>NC_000076.6:39486375-39819708 GCF_000001635.26 Mus musculus
ACTGGGATGGGATTGGCAAAGGAGCCAACTGAACTATAAATTTACAGTCTGTATATCACACTGTATCTAAATTATGTGTGAACTCAGAAGAGGGGGCAAGGGAGAGGAGGAGGAGGATGGAGGATCTGGAGCTGAGGAGGAGGAAAATAATGTAGACAGCAGGGGATGGAGGGCTGGAAGGGTGGTGATCAGTTGAAAAGAAGCCGAAAGATGCACATGCCTCCTTCAGCCTCCCCAGATTCACAGAAAAATCTCTTCATTTTCTTCAGGACAGCCACAGGTCACTCATACGTGAGAAACAGTGTTTCCTGTTCACAGGAGACTTTCCGAGAATTGTGTGAAAGATCAGGGGCTCATGAGTAACTTGAGGGAAACAGAAATCTCTGAACTCTGCTGGGGGCAGTGTGTATTCACTCCCCCTGGGGCTTATTTATATGTTTTGTTTTTTTAAAGATTTATTTATTTCATTTATGAGTACACTATTGAGGGCATCAGATCTCATTACAGATGGTTGTGAGCCACCATGTGGTTGCTGGGAATTGAACTCAGGACCTGTGGAAGCTCTAGCAGCCAGTGCTCCTGACAGTTGAGCCATCTCTCCAGTCCCTATTTATATGTTTTAAAGTGTGTGTGTGTGTGTGTGTGTGCTCTTAAACCAGAACTTTTCGTGAAGTATTGAGACATCCTGTTGTTTCCTTGCCATCTCATCAGACTTAACCTGCAATTTTAACCTTTTGAAAACACAAGTCTGCTGTGTGGCTGCTGCTTAGAAACTGCCACGGCCTGCTCCCTTTTCCACACTAGGCCCTGCCCTTTGCCAAATACCGTTACTGTTCCCTGGAACAGATTTCCCCCTTTCTCAGCCCAGGAACCTCCTCCCCCACCCCTCCTTCACCAGTCCTTTCTGCGGGTGCTGCCCAGACGCTGTATGGATCTGCCTTACGTCATCATAACAAAGTAACTGAGCAGGCCACTTAAGCAGTGAGGTGGTGCATTTAGTTCACGGTTCCAGAACCTGAAAGTCCAAATAGCAGAGCATAGATTTGGTGAGTGCCAGCCCCTCACTGCGGGGACAGCAACAATGGGAGCAAGTGTATGGTTGCTTCTCAGACTGGGAGCAGAAAGGACTGGGCTGGCAACGTTGGCTTTTGTAATAACTCACTGGAGAAAGTCTCACACACAGGCGCGCACACACTCCCACAAATCCGACTAGATTATCTCTGCAGGGCGTATCTTTAATAATAATATCTCCCACTAAAACCAGATCCCATAGAGTCTACCACCAAGTTATGGACCAAACTTTGAATCACAGTGGACACTCAGTCACACTCAAACTATAGACCCTGAGTCTGCTCCCCCAGGCAAGGAATAACAGCATGCTAACTCCCTAAACACCACTGTCAGTTAGGTGAGCAGAAACATCCCTGTCTGTCTGTCTGTCTGTCCACTGTCTCTTGCACTAATGCACTTCAACAGCGGGGCCGGGCTTTCCATCTTTGTATCCTGTGCACTGTGTGGTGTGCATACTGTGTGCTGTGCAGTGCCTTCTCATTAGCCGTGCGTGAATGAATCCCTGCATCCGTCCTTCATCCATTCAGCGCTGTGGCAGCAGCCTTCCAGGCAGCTAAGGACCAGAGTGTTCCAGTGAAGCAGACTCTAGCATCAGTTTATGGGATGCTGGCCCTGCTCTCCTTGCTTTATATTCCAAACTGGCGAGGACACCTGATGGCACCCTGTTCTTCCTCCCTCGCCCTCTCTGCATGAGGAAATCCCTACTCAGGTCTGAGAAGAAAACAAGAGCATACACCACTAACAGTGTAAACCGGAGGTGGGGGAACCGTAATCTAACCATTGCTGGTGACAAGTTAGCTTCCTGCATGCTCAAACACCTTTCTCAGATGCCAGCCTGTGTCATCTGGCCCTGTGAGAATGAGAAAACTGGAAAGATAAAAGCCGGACGATCTTCCGGCTTCCGCATCAGGTTAGCCATAACACTGAGGCCATGTCAGGAGCCCATGTGTTCCCACCAGCCTGGGAAAGGGTGAGTTCCCAGGAAAGATCAAATAGTTGCTGTAAAAGCACTTCTGAACTCCAAGGCAAACAGATCTTCCCAGCTGAGTGCCCTCCCTATGGCCTGAAGAGTATCAGCTGCCAAGTAGCTGTTCTTTTTATCTTCTTCATAAACCACCCCAGGCTGAGGGTCCCGTCTGTGAGAAGCAGAGTGGTGATCCTCTGCAGGAGTGTATTTGAACTTATGGAATAAGTGACCATTGATTCACATAGTGCTTAGACAATATATTTTTGTAAATACCCCTAGGAACACAGGTGTGGGCACTAATGCCGTACAGGAGAACTTTGTCCCTAAACTTGACTCTGGTAGAATGAAGCAACTATTTCTGCTAGGTCAGAGGGCTTGCTCCTGCATCTTGCTTCAGCCCAGCCTGGAGTTCACATTGGATGGCTGGTGCAAAGCTGACTGAAGAGGTAGCTTTAATTTTAATTTTCCATACTATATAAAGCGACACACACACTCCTGGGAGTGGAAGCTTGGGTGTTAGCAAGCAATTAGACTTTGCCTACCACCTGGACTCGCTCTACTGAGAAGAACACAGGCAGGCATAGTTGACAGTTTGGTGTTTACAGTTGGGTGTCTGCAAGCTCACTGTTGGAGTCCACTCGGCACAGTTTTGGGACTCCATCTCAGGGGTCCTCTCCACTTTTCCACTCACTGTGCCCTGCTCCTTCTTGTCATTTGCCTTCCTTTTAAGGTCCCCTCTGCTGTCTTTCTGGCTAAACTGCCACAGTTAGAAAATGTACCTCCTGGAGGAGGCACAGAGGCCCTTAGCAGAGGGCACAGGAAACTGATCACATGAGCTGTGAGCTCTCTCATCTGAAGCCGGGGTTCCTCTGATGGTATGGCCACAATTACTTAGAGTATTCCCTTTAAACCTGTTGATGCAGCTGATCCAGAAATCTAGAGTCACACATGTGGAGGGAAGTCACCAAGGGGAGAAAGAAGTCTGGCAGACAGGTACAGAAACCACATTGTCCTTGTGTTATCCTAAATAACCCACTAATACTAAACCTTGGTCTCAATTTTGAATTGAGTCAAGTTTTTGACCCCAAACTTGAGGCTGATAAAAGAAACGCTGAGCAGTAGGGTGCCCAGCCTCTGAAGCCGTGTTTGCAGCTGTGTCAGTGTCGTGCCTCTGCGGAGGACAAGTCAAAAGTAGAATGTTAGGGAATGTCAGCCTGTCTCTTTCTGATCTCAGGACTTTGTCAAACGTGGGGTCAAGTCTGACCCTTAACGGTGTAGGACATATTGTAATATACGATTATGTGGACGTTTGTAGGTATGGAGACCTGGTCACTTAGACTTGTCTCCTTCATTTCTTTAGTGAGTGGAAAAGAAGCAATCACTGGTTTCTAGTTTACTTTTCCCTAAGACAGAAAATGATACATTCCTTATGTATGTGTGTATGTTCATGTTCATGTGTGTGTTCACATGCCAATGTGTGTGTTTACATGCAGGTATATGTGTGTGTCCATGCCAAAGAGTTCATGCTTGTGTGCACAGGTGTGTAGGTGCGGGTGTATGTGTGTGCATATGTATATGGTAGCCAGAGGTAGGGACTTAGAGACTGTCATAGCCTTGTGTGACTTTCCTGCAGGGACAAGGATCCGAGCTCGGGTTCTCAGTGCAGTAGGCCTATTACCAACTGAGCCATCTCCCCAGCCCTCCATTCTCACCTCTGTGCTTGGCTTTAGCCTTTCAGTTCAAGCTTTCTCCAAGAGTTGGGTAGTCATGTTCTGAGACAAGGCCCCATTAGGGTCTTACCTCACACAGGTTATGTGTGAAGACTTTCTGTGCAGCAGGCTGAGATCCATGATAAAGTCTGCATCCTACAACTATGCCTCTCAGAAGACCTGCTGTAGTAAGTATCGGCTCAGGTCATCTTCATGCTGCCATGCAAGTCACTGGGGGGAAGTTCTTTGTTCTTCCTTCTGTGTTGCCACAGCACCACTGCACTCTTCCCGTACAGTCTTCCCTCTGTGCTCTGTAAGCAGCTGAGCTTACAGGCGTGTGCAGCACACCCAACTTACGACATCACACTAGAATTTCTTGGGAATGCTTGTTCCTACTTTGGGGGCATTGTTGCAGAGACTCTGAATGCCACTAGAGACAGATGTCAGAATGAAAGATGGAGAGTAAACAATGACTTCAGGGTCCTGCTGCTCTGAACTAACCCCACTGTCGCCTCTGGGTATAGACTGTTCTGTGTGTTGTGTTGCTGTTCAGTAGTAGAAAGGACTAAACAGAACATGAAATGGAGAGGACCCAAACACAGTGTAATACAGGCCTCCCTGTTCCCTTTCCTTCCTTTAGTAGGAACTTCTGGGAGAGGACAGAACAAGGTTTCCTGTGAATTCTTTGGCTTGAGCTGTTGCTTAAATCAGTGCCCTTTCTGCAATACGAGTCAGAAATGCTGAGGAAGCCTTGAGAGGCAGTGTGGCTCAGTCCAGTGGGTTCAAAGTGCAGCCTCAGCCAATAGCAACTGCATCACCCAGTGCCTTGTCAGAGTGCAGCTTGCAGGCCCCTCCTCATACCGACTACTGAGTCAGACGCTTCAGCAGCTGGGCCCACCCAGCGTGGTTTTCACAAGCCTTCCAGGTGACGGTCAAGAGCATGAAGTTTGAGGGCCACTAGTATTCAGGAAATCCCACTGGACAAATTCATGTTCAGCTGTAGAAGCCACCAGACAACCCTCTCCACACACACATAGACCGATGCTGAGCCTCAGACCCCTCAGCCCCCACACATACACACACGTACACATACACATACACATACACACCCATGCTGAGTCTCATCCCCCCCTCCTCTGAAGGAGGAAGGACATGAAACCAAAGGCTTCTATGACCTCTCTTTATGATGTCTGGTCTTAAGCCAGCTGTGACAGCATTTTCTTAGCACATGCGTACACTCTAAAAACTAAATGAGGGAAAACCTTATCAGTGTTGCCTCAAGAGAAAGCATTAATGGGAGCTGGAGAGATGGCTCAGTGGTTCAGAGTGCTTGCTGCTCTTGCAGAGGACCCACAGTGAGTTCCCAACACCTATGTCAGGCAGCTCATAACTACCTGCCATCTCTACTCCAGGGGATCTGATGCCCTCTCCTGGCCTCTGAAGGCATCTGAGCACACACAGCAGACACAGACATGCACACAGATATACATATGCATATAGATAAAAATAAATCCTTTAAGTATTATTGTTATGGAGATGAATGTAGAAGGGAAAAAACAAATTCAGAATTTCATATCTTCAATACTGTGATCTTCCTGCACCCCTTCCTTTGTGTATATATGTGGGGGGTATGTACTCACATTTGTGTGTGTTTGTATGTGCATGCACACATACACTCTCAAGCACAGAAGTCAGTATTGGTGTATTCATGTCTTCCTAGTCATCCCCTTCTCTCTTGTACATGTTCAGTGTGTGTGTGTGTGTGTGTGTGTGTAACTGGGAATTGAACCCGGGGCCTCAGACTAGGCCAATGTTCTGTCATTGAGCTATATTTCTGGTCCTCTGGTAGAGTTAGGTTTGCTGCCAGGCAGCCTCACTTCCTTGGGATTATAGGCATGTTTGCATCTATGAAGGTATACCCACTGATTAATCTACATATGTATAAGGTCACACCCTAATGAGATTACAACATCCATCCACTGAGTGCTTTGTGGTGGAAGTAGTTTAAGGTGCTGGGCACACACAGGTAGGCAGAGCTTGCGTTGGCAGGGACTGAGTCAAGGAGTGTGCATTCAAAGAACAGCAAGACAAAGGGTGTACAAAGGAGAGAGGATTGTGGGAGCCGAGGCAAATCTGATAAAATACTTACAATGTATCCCCCATACAGCAGGGATGCATCCCCAGCTGTCATTTCCGGAGTGGCTGGGTTAGAGGGCTAGAAGGAGAGCCAGCCATCGTCATTCGGCTGGTGGTTTTGTAACTTTCATTTTCCTTGAACATGGCATGAACATCCAGCTAGTCTGCCACGCTGTCATTGTAATCACCTCATAGGAGTCTGTTTGATATGTTTTCTTAAGTTCCTGTGGGTGAGTGCCTAGATTATTCCCAGTTTTTCATTATCACTGATTGCACTGAAATGAATGTTGTTGAGTCTTTATATACATTTTTGTTCTTAGGATAATGTCTAACAGAGGAAGTCCTTGGCCAGGAGTAGCATACGTTTGGAGATTTTTTTCCTGACTCTGTTAGTTCATGTCTTCTGTGATTGTTTCACTGGCCGTTTTCCAATCACTTCACACCCTTAGTGGATGACATCTCCTATGTTGAGCCCAGAGCCTTGGTTGCTAGTTATGTATTGTCATTGTATATTGTCATTGTATCCTTCCATTATCACCTTCGTCCTCGGGTAAGTTCTAACCCAGATGCAGGACACATAGGTCCTGGGTACATGTGTCCCTTCAGCAGGTGTGTTGTGGGCCTGTTGTCCTGTGTGTCCTCTTCACTGGCCTCAGGAGGGTTATGTGCTGTGTGCCCTTGATGTGGCTCACTTGTTCTGAGTGGCTATCCATGTGGTCACTACAACTCAGTGTGTCACCAGCCTAATCCTTTAGCCCCAGCAGTAACCAACACTCACCCCGCTCCCGGTCCCTGATCCACTCAGATCCTTTAATTTACAGAAAAATGTGAGGACTGAAAGTTATATAGTCAAAGCTTTTTCATTTAACAAGCAAAAGAAAGTAGCCAGACTCAAAAAGAGAAAAATCTCTTCAAGTGCCCAAATAGGTTTTCAGTTCTCTATTTTGATTTCCTTCTGTTTAGTTCTTGGCTTCCACCCAGAAGTCATCAGTCTTTCAGGCATGGTTCAGCACCTAACTGAAGAGAAAAATGGAACCTGTGTCTTAGGAGCCATCCCCAATCTCTCAGCCACAGAGCTTGTACCATCCTGACAAGCTCACCTTGAGGACATAGCCCGCAAGCTTCTGCTAAGCATCAGTCTCCCTGACTGCTCTGCCACACAGCCTGGTCAGCTTTGCAGGTTTCCAGATTCTAGCTGAACTGGGGTATCCTCTGTCACTTACCCCTTCCCGTCAGTACAGCGTAGGTAAGGAAGGCCAAGCTGGCCTTGTTCAGATGACTGGTTATGGTGGCTTGTCCACAGCGTCTAGGGACTGGTTGGCTTCAGCAGCACACTGCTCTGTGGGGGTGTCTGAGCCCCTTCTTTGAAAAGGTAGAGAAGTCATGTTGGTCAGACAACCCTGGTATGCCAGGAACACTGTTGGGGGAGAGGAGAGCATGGGGGCCCTTCAAGGAGCCACGGAAGAATTCAAAGATGACTGCTGTAAACCCACATGTTCTTGGTTCCCCTTGAGTTCCCAGGCTGCAAAGGACTCTGCCTAACATGCCAGGGTTCTCAGAATTCTGCCTGTGGCTTTAAGAAGTAGTGGAGATGGGTGTAACCCCTCAGCCCTTAGATCCCCTTGCTCTTCTGTCAGTCACCAAAGAGATGCTTCAGGAAAGGCTGTGTTTAAAGATTGAAATTTAGGTAAACTTGGTATACTTTGTGCAGTAATACCACTCACCCTAATGCCTTCATTTAGTAAGTCTTAAATTGGCACTCAGATGATATGATGCAAACTAAGATTTTTCAACACAAGAGTTGTAATAAAATATAAGCAATCTTCTACCACCTCCTCCCAAATAGTAGATCAGAAATGTATTAACCTGGCTCAGTTGAACACACCTGTAATCTCAGGGCAGGCAGAGGCAAGAAAGTCACAAGTTCAAGGCTACCAAAGGTTACACAGGGAGACCCTGAATCAGAAAAACAACAGAGTACATACATCTTAGCAAGATGTGGTGGCTCATTCCTGTGATGTCAGAACTCAGAAGGCAGAGACAAAATTTCCAACCTGGCCTACACAGGGAGATGCTGTCTTAACACAGCAGAAGTGTCCTTGTAGGACAGCAGTCCCATGATAGTAATTCCTTTTATAAAAGAGTAGATTTTTGCCAGGCAGTGGTAGTGCACTCCTTTAGTCCCAGTACTTGGGAGGTAGAGGCAGGTGGATTTCTGAGTTGGAGACCAGCCTGGTCTACAGAGTGAGTTCTAGGACAGCCAGGGCTACACAGAGAAACCCTGTCTTGGAAAAAAAAAAAAGAGTAGATTCTTTGCTGAACTGAGATCAGATATGTTGGGCAGACATACAGTATTTCCCTCCTTAATTTCTTCTTTCTTTTTAGGCTTTTATCATATTAACCCATGTTGTCAGTCAACTTGTTTCTCGAAGTCTCTGTTTAGGAGGTGGTTGGATGTCTGCAGTAGATGCCTGCCTGTCTCAAGGGGTCAGGAAGTCTCTGGGTTCATTCATACCCAGGACAGACAGGTTAGCTCTGCCAGCAAGAGAACACTTCAGCCCCGGTGTAAATCTGTCCTCACATACACACATCTGTTGGTGTCTACTAAGCAACTACTTACTGTCTGTGTGACTAGGTAATGCTCCAGATGGCTGCCCATCTGAAACACGTAAGGTTGCCCCTGAGGATTGAACCCAGGGCCTCACCACATGCTAGACAAGCCTCCACCAGTGAGCTCTCTTCAGCATGTTCCTTTTGGGTGTTGTTGCTGTTGTTTTGAAGCATGTTCTTACCAAGTTGTCCAGCTGGATTTAAAGTCACTGTATGTAGCTCAGGCAGGCCAGACGCTTCCTGCCTCAGCCTCCCGAGAAGCTAGGATTATAGGTCTGCCTGTGCCACATGGCCCAGCCGTCCCTTCCCTTTGACATCAGAGTGCTGCAGTACCAATTGCCTCTCTCTCACCAGCATTGACTGTGGCAGAGCCTTGGAGTGGCGTGATCCCCACCTGACAGGGAAGAAGCCACCTTCCTAACCTAGGAGCCTCCCTGTCAGCCATGCCTTTCTGCCCTGCCCTGCATCCATCTGGGAGGATGGGAAGCCAGCGTGGCAGTAAGGCCGAGGAGTGCAATGGAATCTCTACTCCCAACCCTCTCCTCCCTGCAGTCTCAAACAAAGATTACTGGAAACAGGCTGGGCAGTTGTCAGACAGCATCCCCACATGGGGAGGAGAGTTCTGGCAGGCGGTGGGACTGGGTGTGTGGTAAGCATTGTGTGTTCTCCCTGATGCCATCCCAGAGGCCATTTACCTTTCCAGCACCTCAGTTTCCTCTTAGCAACCCCAGTATCTGCCCCACGTAGGCATCTTGCCAAGGCCTGCTCTTAGTTAGCAGTTCAAACTGTCCCCACCCTCCGCATGCTACTGACCAGGTGGGTTTCAGGAGCCCAGTGGATCTTGTACAGCTTTTGACACCTGGAGACATTTTTAAACCTAACAGGGCAATAGCTCTTTGCAGTGAGGATTTGTCAGTTCCAAACTAGAACCCTGGGAATGAACATAAAGAGGAGGCTGTCTGGCCAACCCATGGGCTTCCCCTTTCATTCTCTAAAGAGATGGAGGTTGTTCCCAGCAGGGGAAATGATTGGTCATGAGGGTGATAAGGAGCCACTGTCACACAGTTAACCTGAACCAGAAGAAGAAAAACAGTGAGGACAAGAGGCAGAAAGTTACCCTTGCTTTGACATGTTGCTATAATGTCACTTGACCCTGGGGAGTGTTTGCTTCAGGGTACCAGGCCTGTGTGAGTGCTTCAGGGCTGCTAGAGGATATGCCCACACTCCAACCCCCTCCCCCATGAGATGGGGCCAGGCTGCCTCCCCAACAGCAAGGCACTGAGAAGGAAAAGCAGCCTTCAGAGATGTGCTGTCCAGCTCCAGCTCTCATGGTGGCTTTCTGAGGGTGGTGCCTATGGGCTGTGGGAGAAGACAGTTCCTCACATCTCTAAGCCCCAGCCTGCGCAGTGCACAGCTCCCTGCTTTGTCGATCATGCCTTTCAGATTCATGTCTAGGAGTAGAATGGCCACAGGAAAGGCCGACTTTACCTTCAGTGGGTGTGAAGGTGCTTTTCTGAAGTTTCCTTAGTTTTCATGCTGCCAGAGCTGTCCATGAATTTTCTTACTCCGCGTGTTCACCTGCACTTCTCCTGGCAGGCTGAAAACTCTGCTAAGGGTGACCTGGTGTTCGGATTACAGCACTGACTGCAGGATCTCTGTGGCCAGTGTTGTGTTTTGCTTAGGTCCGGAAAATCAAGTGAAATGCGTTCTTTAGGTTGAACCGTGGGTGAAATGTTTGTTGGTTTGTTTGATTGGTTTTGCCAGTAATCTATAATGAAGCTTTAAGTCACAATGAAAGAAAAGTTCTCATTGCTCTGTTCTTGCCCGAGCTAGTATCTCGCCGGCAAGAATTCACTCGGACAACCGGATCCTTCTACGGCAAAGCTTTTATTGCTTACTTATCAGGAGGGAAGACCCCGAACCCGGAAAATGGTGCTGCTTATATAGCCCGCAGCATGACGTTTCAGCACCTGATGTGGCGTGACAGCACCTGATTAGTTGCTCGCCCATCACCCCATTACTACACCCCGAGATGGGCAGTGACTAGGCGTGAGTTCACTCTTGCACTTGCGCATAAGGCTTGTTTACTAGTTAGGCACAGTGGAAGCGAGCGCCATCTTATAATGGCGATTGCTCACAGCACGGCTCTCCACACTCTGTCACCTGGCTTTGACTCCCAAAGACTCTGGTACCACAAAGGGAAGATAAAATTTTATGTATTCATTTTGTCAAAAAAAAAAAAAAAAAAAAGTCAGAACAAAGAGGAGACAATTTGAGGCTGTTTTAACCTAAAGAGTCAAATGCTGGAAGCACAAAAGAAATAACAAGGAACAAAAGGGGGGGGGGTTGTCAACAAGCCTGCACAGAAATAGTTGCAAAATCCTGACAAAGTAAGAAAACTGAATAAGAAGCCTCCAAGATGCTGGCTGGCATGGTCTGTCTGTCCCATAGTCCCCACCATAGTTTTAAGCAACATTGTTGCTTTAGGGCAGAACCTATGGAGAAAGTGCAGGTCTTGAGAGAAGGGGAATGACTGGGAATGAGGAATCCAGAGGGGCATGCATCTGAGAACTGTATCCACATGAAAGGCTGAAGGATAGGACGCTCTGAGAACTAGGTTGTTGTATGTGGGGCCATATCCCACCCCCCTTGGACTATCCTTCGTCTGATAGTCAGTCTGCAATCAACCTTTGTCAGGAGTATGGCTTATTCTAAGTGTGCACCGTTGTTGTTTGCTGAGTCAGTCTGGGTGGTATTGAGCCAGAACTGGAGCAGAACATGAAGCCACACTCTGGTCACCATCACCTAGAGTCTTATAAGGCTTGTTTCCCAAAACAGACCAGTTTGCTTTATGCAAGGACATAGCACTGCATCCCTGAGCTGCCTTGAGTTGAGTGCTGCTGGTTGGGTGAGCAAGTCCCTCCGACCACACCGACCCTCTGTATGCAAGCACAGCTGCCTGTTGTAGCTGAAAACTGAACTGTGTATTTCATGTAAAACTGAGAAGTCACTGTCTCCTGTGTGCTGTGATAAAGATGTTCCCATTTGGCCTGACAGAGCAGACTCTGCAGACAGAGAAGGGTGGTAGACCCGTAGAATTCTAACCCAAAATATCAGTCTGTTGTTAAACACCAGCCAGCGCATGCACCTGTGGTGGGCAGTAGAATTGCTTTCTGGGTGCCCTGCAATGCAGATGTCTATGTCCAATCTGCCCTCACCATGTTTAAGTTACCACCTACACAGCTGCACAATAAGCTTCCATCCCCACTCCTCGAAACCCCCAAAGATCACAAGGCTCTTTTAGTGCAGGGATCTCCAGTAGTGGAACTTCCATAAGCCAATCGCAGGTCACCTCTGCAGGCATCCATGGTTCAGAAGCTACCCCTCTGTGGTCACTGCATGGTTTATGTATAGATGGGTAGCCAGAATGGATGGAGTGGTTTGTCCGGCTTACGGAGTTGCATCTCACTTAGCTAAGTCTCTGTCAGCCACCTACACAGTCCTCCCGCTCTTTTCCTCTTGACTGCCCCCCACTGTGTTCCTCTCTCCCCAGTTTCAGTGCATCTGGACAGCCACCCGCTGGGTAATATACAAATGCTTTGGCTTATCAGCCCATGGCTAAGAGTGTAGGTCTTAGATTTAGCCACACCCTGGCTAAATTCCAGTTCAGACTAGCTATGAAGCCTGACACGGATTACTTGACCTCCTTCCACTGACTTCCCTGCCTGGTGCTGTTGCTATATAACAGTGACGCTAATAATATTCAGCTTATGAGGCTATTGTAGATCAAAGGAGGTCATTTATATGTTGCAGAATAAAGTACAGATCCTCGGTAGAATCAACACGTACGATCTGGCCTCTGCCTGCTTCTCCACTTTCTCATCTGCATGCTTCGGTTCCGTTTAACTGCAAGCTTCTCTCAAGCAGAGACCCAGTGAGCCTGGCCTGGCATGGCACATGGCTGAGTGCTCTATAAATATGAATCAGCCATGGGGCCACTTACTGCTGCTTGAGAGCATCCTGCTGTAGTAGCTCTCCAGTGTGCTGGAGGTCTTTTCTCACTAGTGTGCTGTTCCTTGCTCCTAGAGGCATCCCCTTCCTCTCTGAGCCTTTTAAATCACCGACTCCCTCACCTTACTTCCTGACTTGAGGCCAGCTAGCCCGTGTGTTTGTCTGTCTCCCTCTTCAGTATAAATAAGGTCCTTAAGGGCAGAAGCTGCTCACCTTGCACAGCGTCTGTCACAGAGCAGGGATCAAACTGTGCTCTCCGAATAAAGTCTGGGAGCAGAGATGAATATAGATACAAGGATATGGGCAGAAGGACAAAATCACGAGGGAAATGAAGCCAGTGAGAACTGGTGAATTGTTACTATGGTGATTTCTGGTATCTTTTGTTTGAAGGATGAGATGGGGAAGTTGCTTCATTTTGTTATTATTTTCTTTCTTCCTCATCTGAGCTCAGAAGAAGAGCTGTACCTAGCAACCTCCTGGATGGAAACAGACAGGGAGAGAGAACAGAAGCCTCCCTAGGACGAGGAAGAGGTAGGGACAGAAGCCACAGAGCCAGACCATAAGTTGTCCTTCATACTAGCCACAAGGGCACATGGAGAACTTCTGAAAACTGTAGTTAGAAGGGACACCTGAAGCCTAGCGTAAGGGTTAAGGTAAAACTGCAGGCACTGTGACAGTCGGCAGGAGCACGTGTGCACTTGCAGCCAAACTTAACCCTTTGGCCAGGTTACTGCACAAGAACCCTTGATCCAAAGGTTCAGCTTAGGGACGTAGCATAGGGACTATACTGGTCTGTGGGCTCCATGGTTTTGTTTGAATCTATAAAGAAAAGCTGTGGCTTCTTCAAAAACATCAGCATCACCACTTCTAGTTGAAGCCTCATCGCCCATCAGTGAGAACACTAGACTCCAGGATATTAAGAGGTTACACTCCAGGCCACTCAGCATCCTTGCTACAGGATGCCACTACTCTCAGCCCTTCTGTAAAGCATGAGCCCAATACTAAGAAACTAAGATGTCATAGACACGTATGAAGCAACCTAGGAGACTAAATGCAGAGTGTCCCACTCAAAAGACATCATGGCTTAGTGTATAGTATAGAAGACATGAATGTAGTAACGTGGACTCAGACCGAAGCCTTACAAACTACATAATCCGGGCAGGTGTTTTAGTTCTGTTAAGCCGATGTTCCTTACCTGAATGCCTGGGTATGATCACTCTGAGCACTGAAAGAGACCGTATTTAAAGCGCTGAGAAGGCTCGTGTTCTTGTTCAGGTGTCGTAATTCATGGTTGTTGTTTTCTTGCTCAGAGGAGCTTGTGGCCAGTGGTAAAGGGACATGGACATGTGCCCCAGGGATCCAGGCTTCATTTCTGTGTTATAATCACTTCCTCCTATTCCTTTAAGTCCAGGTTGTCATAACAGAATGACCATGCCCCTTACACCTTTCCCTCTTCCATGTAAGGGCTCACACGTGACAGATGTCCATGCTTCTCTTGCCTGAAGGTTAAAGCTGATGAGTTAGGGTGAATGATGCCTTCCAAGGTTCTTGTTGTCATGATGCCACACCATTCCTTAGCCAGTTATCTCTCTGTTGAAGCTGGTTTCCACCACACTGCATGCTCCTTCTATGCCACAGGATGCAAGAAGGGAGACGTCATCTAAAAGATAAAGACCCTCGGGTTTTCACAGCCATTTGCTGTCAGCCCACAGGTGAAATGACATGGAAACAGCTGGATAGAAGAAAATCTCAAGGTGTGGTCTTCAGCTGTACGGTCATAGGCCCACTGGAAACCGCCACTGTGGCTGTCTAGTGGGATGAGGGGCAGTGTGCCACACCCCTTCTCCTGGCCTCTTCTGTGACTCCAATTATTATCAGAGATGAATTTGGGCCTTAGGATTGTCAAAACTATTTTGGGGGAGATTTTTTTAAAGTTTTGTTTTTGTTTTTTTAAGACAGGCTTTCTCTATTATGTAGCCCTGATTGTCTTGAAACTTGCAATGTAGACTAAACTGGCCGCAGGATTCACGGAGGTTCAGCTGCCTTGGCCTCTAGAGTGCTGGGATCAGACGTGCACCACCGTGCTCATCCCAAAACTGAATTCTTTCAGGCCTACTGCGAGCAGAATTCTCCAAGCTCCTAATTCTCTGATACAACACTGATGATAGTAATAATAAAAATATTAATAATAGTAATATACATGAGTAAATGTCACTGTTAGGTTACCTTAGCATGCATTTATTTTCAGTTAATAGTGTATATAAATGTATGGTGGCTCATAAAACACGTGTGCCGCCTTTTTTGATTGACTTAGGTTTTTTTAACTGACAAGGTCAGGCTTCAGTCATGCCTTCAGTGCGTTAGCAGAGGCGGTAGCAGCTCCTTCCTCAGAGTAGCCAGTTTGTCACCTCAGATGCTCTTCTCCAAGGGCTGCTGGGAACCAGTGCTGGCTGCCTGCAGGTGGCTCCATGTTCTTCTCTCCCTCCTTTCATTTCCCCTGGGTCTTGGGCACTGGGCAATCCTAAATGCTGACCTCTTATGAAAGACCAAAGGATTGCATAGCCAGGCTCCTCAGCAGGAAGGAAACTCAAGGAAGGCAGAGACCCCCACCCCCTTCCTCCCTCTCAGACTCTGTACCATGAAGAGGAGGGAGGAGGCTGGCTGGCGTTGCCTCTCTGCCTCCTTTGTCACTGCTCTTTGCTCTTAGAAGCCCAGGAATTCAAGCTGAGTGTGTTTCCCAACTGCCTGGTTTATCAACATTCACACCAATCTGCTGCTGCAGCTTTGAAATCCTAAATCACTGCTGGATGCAGAGGCTGCTGCTGTGCTCCTGCGTTCCTTGTAGCTTGGAGGAAGTGCCAACACGCAGTCCCAGTGGTTGGGAGACACAGGGCTCCCTGTCATTCTTCAGAGGAGACGCCTGCCTCACTTCAGACTTGCAATGCAGATGGCGGCTGGCAGATTCTGCTGTGGCTGTTTCCACAACCGTGCTTCCGAGCAAAGGGGCAAGCGATGGGGATGCCACGCCCACTGTCCCAAGCTTGCTCCTTTCGATGCGCTTTTCATGTTTTGTTTTGTTTTTTTTTTTTTTTATTACACTTTTACTTAATCTGTGTGTGTGCCCGGGCAAAGCTTCCATGCAAGGCGTGGCATGGAAGAGTGGAGGTCAGACAACTTGGGAGCCATCAGTTCTCCCCTCTAGCAGGAATCAAACTCAGACCTGTGGGCTTTGCAGTAGGCATCCTTACTCACTGAGCCATCCCACCCTCCGGCCATCTGCTTCTGTGAGAGCTGGATCTTCGTGACTAGTGCTACTGAATTAAAGGAAGAGAAAGAACCCCCTGTTTTCTGAAAGGCTGGGGCTCATGCAGAATCATCTGTCCAGGAACCCCCATGCTGACTGGGGGGATCTGCGGAGTGAGGTTTTGTCCTGCCTGAGAAGGAACCTCCTGGGCTCTCATCCTCCTCCTACCTATAGAAAGGACATTGGCGATGCCTGTTCAGGCAGCCGCTTTGTTCTAGTGTGTTTGCTTGTGCCTATGCCAGGTGACACTGTGACTCCTGGCCCACCGCCAGTCCCGCTACAACTGTTACTAAAACAGAGGAGGCCAGAGAGCCAGGCTTTGCGACTGAGCCGCAGATGTGACACTGGCTTTCCTGCTTGTGCTAGTTTGCGACTAGAAGCCCGTGGTTCTACAGAGCATGTGCAGAGTGGGGGAAACAAGCCTGACTGGATATGGGCAGTGAGAAGTGATGTATCCAGCAGACCTTAGTGTTTCAGAAGAGTGCTAAGTTGTATAAAGTGGGGCTGCTCCCTCCTGTGCTCCACCGGGATTCAGGAAAACTAGCTCAAAAGTCAAAGCTAGCTGGGCAGTGGTGGTGCAAGCCTTTAATCCCAACACTTGGGAGGCAGAGGTAGGTGGATTTCTGAGTTCGAAGCCAGCCTGGTGTACAGAGTGAGTTCCAGGGCTACACAGAGAAACCCTGTCTCAAAAAAAAAAAAAAAAAAAAAAAGAAAAAGAAAAAAGAAAAGTCAAAGCTGTGTCAGCTGGAAAGGGTGAAAACAACAAGCATAAGGACAAATCCCCCTGCCTCTACAACCAGCAGCATCCAGAGAGTGAGTGCTGGTTAGACCTCCCTTCCCTAGGGCTGGCCAGTACACAGCTCAGCCCAGTCCAAGCCCTCAGTTCCAGGAAGAGCCTGCTTAATTAAGGATTGTCATTCCTACATGGTTAGGGTCTCCAAGCATATAGGACTTAGAACTGAAGCATATTCATTGCCCCCACCTTGTCTGCCTGTAAGACTCTGGGGAGCCTTAGCTTACCTGGGACCCCCTGAGTGAACCACGTGAAGCCGGGATCGATGCAAAAAGCAAGAGGAATTTATTGCTCCAGTGCACTGGGGCCATCCCAGACCCGAAGGAGTGGTGGCTACTCCCAATATCCCAGCGAGTTCTTATATGGTTTCCAGGGGCAGAATAGAGCATCAGCAACTAGGCACAATAAGATTGGTGGAATAGTGCACCCTTTAAACTGATTGGTCTTTAGGGAATGAGGTGACAAAGACTTTCCTTGTCTGAAGGTGGCAACAGTCAGTACTGTGGAATGTGTCCCCACCGGCAGGTCCGATCCTGCCATGTGGTCTGAGAAATGGTAATTAGCCTCTCCCTTCCGGAGGGTCAGGTGTTTCATGACCTTCCCAAAGTTCCTAAGCTGACCTTTTCATGCCCAGGTCTGGCGTGATCACCCATTGCGTCCTCAGGTTTGACATCAGTGCCTCTGCTTCCCTTGCCACAGTAAGGTTTCTGCAGCTCTCTCTGTGTGTTCTCACTGCCTGCTTGCTGCACAACCCCTCAGCACCCAGCAAGGAGTAGAAAGCACGCTCACTGCTCTTGACTGGTTAGCTATTGTGCCTTCCAGAAGTTGCCTCTTAATGTGCTCCCCTCCCATCTCCAGTTTTATGCTTTATTACTATGTGATTGTTTCAACTTACATACAAATTCAGTTGAGAACTGAAACAAGGGAACTTGAACTCATCAACATGGTGCATTCTCACAGTGCAGTCTCTGTCACGCGCCTGCGGTGATTCAGCCTGTCCCCCTAAAGCGCATCGCAGGCATCCATTTTGTAGCTGGAATGGCCCAGTGCTGCCTTGACACAGCGCACTGCTTCAGAGTACTCACCGTGTCTGTTTTCTCCTCTGCTTACCATTCTGTCGTAGACATACCTTATAAATTCACCACCTCTCATTAAACACTTGCATGTTTTCTAATTTCCAAAGTGATGAACAGCATTTTATAAAACCTCACTTAGCACATACTCACAGGCCCAAAGGCAAGCCTGTCTTAGGCCCCTTGTTGACATTACCAGTTTGGTTTACCAGAAGTCCCCACAGTACTGTAGGAGCAAACTCATTTCAAGGGACCCTCTGTCACTGTTGGGTAGAGGATTCATCTGTGAATTTAGTTACTAATTAAATCACTTACTAATCTAAGTGTTTCCCTGATTACTTGTGGAAACTGGTGTTTCCCCTAAAGCTTCAGTGGTGTGGGGGGAGAGGAAGGTGCTACCAATAGTGTTCCCTCATTTCCTGCCTAGTTGGTTTGTCTTATCTATATAAATCCATTTTTTAAAATATCTATCTACAAAATAAACTTGTACATAAATGTGGATAACAGAATTATTCAAAGGAGGAAGTATCCAGGATATTCATGATTTCTAAATGGATGAGCACCTTATGATATAGTCATACAGTGACAGATATTTAGTGATTAATGTAATGATAACTTTAATACAATGCTATATTACTACACTGCAGATGAATCTTAAATGCGTTGTGCCCTGATGAAAAATAGAACGAAACCAAGGTTGTGTATCATGTGATTAAATCCATACCAAATATCTGGATTAGGCAAACCCACAGAGACCTAGGTAGGTTAGATGGGCGTCAGGGAAGATAGGGGTCATTGGCAAGTGGCTGCTTAGAGCACAGGGGTTTCTTTGAGGATGAAGAATGTGTTCTGGAATTAAATGGCAGTAATGGCTCCTTTATAAAAACCAACTGTGCCACACTCTTCTGTGGTCTGGAAGAGTTGGGGAAGGTGTGCCCTGCCTCTCCAGAATCCCTTCGTACAAACAGGGCTAATACTCTCATTTGCATCAGCACCTTCTCTCTCTCTTCTGTCGACTCAGAGATCCAAAGCAAACTGGGCGCAAGAAGCATCTCTCCCTCTCCCTGGAGCCCTTCCATGATTCCCTGTTAAAACTTCATTTGGCCATTTAGGTTTGGGAGCCCATCCAGTGGCTGGCTGGCTGACAGCAGTGTGAATGCTCACTCTCGGGGGCTCACGCTTCTGTCTCCCTTCCATTAAGCCTTCAGAGCTCCAGGCGCAGTGAGGGGGGTGGGGTGGGAAAAAGGAAAAGACTGCAGTTTCTCAGCCTAGGGGTTATCTACACAAGCATCGACAGAGCTGATTCCAGGTGCCGGGAATGCGCCTCTTTTCTGCTGTGCCATGGTGTTCTATGAGTGATTGGTTTCATCCATTGCTGTCAGGGTGGGACAGGATCCATCCTCGTCCCCTCAGAGCCTTTGCAGTGACCACACACATGGATGATCCAGACACTTGCTGTTTGTGAAGTAAAGCTTTGATTTGATGCGTAGCAGGTCCAGTCTTCTGGCCACTGCATGTGGTCAGTGTCTGCGTTGTGCACACTCCCCTGTCCCGTGGCCTTCTCACCTGAGAGACTGCAGGGTGTCAGAAGGAGCGTTTGGTAGGGGCTTTCCTTCACAGCATTCTACCACAAGTACATACGTCTTTTGTGTTTGGTTGGGGGTGGGGCAGATTATACGAACACTTCACTTCATGAGTTAATTTGCCTGTAAAGTGAATCATGTCTTAAATGCAATAGGAGAGCTCATTTTTATACCAAGGAAACTTTCCGCTACCGCCTCCCTCGTGGTATGTATAAATACCCTTGCCACAGATAGGGAAGACGGGGAAATTGAGGGCTGCTTTAGTTTTGTTGGCTCAAACAGTCATTAAGATGCCAAACCATACCAAGGAAGAGGTGACTCACTGTGGTTCCAGCACCTCCATAGAACCCACTATTCACAGTGTGGAATGTAGATGGAGACAGAGGCACCAAGGCTAACAGAGGCACTGTGCTCTCTGTCCCTGGACGTGGTGTCAAGAGGCGTCCTTCCCTCTGACTTTCCCGCCATGCCTCTTTTGTACACTTTTGTGTGGACTTACCAGGGCTCCATGGTACAGAAAGCAGCTTTGTTGCAGAAGTCCTGAGTTCTGGACATGGACTCTAGTCACCTGTTGTCACCTCTCGTCCCCACCCCGAGCTGAGCTGTGGACACATTCCCCTACCTCTCTATAACAGGGCCCATGTTTGAGGACTTAGAATGTGGTGGTGGGGTTGCGTTTTCCAGTGCAGTACAGTGCAGTGCCTGGCATACATGAGTATGCATACATACACTTCGGATGTTGGCTATGACTGCCAGGATGTGGAACCACCACCTCTACAGTGCCCCATCCCGTAACTAGGCATTCATCTTCTGCAGGCTTCGGACAGCATCCGTGTATTAGCTCACCATTCTGTGGGCCGTAAGCCGGCACGTAGCATGACCGGAATCTCTGATCAGCGAGGCTGAACTAAGGGTGTCAGCTGAGCTGTCACTGGGGCCTTGCTAGGGAAGAATCGGTTTCCTGACTCACACAGACTCTTGATCAGTCTCAGTTGCTCTGGTTTGCTGTGGTCTTGGAACTGACATGCCAGTTCCCTGCTCTGCCAGCTGTGAGCGCTCCTCAGCAGTGGAGAGCCCACATCTGGCCACGTGTTAAGAGCTGCAGGAGAGAGGATCCTCACTTTGAATGCTTCTTCTCACACTTCGGCTCTGCATGTGCAAGAAGAGCCATGACCTCCAGGGCTTACTTGATGAGGTCAGCTCACGGGGACACTGTCCTTCCTAAGGTTGGCTACGCCAAGTGACACAGCCTAACACAGGAGCGGCTGTTTAATTCACACATCCTGGAGACTGTACAGGAAGTTGGAAGGTAGCTTACAGTTCTGCGCACCACAGCACAACCTCAGCAGGGCCAGGGACAAATGGCTCACTTCTTCCATCCATCTGGCAGCAAGTATACTTTGCCAAGTGGGCAGAACTGCACTGCACTGCGCTGACACAGGGTGGACCCAGCACTAAGGCTGTCTGCGGCTCAGCCCCCAAGGTCTTACAGTTGCACAATGCAAACCCGGCTGGATCTTTCCTTTGGCTTAGGACCTCCACCAGTGCTTATGCAACCAAGAGGCACCAAGGCACCCTGCTTTTTCTCCATCCACCTAATTCCTAGGACCTCTCTGACTGTACCGAAAAGACAGATAAAGACCCTTAAGCTGCCAGGGTCATCTGGCTGTGTTCTAGGAAGAAGGAACAACCCATTGGGCAGGATGGAAAGGTGTTGGTGAATCAGGAAACTTGGCTGGCAGGTTCTGTAACCCAGCTACCACTGCTCCGGGCATAGTGTTGAGCTGCCTAAATGAGGCTCTAGCAGTTATGTGCGGAAAACTCCTAATCAGCTGCCCTGGCTCCTCAGGGGATTCACTGTCTGCCGAGAATCTAGTAAAGTTCCTTAAAGTCCTAGTAAAGTTACTCATCCTGTGGATGGTGTTGATTTTCTCAGCATCAAAAGCTGTGTGCCAGGAGCCTCTCTCCTAAGGTCGCCTCACTCTGACTGTGCTCCGCCTCCTCCTGCCCTCTCTCATCCCACTGCTGTTCATTCATGAAGCGGTCCACTTTTGCCTCTGCCCCTGACACAGTGTGAGGAGCTGCAGGGGACCTACAACTCTGCTCTGAATTCCTCATTGCTTATGTGTCGTTGGTCCGGCTCCCATCCTTTTCTTACTCTCCATTGTCAGCTTTGCCCAAGAAAGAGCGATGCTAGAGTGGAAGGGACCATGAGGCAAGTCGTGTCAGAGTTCTGTGGCCAGACCTCACTGTCCTTTCCCAGGCCAGCGCTGCCCACTAGGCTCCCAGGGTGAGAATGGGGCATGGGAGGGGGATAGGGATGAAGAGCTAAGTCTAGAGCTGTCACTTCTCCATTCCTTCTTAAGTTGGCTCCAAGGTAGCAGCCTACTCTGCTAAGATGGCGGCTACTCATTGGCTCTTTTCCCTGTATGTTGCAGAGAAAGGCATTTGCCAGCATGCCCGGTGTCTCATCCAGGCCTTGTTACCCAGCAGCTGTAGAACTTGATCATGGGCATTGCTCTTGGGTTGGCAGCTGAGGAAATGGAAGCTTTCTCATTGTTTGTGTGCCCAGCCTCAGAAGTTGAGAGTGGGTACCCACCTGGGCCCACCTCTGGTCAGAACGTACCTGACCTGTGATAGCTGAGCCCCCCCCCCCATACTGCAGGGCCCCCTCTGTCACAGAAGAACTGTGTGGAGGGTTTGAGGCCACACCATGACCGTAGTATAAAGCGATCATATCTGCTGTGCTCATGGGAGGAGGGTGTGGCTGTGTTTCAGTGTGTCTGGCAACTCTTCCCCTGTTGTGTAACTTAAATAGATTTGTGGGACTATGTCCATTTAAGGAAACAGGGTCCCTTAGCTTTCAAAGGGATGGAGAAACAGGCTATAATCTGGATATCTGGACTGGTCGCACAAGGTCAGGTTAGTGAAGACGCTCTGCTGCCAGCTCTTCTAGACAGACACATTGACTAGGTACATGGATGTGGTGTCTTACGAGTCAGCACTCCAGGGCCCCAGTGTTGTCAGAGTGGCACTGACAGTGCTTTGCAGTGACCTACAAATCAAAAGCAACTAGAATAGTTAGTACACTTACTCCATGTTGGTGGACACAGAAAACACCGAATAATAGAGATATTCTTTTCTGGTTTTTTTTGTTTGTTTTTTGTTTTTTGTTTTTGTTTATCGAGACAGGGTTTCTCTGAATAGCCCTGGCTGTCCTGGAACTCTCTTTGTAGACCAAGCTGGCCTTGAACTCAGAAATCCACCTGCATCTGCCTCCCAAGTGCTAGGATTGCCGTGCACTACCACCGCCCGGCAGAGAGATTCTTATCTTAGTCCAAATGCCCAGAAGTTTGCCTCACAGTGAGGAGCCTGATGACACAGAATGCCATCTGTATAGTGTCTCCTCACACTCTGTCTAGGAGTAGTTAGGCTGCCTGGGCCACATGGGAGGGTGAAGACCACAGATTCTCACACAGATCATCATGATGGACTCTTAGTGTCTGCATTATTTCTGTTTTGTCTTGCTCCCATTTCTCTCGTTACTCCTGATTCTTCCTCTAAATCAGTCAAGAATAGAGCGAGATCCGAGTAGAAGCATATAGTTAACTCAGAACATCAAGGGCATGCACTGCGTTCCCTCTGCAAAGATTACCTTCTCCAAAATTGTTTTTTGATCATTTTGGTTTAGTCACTTGATGTCTGTAGCATGCTTAGCTCTGCACCAGGCTTGTAAGGTGCACACAGCTGGGAAGCAGAGGACCAGCAGCCAGGCCCTGACTTCAAGGGGATTATGCCTTTCATACCTTCACTGTGAATTCTGTGTTAACACTGTGGAACTCTTTTTAGGGACTTTAGAATGTTGCCTTTTCTTTGTTACGTGAGACACGATATCCTGTTTTCTGCAAGAGTTCTAATGAGGTGGCTTTGTTGCATTAAAAAGATGGTTTGCAGTGAAAGTTCTCATTGGTTTTAGGTTTCGGAGAAAATCAGGGTTTCTCCCGGGTAATACCTGTGACACTGGGAATTGCTTGTTGCAGGAGACTATTCTGTGCCTTGTAAGAAGTTTGACAGAGTACAAGTACCCCTTTCCCTAAGTTTTGGCAACTGAAAACATCTGCAAGCATTGCCTACTATGTCTCCTGGTGGACAGGGGTGCCAGGTGTGAGCGTGACCCTCTAATTCTAGGCTCACATCTTCTGCTTAAACAAATCAATGAAATCCCCAAGAAAAAAAGCACTTGGAGCAAGTATGTTCTGTCTGGTCCTTGCCAAAGCTCAAAGCAACGTTGTACCATGGAAGAGTTAAGACAAAGTCAGCGAGGTACATACCCATCTGATGGTGCAGCAGTGGTGGTGAAATGCCTCAGTAGATTATGCCTTGGCGATAGTTTCCTGTTGGAAACTCATTAAAATCCTTCGCTGTCCATAAACAAGAGAACGCCTTGGACACAGCATGCTGTAAATTCATCTTGAATGATTTATGAGGAAATGGGTTCCAGATTTGGTGATCTCAGCTCAAGTAGTAGGCGACTGCCTGACAAACATTCTCATTCCCAAGAACTTGAAGTCAACTCACTAAGCATTTGCTGAAGTGTAGGTTGTGAGAGCTCTGGAGTGTCTAATGTGTCCTGGTAAGACGAGCGCAGTGCTTAAGAACTGCCACCAGCATCTCCTCAGCCTGTGACAGCTCCTACGTGGATATGAGTTACCCTTTATGGTCTTGAATCTCTTCCTGGTCTGTGCCAGCCCTGCCTTCCCCAGAGAGTGTATGCTATTAGACATCATGTCACGTGGTTCTTATTTGACGCTTTGGTCCCAAAGCGACTTTTCAGAGTCTTGGCAGGGACACTTCCTGCAAGTTCTGTCTGCCCACAGTGCACTTACAGTGGTAACATTCATTACCTTCCCTGTATGTCTGAGTTCTCACTTCTCACCTACATACCAGTAACATTAGAAAATGCAGGACAGTATGGTGATGCACAGCTTCCAGGTCATCCTAGTCTACATGGACAGCCAGTTACATAGTGAGACCCTGTCCCCAAAAAGGGGGGATGGGGTCGAGGGAAGCAGGACATATTGTTGATGAAAGTCACTGGCAGAAAGGTTGGGTTTGGTACAGAGAGAAAGAAAAAGAAATACAGCACAAAACAGACTTTTTCCTCATCCGGTTGTCACTTCTTCAGTAACTCCTGTGTGCTGGGCATTGGCCGTATATCTGTGAAGAAATGGACCTTTGTCCATGGGGCAGAGGGACAGTAGACAGGCCACCTCTTAATGTGGCACAGTGGGTCCCAAGCTGAAGGAAAGCATAGAAGCCAGTGGGCACTGGGACATGGTGGGTTCCTTGCTTGTCCGGAAGAAAGGGCAGATGTGGTCAAGGCCTCATCCCCAGCAGGAAGGTAAGAGCTGACGCAGGAAGAGTGAAGTAAACAGAGCAGCCCTGAGGAGGAGGCCCCTCAGGATTCGGATAGGAGCAGCTGGATCTTTGGGGATTTACCAGATGAGGAGCCCTGGGAAGGCAGGAGAGAGGAGGGTGGGGCGGCATAGCTCAGCCTTTCCGTCCACCACTGCCTCTGGACCATAGCAACACTCTCTCTAAATGAGCATTTAAGAATGTCAAACTCTAATAGAAAATTGAAATGCTAATTAGCAGCGTCAAGTGCTTGTGCTTCTGGAGGCTGTCATGACAGCCTCTGGTCCTGCCCAGCTTTACTTTCACGCAGTCACTACTTCTCAGTTTTAATGCGGACCATCCTTTTGTGAGTAGTAAGTGCTCACAGTGGGAGTGTCTGGTAAATAGTCCTGGGGCTGCATCCTCTCCTGTCCAGGTAACCCAGCATCCTCCTTAGAGGGCACTGTATTGGAAGGTTTTGCTCTAGTGTTGAAAAACTCACTTTATTGCTCATATTAGTCCTTGCGGTGACTAAAGAAAAACCTAAGAAATTGGTGGCCAACTTTGGGCAGTGGTTGGCCGAGGACTGAGATACCTCCTCATCCTTGCCCCTTGGCCCTGCTTTGATCAGCCTGATGCATCTCCTGCCCGTCTTCCGTGTTAGAGCAGCCAGGAAACCTGCATGCTCACAGCCTCCTTTCTCTTCCATCAGGAGCTTGGATAATGGGCTGTGTGCAATGTAAGGATAAAGAAGCAGCGAAACTGACAGAGGAGAGGGACGGCAGCCTGAACCAGAGCTCTGGGTACCGCTATGGCACAGACCCCACCCCTCAGCACTACCCCAGCTTCGGCGTGACCTCCATCCCGAACTACAACAACTTCCACGCAGCTGGGGGCCAGGGACTCACCGTCTTTGGGGGTGTGAACTCCTCCTCTCACACTGGGACCCTACGCACGAGAGGAGGGACAGGTAAGCCATTGTCAATCAGGATGGGTGAGGGCACAGCTGTGCTCTTTCACAGTCATTGCTGTGTGTGGATGGGGTGGGTGCAAGCATGCCACAGGTGTGTGGTAATCGGAGAACAACTGGAACTGGCTCCCTCATCTCACGTGGTTCCAGGGATCATCAAGAGTGGGTTACCCTCTGAGCATCTGACCAGCCCTTTGGTTATGCTCCTAATTATCTTGGCAAATACACACACAGACACACACACACACACACACACACACACACACACATACATATACATATACATGCTTCAGTTGACTCATTTTAACAGAGAAGTTTTGGTCAACTTTAGGCCCAAGTTGACTATCCAAGAACCAAATGCCTGGCTTCTCAGGAGCAGGAGACCTCTTGTCACTGCTCTGAGAATTCAGCACCAGTTAGTGCTGCTAACTGCACTGCAGTGTCCACTGTGGCCTGTCAGCCAAGGGCTCCCAGTCCTGCCTACCCTGAATAGGGCCAGCTCTGGGGGTACCCAAGCACTCCAGTGTGATGTACCCTTCCTGACTTACGGGGTAGTTTCTGTCCCTCTTCCCACTCTTCGGCCTGCCTGGCCAGTGTGGGTGGTTGTCAGCATGTTCCTCATTTCCGTCTGCTTGTCAGTATTCCAGCCTGGACAGCCCTCGAGTTTTCATTCATCTCTATATTCTATTGTTACATTCTCTGTGTGGGTTGTTTTGCTTTGTGTGACTTTTGAGACAGGCTGCCATTTTGTAGCCCAGGCTGTCCTCAGACTGTTAATAATCCCTCTGCCTTAGTGAGCGTTGGGAGTACAGCCATGAAATATCACACCGGCTGTGTGAGTTTCAAGCTGAGCTCTGTGTGCCAAAACCATTTCATATTCTCTCTCGTCCCTTCCTCCCCCAGGGCTCCTTCTGTTTCCCACCACAGGGCTGGGTTTCACCCGCACATCTATTTGCTGACTTAGCTAGTGCTCTATAACGTATCTGCCATACATCCTCACACACATTCCCTACAGTCTTTGTAAGCTGCCTCGTGTATTTGTAGTCTTCCAAATACTGTCCCAGAGTGTGAACCATGGTAACCAGATATTTTGCATTATTTGTTCCAAAATTGTTTATTACAAAAGTTTAAAAGAATGTAGCGTCTCTTGGCTCATCTGGGGGCAGATGCCTCGTGTCTGCTCTGACAACCTATCATGGCTTTTTACCCGGAGAGCTGACGCTGCCGAGGCTAGGGCTCTTTCTCTGTGGACAGCTTATGCAGTGGAGTTGGAAGAGGGTCCTGACCGGCCTTTGGACACGTGTCTCTTCCAGCACTGCACTGTCGATGTCTACCCTGTAGAACAAACCCTATGCTCACCCCTGTGCTGTAATGACACCAGCTTACCCTCAAATCCAGCCTTGTATGAGGCCCTAACCAAACCTCCATGGCCTGTACCTGCCCCCCACCTCAGGTGCCTGGAAAGGAAACAGACAAACAGTCTAGGGCCCTCTGTCCTTAGAAAATACAGAAGAAGAAGGAAAGCCAAATGAATACTCAACACACATGCACCTCCACTGTGAGAGGTGTTTGTTGAGATTTTTATGTTTGCTGACTCTTAATTAAGCAAACAGAAGCATCAACCCTGTTCATTCATTCATGAAGGCTGGATGTGAATCCCAAGTGAACATGTCTCATTCATTAAGGTCACCAGCATGGGCTCCTTGGATAGACTTAATGGAAGAGGCCATCTGACTCCTTATATTATTTGAAGTGTACACCGCAGTACCCTGGGGCTGGAGAGGTGCCCTGGCTTAGGGGTTAAGAGCCCTTACTGCTCTGACAGATGACCCAGGTTCTCTTCCCAGAACCTCCATCAATGGCTAATAACCACTGGCAACTCCAGTTCAGAGGAAGCCAGTGTCCTCTTCTGGCCCCTACAGGCTCTGGCCCACATATGGTGCACATAGGCAAAAGCACATATGTTTAAAGATATATTTTCAAGAGGCAGAGCCTGGGATATGGGCGGGCGTTCCATCTTTGGGGAGGGGGAGTGGTTGCATTGTGTGTCCTGGGCTTTCTGGATGCCTTGCTGTCAGACCCCTAAGGTCGTGAGCAGTCTTCATTGCTTCCTCCTCCATCCCCAGGGCATAAAACCCCCCAGTGATGGAGAAAGAGTGCAGGAAGGGCTGTTTTCCACGAGTGAAGATGGCTTGGATCTGCTCTTATAAAAGAAGAGACATCTGTGAATGAAGTACGGAATCAGAGTAGGCATGGCCGTAGAGGCTCCCACAGTGTGTTCTAAGCCAGACTCCCCTAATCTCAGAGAAACCTTAAGAAAGGAAGACTGAAGGAGCCCAGCTCCCCGGTCAGGACATGCACCTGAGACAGATGAAAGGCAGGTCCTCCCTGGAAAGGATGATCCCCACAGCAGTGTGGCCTTGGGAGAGGGGAAGCCAGGTGGTGATAAGCCATCACACTGGGAAATGTGCCGAAATTAAAACAAGAAGCCAAATTACAGAGAAATTCAAAGCTCCCATTAGGTATCACATCCTGTGTAACAACCACAAAATTAACAGCTTAAACAGCACATACATTTATGATCTATATCTATTACCTGCGTTCTGTGGGTCTGAATCTGGAAGGGAGAGCCCGGTTAGAGGCTGTAGGCATGAGTGGCAGAATCAGGTCCCTGGCCAGGGTTAGCCAGTCTGTCATCATGCTGGCGTGACACCCTCCTTAAGGTAGTGTGGAAGTAGAGAAGTCACCTTCTTCTGAAACATGTGTCACACTGGGGACATCTGTCCCCTTTGTACACTGTGTTAAGTAAATCAAGTTGTTATGTTCCTAAGGAAGAGTGTGCTGAACAAGGGCATGAGAACCAGGCAGGAGTCACTGTGCTCTGTCTACTGCATGGGGCAAGCCCTAGACTGAGTGGAATGCTGGGCTGATTTTTGCTGTTGGAACTTCTGGGATGTGGGACAGTCCATGGGAGTCGGCAGGTGAGAGAACCTAAGATGGACGTGAGGATGAGGGAGTAGCCAGAGTGAGAGAAGTAAATGCAAGGCAGAGGAAGAACCAAGGGGGCAGGAAGTAGCAACAGCAAGACCCCGGAACTGACAACCATGACCACAGCTGCGGGTGGGGGCCAAGGGCACTGCATCTCCCACCTGGGGTGAGCATTGCAGAGACGACTCGATGTCCCCGAGCCACAGAACAAGTCTCTTCCATTCACTGCTACCTTGTGCTAGGGATGGAAGAGTGATCCATTTACCCAGACCTTAGCTCAACCTTCAGGGAAACACGTGGGGGATAAAGTAGGCCAGTACTTGCCACAGATTGATGTCAGTCAGAGCCTTGTCTCTTACTCAGTGCTCATCCAGAGTCAACGTCCGTCAGCTCTAGGGTTTTGTCATAAAGCCTCCTCTATACAGACCACATTATAAAGCCAGCCATGTGACTATGACCATATTAATTACAATGCCTCAATATGTTTATTAATGCTAAGTGTAGATTTTTAAGGATGAGACTTTAACAAAAATGTGATTTCTTAGTATCAATTCCCTGTGTAATAGTCTCCGCTCTTTTTTTTGGCAGGAGTGACACTGTTTGTGGCGCTTTATGACTATGAAGCACGGACGGAAGATGACCTGAGTTTTCACAAAGGAGAAAAATTTCAAATATTGAACAGCTCGTAAGTTTGGGGTGGAGCACACATGCTCTTTGGTTTGGGGGAAAGGTTCTCACAGCAAATGCATGTGCTATCTGAAAGTAAGGAAAGAATGCCTTCTGCACTCACTAGCTCATGGCATTCGAGCCTGAGCGAACTGAGGACAAAGTGCAATACTACATGGTACTAAGTGCTAAAGAGGGCACCAGAGTCCTTTTAGAGCCTACTTCTTAAGTGTGCACGCGAGAGAGCAAGCTTCTGTGTGTGTGTGTGTGTGTGTTGCAAGGTCAGAGGAAGCAATCGGGTGTCCACCTCCGTCACTTTGAGGCAGCGTCTCTCCTTGATCCTGGAGCACCTAGGTTTCAGCTCGGCTGGCAGCCAGCAAGCTTAGCAGTGGCCTCCCCCCCTCCCCCGCCCCACACCCCCCTCGGCCAGCACTGCAGTTACAGGCTTGTGAGAGACACGCTGCTGGGATGCAGACTTGTGAGCGAGCACTCTTAACCACTGAGCATCTCTCTAGCATCTCTCTAACCCCAGGGTCCGTGCGTTTGCATCTCAGTAAAGAACATAAAGCAGCCGTGCCCATCCCCGGGAAAAGCCGCATTCTCAGATGACTGGCGCACGGCTTGGGTGCCAGCCACGTGCTCTCTGCTCTGAGCTGCTCTCCATTATTCAGGTGTGGGCATTGTCAGAGGCCTCGCCCTTCAGGCCAGCAACCAGATCCCCCCATCTTCACAACTGTGAAGCCTGTTGAGGTGGTTTCCTGAGGGAAAATATGGGAGTGTCTGTGCTCTTAAGAAGAAAGCAGAGGCCTTTCACCGACTTGAGAATGTGACCACCAGGAACAACTGTCACCAGGGAGCAGGCAAACTTAGGGTAAAGGTTAACACCCTTTTCAAGCCCCACAGTTAGCACCTGTGGAGGAAAAGCAGTTGTGCCTCTGCTTTCTGTCAGTGCCAGAGCATCACCTCCCTCAGCATGCATAGATGAGAGAACGGAAGGAAAATCCACTCCCAAGGAGATGGTACTGTCGTGCCTCAGCACCTCAAGTGTGTTGATGAGTGCTCCCCACTCATGGGCAAAGACTGCCACCTGGGACGAGGCACCTGGGGTGAGGTGGGGTGGGCGCTGCTCTTGCTAAGAAGTCTGATTGCGATTTCTCTGGCTGAATTTCAAGGCAGTTGAATGGCTTGAAGCTTGGCCCTTCTGCCCCCCCCCCAAAAAAAAAGAGGAACCTAGGGGTTGAGGTAAGAGGTAACACATACTGGAAAGAGGAGGGTGTGGCAATGGAGAACCCCCTGTAACCTCAAGAGTGTCTCCATGGGAGGCCTGCCCTTCTCCAGGGTGCCCCTGGCTCTCAGCACTGCACGGAGAACATTTTCAACAGCAAGACCCCATGCCTCCAGACACACTAGTAACTCTTCTAAATGCCAGCAGGCACTGTCTGCATAAAGCAGGAGGCTTAAAATTAGGAGCAGTTGTCAACACCAGAAGAGAGGTGGCTGTGTTTTGGTGTTTTAATTTATTGAAATGCATGGCAAAGGTGTGTATAACCACGCCTGGTGCTGGTTGGGCAGCAGTGTATATGCTGACTTACTGTTTCGTAACCTCACATTTAAAAATACAAAAAGTGATACATTGATGTTACATGTATTTTACCACAAATTTCAAGGACAGAATTTACTGTATTCTCACATACTAAGCATGTCCGTGCAGCCAGAATTACCTCCCCCTCCACCCCCAGAGAGCTCCTGCAGGCACAGGGGTTTTTAAAATAGTAAATGGCTGCCATTTATTGAAAGTGCCGTATGCACTGACCATGTCATTGCTGTCGCTGATCCTTCACAACAGCTGTCTGAAGTATGTGCCGTGACATCTGAGAGCACGGGTTAGGGAGCTGCCCAGTGCACCGTCCTGGCAGGTGGCAAAGCCCAGGGTGAGATGTGGGGCTGAGAATTCAGAGTGTGGTGTCAGGTGTGACCTGGGAAAAGCCCAGATGCTGCCATCAAAGGCAGCTGGAGTGTCTTAAGTGACGGTGGGAATGGAGGGAGGTGGCTGCAGCGTTGGAGAGAGGGGCGTTTGCCTTTGATCTCTTCCCGTTTATGATTGCTTATTGTTAGTTTGAGTCTCAGATGAGCGCTGCTTGTCAGAGTCTATTGACTGGGTTTTGTGTAAAGCTCCCCAGTGGGTACAATGTCCTTTAACTGACAAGGTCACTAGAAGTTTGAAACTCTGTAGGCCCTAGGAAGTAAGAAGTAGAGGGGTAGAAAAAGGCACATACAATTCTGGGCACCTGTGCACACTCCCGACATAGGCCTGTTTTGAGGTTGCAGCCATGGCCCAGTTAGTCACTGGCAAAGTCAAGTCCCTGTCATTGTCCTTTGTTATGGAGGAGTCTACACAGTCAACATGGAGGAGTCTACACAGTCAATAAAGCGGATTTTAGAGGAATGTTTAGGGGATGCAGCCTATCTCACTGTGCATTTTATTTGACTGCATAGCTTTTAACGGTTGCAGAGTTCTCTGGTCCTCTGACCCTGTTCTCCTAGAAGAGAACATTGCTAAGGGACTTTTCCTTTAAGGATAAAATTCTTTGTCCTACATGGTATTTAAGTGCCCCTTTTCACGGTTATGGAAAAGAAAAGTAAGGTTTGTACAGCAAAACGATATCCTGGAGTCAAGGGTAATAACAGGGAAGGGAATACAGAGCAAAAGACAGAGCAGATGGTGTGAAGGCCTCCCTCCCTCCCTCCACCACCACCAGCCCTGACAGGAGAGGAATGGGGCTCTGTCCTCCCCGGGGCAGCTGCCCCCCCATGTGTTCCTTCTGACTACCCCTCCCATCAGGACGTGCTCAGAAGGCTCCTCCCAGTGCACACAGGGTTGGAGGGGTCCTCGCTGACCCGTTGGGAGTTCTCAGTAGTAAAAGGCTTGCGTTCACAGCACTGTAAGTTCACCTTCTCTCCCCACCCCCGTTCTCACACTTTGTAACTGGTGATTTACCCACCTTGAAACAGCATGTCCTTAAAATGCAGTGGGTGTTTTACATAGGTGCAATCATGGCCTGACCCAGGACCTACTGAAAGCTAGTTTCTGTCATAATCAGGAAAAAAAAAAATTGGTTTGATTTTTTTTTTTTTTTTAATAAGTTTGGTGGTTTGGTTTGGTGTTCAAAACAGGGTTTCTCTGTGTAGTCTTGGCTGACCTGGAACTCACTCTGTAGACAAGGCTTGTGTCCAACCCAGAGGTCCTCCTGTCTCTGCCTCCCCAGTGCTTGAGATTAAAGGCATGTGCCACCACCACCCAGCTGGGGAAAAAAAAAGTTTGTATTACCCAGACATGTGATAAAAGTAGTTTCAAGAGTCTTATCTTTGAGTAAGAAGTACAGCTGTGGAATGCAGGAAGAATCCAGTATCCCTGGCTGGCCAGACAGCTCAAGGCTGGCTGCTCTTGGCAAAGCCACTTCCTGCCTCCATCTGATCTCCAAAGTATCTGGACTTCCAGCACCTGAAGCCGCAGCCCTGTGAGGGACTTGAGGATTAAAGACGGGATGGAAGAACAGAGTCTGTTACAAAAACTTAGAAGCCATTCTCAACCAGTGTCGGATTAAATCACGGGTTTGGGTCAGACAATAAGACAGTATCTTACCAGGTACGAGTGAATTAAAAAGCTGAACTGTAAGAACAGTTTAAAGAACTGCAGCTTTATAGGCTGGAGAGACAGCTCAGCAGCTCAGGCCAGGGAACCTACTACAGTTCCCAGCAGCTCAGGCCTGGGAATCTAGTCCAGACCCCAGCAGTCAGTCCTAGGAACCTTGTCTAGTCCGCAGAAAGCTGAGTGTGGCAGGCAGCACTACTTGTAACCCATTCCTGGGAAAGCAGACAGACAGGAGGAGTCACTGCTCACCCAGTCTCGCTAAATGAGCTAGCTGCAGGTTCAGTGAGAGTGAGAGTCCCTTTCTCAAAAACAAAGAAGAGAATAACTGAGAAAGATGCCCATGTAGTCCTCTGGCCTCTGTAGACATGCAAACACACTGGCAAGAATACCTGAACAGCATGCATCACACACACACACACACACACACACACACACACACACACACACACACACACACACACACACACAGGCACAGATTTTCAAATGCTGATTAACTACAGTAGCTCAAGTCAAGAATAAGGGTCCTGGGCTGGAGAGACGGCTCAACCGTTAAAGGCTAGGCTCACAACCAAAAATATAAGTGTAAGGGTCCTGTTAGAGATCCCGCTCCAAACCAACACTGTGTGCAGGACTGTGGAGGTGAATGGGTGCTGCCAGTGAATTAAATAGTTTTTGCTTGTTTATTTACCTAACAGCTTGTAGTAGATATTTTGAGTCTAGGACCAGTGAGAATAGAGTGTGAGAAAAATGCCACAAGATGTGACATTTGCCTTATAATGTGTGACTGTTTGTCATTTGTGTGTCACTCTTGTGAGGGGGAAAAATGGCCCAGAAACGTTAAGTCCAGAGTGGTGCTATCTTTCTTCTGAACAACTGTTACATTCTAATGTGTGTAAACTTATTTAGATGGCTACACCAAAACAAGACAGCTGATACTAACTTAAATTGGAAATTGCCTCATTAGTGAGTCAATTCATGATTACTCAGTCACCTGAGTAAGACTGGGCTTGTCCCCGATTGCAGCAAGATCCCCCAACATCCTGACATCACCTGAAATTGGTGCTCGCTCTTTTTCACTTTGATTTAACTAGAAGTAACTTGATGAAGGTTAGCATGCGTTAGGAGACAAGCCTGGGCTGCCAGCTCTTCATTCTTCTTCACTGTCTGGAGCGGTTCCCAGGCTGGGAGCAGTGAAGGTTGGTTGCTGTGAAGAGCCAGTGGGTGATCTTTATGTTTTTCAATGATGAAATGTCTCCATCTAGTGGAATTTCAGAGCAGTAAACACTCACTATTAAAATGAAGGTAAAGCCTTTTTCTTAAACACATGGTGGTCAGTATAACTTCCAATATGCATTTAGATGCTAGACTTACAACTACATATATTTCTGTGGGGCTAGAAATGGGAACAGTGCTGACTTAAAATGTTAACTTGGTTTTCTCCTTGGGGGTGGGGATGGGCTCCTGGCCTTGTGTGCACTAGGCAGGCACGCGGCCACAAAGCATCTACGTCATGAGATGTACAAGGCAGAGGCACACATGCACACATGCACGAATGGTAGCTAAGAGAGATGTTCACTTGACAAAGGACATGGCTCTCCTTGGGGGAGTTTTGTCTATGTAAATTCTTTGATGTGTATAAATATTTCAAATAAGAATATGGACACAATGTGATTATAATTAAACAGTTTTCTGGGTAAGAGAACTACAGTATCACTCTCATGGTTGATCTGTTAGTTTAATAAGGTTAAAAAGGAAAGATGCTAGGAGTTTCTTTGTTTGTTTGTTGTCTCACTATGTAGCCCTGACTGTCCTGGATCCCACTTTGTAGACCAGGCTGGCTTTGAACTCATTGAGATTCACCTGGCTCTATTTCCAAGTGCTTGGACTAAATGTGTGCTCTAACACCCCTAACCAAGAAATAGGTTTTATAATCCCTCAAAATTAGAGAGATAGCTCAGGAGTTAAGAGTGTGCTGCCAGCACCCACATCAATAAGCTCATAACCATCTGTAGCTCCAGCAGGATAGAGGTCTCTGGTATCCAAGGGCACCTCCACTCCTCTGCACATTACTGCATAGAGAGGCACACATGCCTACACATAATTTTTTAATATAATTTTTTAAAACTTATATTAGCACTTTGGGTGTGTGTGTGTGTATGTGTGTGTTTTCTACTGTTATTTATCTCATAGCCACACCCACTTGGATGAGTTCCCATTTTATTCTTTTATTCTGTGACTTTCTAAAGCCCCACCAGATGTCACTGGTCCTTGGTACCCCTGCTCAGAAGTTTTTTCTGTAGGGAACCTGAAGGAGGGAGGACTCTGGCTTAACAGGAGGCCAGGGTGTCTACCTAATGTTGACCTGGGGAAGGTCTTCCCAGCCCAAAATCAGTACGTTTTCTTCCCTGACTGAGCATCAACAGAGCCCAGCCAAAGACAATTTTAAAAAAAAGAAAAAGAAAAGAAAGGCCTGAGGTTTCTCTTGTTACCTTCACAGACTAAAAAAAGAAGAAAAGGAGGTGATGTGTCTGTAATGGTCAGAGGCTGAGGCGCCTAATATGGTGACCGGCAGGCCTGTTTCCCTGGCCCTCATAGATAGAGAGGCTTTCATTTGGTGCAAGTCACAGCTAAACTCCACGCACATGATCATTGGCCCACCCACTGTTAATGGGAGGAAGCTCACATGCCATAAACCTTCATGAATCCAAGCGTATGGATAATAGTTCTATATATAGTGACTGTAAACTGAGAGTCGGAAGTGCCCTTCCTGATTCACACTCTGAGAATTTTGCTGCAGTGGCTCAGAGATCTCTTCTGCCCTCCAGCTACACAACTGCCTGGCCTCCATCTGAATCTGGGGGTGGGGGTGGGGGGAGCTATGAATGTTTAATAGAGTAACATCCTGTTGAGAGTGTCTGAGGAAATCCTGTTATGTGGTGTTCTTATACTACCTGCAGAAGGTCATGTCTTCTTCCTACTTCGTCAAGAGCAAGCTTGATAGGTCCACTAAGCATACATCCAACCCTCACTGGGCCTCCTACTGCTTCTCCAAAGTAAACTGAGGCTGGTGTGTGTACTCCACACACACACACACACACACACACACACACACACCCCTCATTCAAGATTGCCTCCTACCCAGAAAGATGCTCCTCCCCGAGCCCTAAGTGGGAAAGTTTCCGTTTCAGGATCTCCTGATGATGCCCTTGAACTCCTCAACCTCCTACTGGGATTTCCACCCTTAGCTTATGTGGGGCCGGGTATTGAACCTAGAGCCTCGTGCACGTAAGAAAAGCACTCTGACTTCAGCGCGTGGTGCTTTGGATTTCTTAGGGCCCGTGTTGAAAGTTTGCAGAAGGGGGCACAAGGCTACAGAAAAGGCATAGGGTCGGCCTGCAGAATTCCCAGCTGGATGGTGCGTTCAATTCATGTCCCTTCTTTTCCTTTGCAGGGAAGGAGACTGGTGGGAAGCCCGCTCCTTGACAACCGGGGAAACTGGTTACATTCCCAGCAATTACGTGGCTCCAGTTGACTCCATCCAGGCAGAAGAGTATGTTGTTGTTGTTGTTGTTGTCTGTCTAAATATCTGCTTTTAATTGTCACATAAAATGCCAGTGACACAGCACAGGAGCGAGAAGACCTTTCCCAGTGGTTAAGGGTTGAGAGGCTACAGTCCTGCTGTGCTGTCGAGTCTGCGCAGTACACTGTTATTCACTTCGTGGTTTCCTTTGAGCCCGTCCGTTTTCTGATTGAGAAGCTCTATGTGAGTACCCTAGATGAAAACCCAGTAACTTGCTCCAGATGAAAAACCAATGTGGGGAAACCACAGCTGCAGTGTGTGTTACTGAGAGCCCACCGTGCGCCTGCAGTCTGCTCCCTGAGCACTTGGGAGGCAGATAATTATGAGAGATTAAGCCCACACACACACACAGGAGTCCTCTGCTTGATAATCAGAAATACTGAGCCTTCTGAAAAGACATAGCTTTTTGTTCCCCAGGCAGAAGAGCAACTTGGAAACTACTGCAGTTGTGGGCTTCGAGGGATATTTTCCTTGGACTGAGGTCTCGGTTGGTGTTGTGGCTGGTCGACCTTGACCAGCAGTTATTTGGCCCCACCCTCCCACTGGAGGGAGGCAGTTTTGGAAAGTGGTAGGAGTCTGGGGCTCTCAAAGGATGGCTGACTGGTCATTGTTCATTCTCTTTCCAGAGAAACCTGTAGGAACTCTTAGGAAATGGGGAGGGAGGTTGATGTCCCAAGCTCAGGAACATGGATGGCCTCTACCCCACCTACAGGGACAGACCTCACCAGAAAGAGAAAGGAGTCACTGTCGGTTGCTCACGGCCTGCAGCCTGCTGTGGATTTGCGGAGGCACAGCACAGAGGAGTAGACCTTCACCCTAGCCTAATCCTCATGCGTCCATCATTCTTCTTTAAGTCTTTTGTACTCCTACACTTCGATCTGTTTCTGCTTCTCCAGCACTGTGTTTTGAGCTGTTTTACCCCCTTCGTTACTAGTGTGTTTCATTATCAGAAAATAGGAAATATGTGTATTTGTATTGAATTTTTAGGACAGATTGGTAAATATCTCCTGTGTCTTTTCGGAATTTAAAACTTAACTACAAAGTAACATTCCTTTGATTTAACTGAGAATCCACTTGGGGGTGCATATTTAAGTCATATTTATAATGATAAGGTTTTTTTTTAATATTTTGGGCTTTTTAGAGTATAAGTTAGCTTTTTAAAATACAGCCTGTGGTTTTTACACGTGCAATTAATCGGTATTTTGCACAAGCAGCGTGTGGTTAAGTGTAACCTCTTGTTCTGCAGGCCTTCCTCTCACCAGTTTTACACAGCATTTTAATTGAGTTACTGATACAAACCAAAAAAAGACATTTCTCACATAGCTGGTGTCGTATCCTTTACAGCAGCTATTGCTACGCTGGGATTGTGGAGAGTTTGGGTACTTCTCAAGTCACTGAAGGTGACGCTCCTTCGGTGAAATTCTTTGACTCACAGAAGGATCTGATGGTGAACTTCCTAGCTACATTCAGGCATGGTGAATTGAAGCTTCATTTTTAAAACCATTTGCTTTCATAGATGAATACTGTGATGGTTTGGTCCTGAAAGCTGCTCCTACTCACAGATTCTGGTGGAATGTTCCAGAACTCTCCCTTGGGCTCTTGGCATACTTATCCTCTCATATACAATCCAGTGCTGAAATGTGAACGGATTGCCGGGCGTTGGTTAGGACTCAGCAGCTCAAGTGGAGAGACAAAAGACGCATTCCGGTCCTGAGGAGGCCTGTGAGGCTTCCTGCCACGGCACAAGTGTGCTGTCAGTGCTGTTGCAAGGGAATGTTAAAATGTCTGCACCACCGACTCATTTTTATGGACATGCCCATTAACCGTGCACAGCTTTCTCTCAGATGTGCAGTAAGCAATCCCTGCAGCTGTGTCAGAGAAGCGCAACTGCAGGGCACAGGCCAGGTACTTGGTAAACGCTCCTCACGAATGCTGGACAGGGAGAGAAAATCAAACCAGGCTTCCAAGAACAGCAGCCATCTCAGATCAGGGGTAGAGCTGAGTTCCCGTCTTCAGAATTCCTGTAGGTAGAGACTAAGTAGAAGTGTTATCTGTCTTCCTTCTTTATCCATCCTGAGTGGGCTCCTTTAAAAAAAAAATCATGCTTGATTGATGATCCTTATACTAGAGCTGAGTCTTGGTATTTCCCAGGAGTTGTAATTATGCTCAGAAATCAAGGGTCGTACAGCTGAGCTATGGAATCGTCCCCTGCAGTTGGCATTTCAAACAAGGTGGTGGGTTTCTCTCTGTGCGTGCAGGTGGCATTTCACACACACATCCCTGTCGTCCTGGAGGGAAGGAACACAATCCATGATTCAAGATTTTTTTTTTTTTAAGAATGGAAGAGATGCAGAGTGGATAGAATCAGGAAAGATTGAAAAAGGACTGAATGAAGCTAGAAAAAACTAGTTTGGGGCAGTGGAAGCAACATTAGAGGCGAAGGAATTTGTGGAGGAAAAGCTAGCTACATTGCTCAGTCACAAGTGTATTTATTTTCTTGCCTGTGTCTCCCTTGAAGGTGGTACTTTGGAAAACTTGGCCGCAAAGATGCTGAGAGACAGCTCCTGTCCTTTGGAAACCCAAGAGGTACCTTTCTTATCCGCGAGAGCGAAACCACCAAAGGTAAGCTAAGGAGAGGGCAAAACTGATGTGCTGTTCAGATCTGAAGGTCTTTGGGATCGGAAGGCGTGGCTCTTGCCTGGTCCGGGGCCTTCTAGCCTGAGCCTCCTGCTGCTCTCCAGCTCCCCTGAAGACGCTGGAACTGCATTTAGCTCCCAGAGATGATCGGGCTCAGAGGGAGGCGCCTCCAGAAACAGAGGCCAGGCTTCCGCCTCAGCTCAGACTCCGTCCTGTTCTCCTGTTCGAGTGAAGGGCGGGAACTTGGTTTTTCTTACCTTTTTGATTTGGGGTGTGTGTGTGTGTGTGTGTGTGTGTGTGTGTATTTTCAAGACAGTGTTTCTCTGTGTAGCCCTAACTGTCTTAGAACTCACACTGTAGACCAGGCTGGCCTTGAACTCAGAGATCCACCTGCCTCTGCCTCCCAAGTGCTAAAATCAAAGGTCTGCCTGCCCTACCACCACCCAGTTTAAATTTGTTTTTCTTTCCTTCCACTCTGTTTTGTTAGTGGAGGACTCCTTCCTCTTCCCTCTGTTTAATAACTCACTTCAGCAGGCAGAGGGGCAGAGAACCATGCTGCCACACACTGGTGACCTGTCCCTGTGCAGATTGCCAAGCAGAGCTTTGGAGCTTCCTGCTAGGGGATAGACTTCCATTTCTTTTGTTCCCACCCTCTGTTCCTCCCGCACCCCTGCCTCCCATCAACCACCTCTGTCCCCACCCCTGCCTCTCCACCAACCACCTCTGTCCCTACCCCTGCCTCTCCACCAACCACCTCTGCCCCCACCATCCCTGCCTCACACACACACACACACACACCCACAGCCCCACCACACACACACACACACATATGCCATCCCTGTCTCCCAGCCCCTCACTATCCCTGCCTCTCAGCTAGGCCACAGGAAATGAAAGCAGGAGGCAAGCTCACCTGGAGTCTGCTCTTCATCTATCCCAGTGGGATTTGGTCTGTGCAATATTAGACAACACAAGAAACTGAAAGGAAACTTTGAGAAAAACCAGAAGTTTTTAGTTCCAAGAGCAAAGTCAACTGTATTGCTAACATCTCTGAACACTGGCAGGATAGCAAAAGTTGTCTTTGTCCTGTTACAGAGTGGAGATATATCTGTCTCTTTCGTATGTGTGTGTGTGTGTGTGTGTGTGTGTGCGCGTGCGCATATGGTTTGTAATAATTATTAATCAGAATAGTCACATAAATGAGGCCTGCAGAGCAGACTGGGGCTCCGATGATTGGTGTGGCTAATGCTTGCACGTTTACCAGGTGCCTACTCACTTTCCATCCGTGATTGGGATGATATGAAAGGGGACCACGTCAAACATTATAAAATCCGCAAGCTTGACAATGGTGGATACTATATCACAACGCGGGCCCAGTTTGAAACACTTCAGCAACTGGTACAGCATTACTCAGGTAACCCCAGTGCCGTCACCGTCACCGTCACCGTCACCGGTTAGAAACTGGAGGCTGTGAGGGAGGAGGAGGAGATACGGGACAGAGTCACTAGGTAGAGCTGTCCTCTGCCCGCCCACCCCCACAGTCAGACAGACAGATGGAGTCCGGGGTTCTGTTGCTCTTCTGCCCCAGATAGGATTTTCCTCCTGTGTTTTCCAGAAGTTCCCCCCAGTAGAAGGCAGTAGTTTAAATCTTGAAAGCTGTATTTGTATATTAATTTTCATAATAAAAATCCTTGCACGTTCTTTACCTTTGCCTTCATTGCCATGCAGAACTGTGAGAGGAAAGGAGGAAAGGAGCTGTCCCTAGGCAGGCTCAGACGGCCCCCAGGGAGCCTCACTTGATCCTTCACCGCAGCAGAGGGAAGCACATTCTTGCACTCTGTAGAAGAAAATCTGTGCTGCTGCAGGGTTCCCTCCGCCCCGCCCCCACTCCCCCCCCCCCCCCAGCTTGCCTGCTGAGGCCACAGCTCCCTTACCTCCATCTCCTGGACTTTCTTGGTTTTTTGTTTGTTTGTTTGTTTGTTTTTGTTTTTTCAATTTTTAAAGACTGGGTCTCGCTATAGCCCTGGTGGCCTCCAACTCAGAAATCCCCCTGCCTCTGCCTCCTACTGCTGAGACTGAAGGTGTGCGCCACCATACCCGGCTACTGTGATGACTTTAAACAAAGATTAGACTTTGTCTTTACGTCCCATAATCCTGTTCTTCTGCTGTTCTTGGCCATTCAGTTATTGGGTGTATGTGCGTTCATGTGCGTCTTATGTAAATATGTAGCTCTATGCGCAGTGTTTAGTGTGTGCCGCTTGCCCTCCTTGGTTAACAAGTGTGTCCTGCTAAACAATGCATGTGTACATGACCCCTCCTTTTTTCCAAGGTAAGGTCTCACTTGTAGCCCTAGGGAGCCCAGTATCCACTTTGTAGCCCAGGGTGGACTTTCAGAGTTTGAGCAATCCTCTAGTGTCAGCATCCCAAATGCTGGGATTACGGACGGAGCCACCACACCCTTTTTACCACCATTGAAAAATACCTGTGCTGTTTCTGCCACACCAAAGAGACTTGTAGCCTTTTAAAAATAACAATACGAAATGCCTATGTACTGATTCTGGCCACTGATGAGCAGTTAAGAAATTAACAGTGGCTGAGCCAGTGATTTGGGCATTAGCTCTCTCACTCTATGTGGATTCTAATGAAATACTGAGAGAAATGGAGCAGAAAACCTCCTTGCACTTCAGTGATATACACAAAACGCCTGTATGTTATAAGGATTTTTTTCAAATGCTGAAATATATTTCATTACAGGCAAACATCCGCAGGGTCCCCAGGGTTTGGATCATTTGAAAATAGTGTGCTGGAAAGGGCACCTTAATAACATCATAAAGCTGAAGGAGGGAGCCGATGTGAAGCACCCTAGACGAGTTTTAATCTCAGGGAAAAAAATCCATCTTGAGTTAGATTTGTTTTTATATTGGCTTTTCCTCTTTCCTCTTCTCTCTTGCACATAGAATGCCTTTGAAATACCGACACATAAATAATTTCCTGCCTAAACATCTCAGAAACAGATTTAAAAAAAAAAAAAAAGGAATGAAAAGTAAGTTAAGAATTCCCAGAAAAGAGACAGCCACAGTTTGTGCTTAGAATCCAAGAGGCTTCCAGGGACGTAGGGGGCTTTGGCCCCCTCGGTTCAGGGTCTCTCTGGCCCCCATCTTTCCCTGCCTGCTTACTCTCTGTTGGCGTTTAGTCAGTCTCCCCATACCTTTGCTAGATTCTCAAAGGAATATTCTTTTCAAAAAGAAGGGGTGGGGGAAGACCAAGTTCCCAGTAACCTGAATGGAAGCTACTGTTTCCCTGCTTTTCATGTCACTGAGTTTCTGTGAATGTTGTTAATTTCCATTACTTCTTTAAATCCAGACTCCTAAATTATGCATAGAAAGCTGTTTAAAAGGTCGTGTTTTTGTTTTTGTTTGCTTTTAGTGGAAAATTGCAAAAAAGCAATGTGAGCACACAGGAGCAGTAGAGTCAGAAGGACTGCAGAGAATGTGACATCCTCTCCCGCTGCAGGTGTCCTCCTGAGACCGGCTAGCTCTAACAGACCAGAGGTCTGTGGGAGGCTCCTATGCCAAAGTCACATTTTAAACAGACATTTACCAGGGAGAGTCCCTCAGTCCCTAGATACCGGAAGGGACAGGGACAGTTTTTATTTTTATATGTACTTTTTGAAAGTAGCAAGGGCATTTTGAATTTGAGGCAGTGAATACGAGTTCATTAGACTAAAGTACACAGAAGCCAAAGCAGGCCGTGCCTGTGAGCAGCGAGCATGCCCGATGGTACAGCGGTGTCCATATCTGACACATCCTCATCTGCCTCCAGCAAATGTTTGCTCATGTGCGTCGAATCTCCTGTGGCCTGTGCGTGTTGTCGTTACATATTCTGCTCTTCTCTCCCTCACCGCTGCCCTGCTCCTCCAGAGAGAGCCGCAGGTCTCTGCTGCCGCCTAGTAGTTCCCTGTCACAAAGGGATGCCAAGGCTTACCGATCTGTCTGTCAAAACCAAAGATGTCTGGGAAATCCCTCGAGAATCCCTGCAGTTGATCAAGAGACTGGGAAATGGGCAGTTTGGGGAAGTATGGATGGGTATGCTGAGATTCAATTACTCTCTTATTAGCTTCCTCGTTTGGAAAATCCCAAACATCAAGATGGAAGGTGGAAATAAAGATATTTTATGATCAGGACAAACAGACAGTTTGAATTATTCAACTTTTATTTGGAAAAATTTGGAATCTCTCAAAGAGAGCTAGAAACAGGCAAGAACTACAGCTGTCTCCAGTTGTGCTACAGTGTTCCAACCTGGCTCAATGTTGCCGTCAGGGAAGTCACCTTCCATCTTTCCTAGTGCATGCATGATTATGGATTATAAGGACTGTTTTCTTTATTAATTCCCTTTCCTGTAGAGAAAGCTGATGGTTTGTGTTTTAACTTAACTGTGGTTTCATCAAGTTGTACCCCACAAACTTCTGGATTGGCTAAAGATGCTTGGGAAGTTGCACGTGACTCGTTGTTTCTGGAGAAGAAGCTGGGGCAGGGGTGTTTCGCTGAAGTGTGGCTTGGTAAGGCAGAGGGCACATTCTGTTTTGGCTGCATCTCAAAGCCAATGAAAAGGACAGTTTTGAACAGAAATGTGTATGTGGCCGTTGGGACAAAGACCCTTAACCTTTGTGACTAGATGGGCTCAAGCCACCCAGGTTTGCAGAAGTCAGTGGCACCTCGCTGTGTTCACCTGTCCTATTTCATGTGGCTCATTAAACACCTGCAGGACAGGAACCCAGTGATGGTGACGCTTTCTCTTCCTGTGAAATGGGATGGTAAGATGCCATAGAGTAAGGTCCTGGGCTTTCTTCACACCAAGCCTGGGTCTAAACCCTTGCTGGGTGATTAAGTATAAATGCAGGGCCTGTTTAACTCCTCTGGCTCCAGTCCTCATCTGTAAACTTGGAATAGTACCTGCTTCGCTGGATTATTTAAGGATTATATCAGACATGGTTAAAATCTCCTGTAGATCTTGGATCCATGCACACATATCTTCATTGTGTGCACATTCTTCAGTAACGGCAACTGCACTGGGCCCTTGAGATGGCTTTCATAGCCCTCTGGGTCAGTTGCAACTTTACTTACAGACAGACTATAAACTTAGACCCCTCCCCAAAATGTTTGTCCATAAAATGATAACAAAGTGTATTGGGGTCTCCCTTCCTTAGAGTCTACAAGAATACAACATGTACAGATGGTCGTAAGGTGTCAATCTTAAGCCATTACATAAGCACCAGGGTGTTTCCCACAGGACATCAGAGCTGGCGTAGGTGCCTAGGCAGTTACCCAAGCTGTGAGGAGTGGAGATGGCACTATGCTTAAAGTTACAAAATGTTATCAGTCAGATCCCGTAGACCACCTAAATGATGTCAGAGTTCCCGTTACACCAAAAGGCAGACACTCTCTGAGATAGAAGAACTCTTTACACCTGCCACTGGTTCTTTTTCACTTGTTTTTCCCCTGTAGGATGCATGTTGTAATTTTATGTTTTAACAGAATAATAAATGCTTCAGATATAGACCCCTTAGAGTGGAAAGTCATAGATGACACCTAGGTAAATCTTAGTGTGAACCTGGATTCTCTTTCAAATTGTAAGCAATAGAATCTCAAATTAGATTTTTATTTTCCTTTTATAAAATTATCCTTCAAAGCCATTGGTTAGAAATAGAACAAGCCAGAATTCTGTCTTTTTATTTGAGAACAGAAAGCCAAGCTAGTTCATTCCTGTTTTACTGATGAACTGACAGTGGCCATGAGCCAGGTCTGGCCTTTGGGTCAGCTTGATTTTTAAAGACGTACTTAAACATGTCACATGTACGTACTTTTCTTTCCTGGCTGCTCTTTGATTTCCCAGCCCACCTGATAGAAGGCATTGTTCCTGTGGCTAACTCATGGGAAGCTGGAGAAATTGACCTTACCTGGGAAAGTATGGGCAAGGAGATGGTGTGCTCCTGGCCTGTGCTTAAGGGTGCACTTAGCTTGTCTTCTGAAGGACTCAGTCAAGTGTCTCATCCAGTAGACAGTTGAAAGCCTACTCCAAGCATCCTTGGTATGGCCAGATTTTTATAGCCTCTAAGATGGAATTTAATCTAATTTCTCTCAGGCTTTTCCTTTATCTAAGGGACAGCTGTTGGATACTCAGGCCAATTCTAAATCCTAGACTGTCATGACTTAAATAAGAGCCCAGAGCTTTCTGGTGTAAATTCACAATTATATGCATAAGCCATAAAAAGAGTGATACATATCAAATGGGAAAAGTTAGTGAATTATTAAACAGCTGTGAGTAAACTTGCTTTTCCTTAAATACTTGACAGAGTCCTTGCCATTATCTTTGCTCGTAAGAACTACTTTAAGGTTTCAAAATTTAAAGTCTGATTTTATGCACAAAGTTGCTGGTCAAAATTATTTTTCCCATCAAAAGAGTACCTTTGGATTGACTTACTGTTGTGGGGTATCTGTAGGTACCTGGAATGGAAATACAAAAGTAGCCATAAAGACCCTTAAGCCAGGCACCATGTCTCCGGAGTCCTTCCTGGAGGAGGCGCAGATCATGAAGAAGCTGAAGCATGACAAGCTGGTGCAGCTCTACGCGGTCGTGTCTGAGGAGCCCATTTACATCGTCACGGAGTACATGAGCAAAGGTCAGCCGCACCCCTCCCCCTCCCCTCCTCTCCCTCCTCCCCTCCTCTCCCTCCTCCCCTCACAGGGCTGCCGGGGACCGGAATCCTCAGGGATTCCACTCTGCTCACTCAGGATAACACTTAGAAAAGGGGAACATGGAGTTTGCCCCTGGATTCCTGAGAAGTGCAGTGCCTTTTGCATGTTCCACATCAGGAACGTTCCTCTGCACAGTTAAAACATCCATCTTTCTATCCAAGCTAATGCAGAGCTGAGGCTGTGAGAGCTGCTGCCATTTTGAATGGGTGGCTTCTGTTCGGTTTCCCTTTTTAGCGCTAAGTAATCAATAGCAGATGGTTGCTGAGTTAAGTTCTGTCCCCATCTCAACATCCTTCCCCCCAGCTTTCCCCTTAAACATCAGGTGAAGAGGTGACACGCAGTCATGACCTCCCTCCCTCCCCTCTCGGCGCATGCATGTGTTGACGCACACGTGAGCATGCGTACATCATTATAATCAAACCGGCATTGTTGGGGAATGAAGCCAGAGATCATTTTGTTTTGGAAAAATAAATGAGCCAAACAAGAAACAGCCTTAAAAGGCTGTGTGCATTGTACATCAGAAGACACCAGGGTAATTTTTCTTCTCTGTGTACTTTCTTTTAAAATATAATTGGAATTTTTTCCTGGCAGATTATATGCCCTTTGGATCCAGGGTTATTTTGTAAATAACTTTGTGATTAAAGCATTAAAAAAAAAAAAAAAAAAAAAAAAACACTGACAGCCATCCAGCCCCTGCAAATGATTATCTCCGCCTCGGTGTCAGATCCGTGCCTCCTCACTCAGCCTCACACGAGTGGCTCTGAAGCTCTGGCTGTCCGAGGCACAGGCGTGACTGGCTGGGATCTAATTAGGAAGCTCCTGCCCCACCCATATTCCTTGGATGCTTAAAATCTGAAAATAAGTCAGCAGTTCTGAAAGTCCCTTGTACCTGAGGCACCTAGAGAGCTTCTAAAAATACGGGCATCTGTGTCTGACTCTGGGATTCCTGATGTAGTGGATAGAGCCTGAGGACACGCCCTTCCAGCAAATACTGTCACTACTGTTGCTACTTGTCGGAGCCTCAGCCTGCTCACCTGAGCTGGCTCTCCACATCAGTCGCCTGTACGTCGTCGGTTACTGGGACATGAAGGATGGTTTGGTTCCTCCTGGTGACAACATAAAAGGAGACGTTCATTTCTTCTGGTTTTACTAACTCCTTTCTCACTGCTTATTTTCAGAAGCTACAACTCGCTTCTTAAAACATAAACTTGATTTCTTGGTTTTTGTTCAAAGCTTTCTTTTTCCATTGATGCAATTATCCTTTTCATCTCCCTTTTACTTCCACTAAGGAAATCAAATACAGCCACTATTGAGAATCTTTGCCTCTCTGAGTAAACTAAAATTGTTTTGTTTCATTCATAGGAAGTTTGCTTGACTTCTTAAAAGATGGTGAAGGAAGAGCTCTGAAGTTGCCAAACCTTGTGGACATGGCGGCACAGGTGGGCCTGGGGTCTTAATTCAGGCTGTGGCTGTACCAGCACGGACTCTCAAGGTGTTGTGGTGTAACAGCTGTGCCCCCTTCCCTGGGTTTCCACAGGTTGCTGCAGGAATGGCTTACATCGAGCGCATGAATTATATCCACAGAGATCTGCGATCAGCAAACATTCTAGTGGGGAATGGACTAATTTGCAAGATTGCTGACTTTGGATTGGCTCGGTTGATTGAAGACAATGAATACACAGCAAGACAAGGTGGGCACTTCCAGGGCAGTGGCTCCTGATTGATCTTTGCCTGCACAGCCTTCTCCTTACCTTCATTTCCTCCCTCTTCCCTTTGTTTGTCTGATCTGGCGCGAGCTGCACAGTTCTCAGGTGGGAGCTAGTGGATCTAGTTGGCGTGTGCAGTGCTGGTCTAGTAAGTGGGCGTCTGTTCCCATGGCTTGCCTGGCTTTTGGGAAGTATCTAGGCCCACGGTGTTCCACTTTTGGAGAAAGAAGGCTTTGAGAAGCCAAGTTATAGCTCATTCTCCATTAGCCACCTCTGAGCAGAAATCAGGTGACACTCCAAGTCAGACAAGTTCCTTTACAAAGGAACAGGCGTGGTGTTGGAAAACGGAGAACATAATAAATAGCAGGGGAGCCAAGGCTCAGAATGCAACAGGAGTAGGTAGCGCCAGAGCAAAGACACCTCCTGGTAGAGAGCCTGCACATGGAGGCGATTCCTGATCTCAGTCAGCAGCTGCCTGCCAGGCCCAGCCAGGACCAGCTGGGACCAGCCTGAGACTGAGCTCTGCAGAGCGCTGAGGAGAAAAGAAATGGTCTGGAGGGCCTGGAGGACTGCAGTGCTGGAGAAGCCGTCTCTTCTCCTGCCTCACCCACCCCCTGCAAAGGGTCAAAGACATTAGTTTTATGTAAACCACGTACCAGACCAGAAGCCAACCCACTTGGGGAGGAGGGATTGTTTGTCAAGCACCAGATGTCAGGAAAGAATTCCCAAGGTGTTTTCTGCCTTCCTGGCTGGCTGCTTGCATGGCAGTGTCCAGGCATAGCACTGAGGAACTAGCAACAGTGGAGGCCTCTGTGTGGGTTTTAAAGCCGGAACTCAGGCAGGGAGTAGGTTTCCTTGGTGAAACTAACCGAAGCCTGGCCACCCCAGCCAAGCTGAGCAGTAGTGGGGATGGATTACAGGATGGTGCATTCTGCAGTTTTATGTTGAATAGTAGTTGTTTCGCTCATTTTTGGCAATTCCTTCCGCCTTTCACTTGCCTCAGAATGGAAGTGCAGTGAATGATGTGAGAAAATGTTAAACTGGGGCCCTGCCTAGGTACTGACACTATCCAAGTGCTCGGTTGCATGTCGGACAAACCGCCCAGCTATTTGAATTCCCCACTCCCACCCCTGGCACACGCCATCTCTTGCCCTTGTGGGATCCTGGGGGGTACGGGGGGGGGGGGTATGCACACAGACACACACCCAAAGTCAGGGGTCACAAAAGCAGGCTGTATCTCTAAGCAGAGAGGAATACAGACGTGACTTGGTGACAGGGCATGCCAAGAGGGTCTGAGTGAATATGATCAGAGGCCTTGCCCTGAGGGAGAGCCTGTGAGGGTTGATAACCAGCATGTTCCATTTAGGAAATGGCTCCAAAGAAACTCAGGAGCTTCCGTCTGTGTGTGAGAAAGTCTCCGTGGCAGAGGGAGCAGTGCAAGACTGTTTACTTTTAACTAGACTTTGAACTCTGTAGAGTCTATGGTTAACACCCTTGACCCATCTGTGAATGAGAGGTGTCAGGCCAGGAGCTAACAGATGCTACCAGAGTACTGTTGGGATGGACTGGGTACATAAGTCATGCATCATTCATAAGGGTGCCTAAGACTGTGGCCTCAGGCGGCTGGCACCTCTCATGTCAGGTTCTGCACTGGAACCCATCCAGGGCCCTCTCAGCCTGGCCATGCAGCCTTCCTTCCCACTTCCCACCATGACTGCCTCTCTGCCCTGCCTCCCCCCCATGACATCCAGACCACAGTCTGAGGCCCTTTCCAAGGACAAGCCTCAGTCCTTTGTTCAGCATTTCCTTGACAGAAGAGTCCACCTTTCCCTCTTAGAATATTATTTCTTCTTTCTTATCTTTGTCAACTGTCTTCAGATGCATACCAAACACTGAAAAGGGTAAGCAATAAGGGTTACAGGAGCTAGAGTATGACAGGAGAGACGGGCAGTCTGTGCTGTCCTGAAGCTGAGAACCAGGAAAGGCCAAGGCACGTCAGGACCTGGAAGGGGCAGGAAATAGACCCATAGTTAGCATATTTGTTCATACAAATCACAAAGCTCACAAGTGGAAGGTCCGGATTTGAAAACAGTACAGCCCACCTGACCAGGTGTGCTCTTGAGCTGTGCCCACTGTCTCCCCCCAAGACAGTGAATCAGAGAATAGAATGGAAAACCAGAGAGAATTAGTCCTAAGTCCCACTTCCCCTTTATTTTATGGAAAAAGCCTCAAGGGACAACCTCTCAGATTCACATGTGTCAGGGGACCAGAGAGACTTTTCCTTTTGCAGCCTTGGCTAGCCCAGCTGTTCCTACAGTTCCTTCACTGTGCCTGCCCTGCCCTGGCCTGTCCACGAGATGGAAAGGTCCGGCATGTGTTTGCCAATGTATTCTGCAGATGGCATGTGTGCTGCATGCCGGCGTTCCTGCCGGGGATTAATAAGCTCCTCTAGACAGCTGGTCCATGTGCCTAATAATATTTGCAAGTCGGGTTTTATGTCACCCGCAGGCCACAGCCGTGCCGCGTGTTGATTATGGGAGTGCAGGCAGTGTTCTGAAACATGTGCCAAATGTAGCTATTTTAGGACCATGAATGACAAATTGTTTGCAAAACAGTTGTGAGTTTCCCATCTCAAGGTGCTCTGAAATGTCTGTCACCACGGACAGACACACACACAAGGTGTGACAGCACAGGACACAAGGACACTGCAGTATGGAGCTCTGTTACAGGTCTTCCATGTGTCTTTGTCTCCTACAAGCCCCATACTCACCCCCTGCCTGCCTGGCTTGTGAGGAGAAGCCCAGTGTCAAAGAAGAATTCAAGACCAGGCCTAGTGCCTATGAAGGTTACCCTTCACTTGACAGCATTCTAGAAGCAACTAGAATCATTTGGGGTTCCTTGTAATGGCCTGGACACTTCAAAATAAGAACTAGTTCTTGTTTAGTCATAAGCTCTGCACTAAATTCTGTCCATCTGGAGTCGCTTAAATAATCCATAGCAAGTGTTTGAATAGTTTGTTTATCAAAGGAACTTGGCTAAAAGTTGTTAAGGAGATACCCAGGCCAAAGCAGAGGCCCTGTGTGGTCTCAGCTCCTCTGGGGACTGAAGAGGGAAGATCTCATCAGCCCAGGAGTTCGAGACTGGCATGCACAAAACTGTAAGATTCCACGTCGAAGGAAGAAAGGAGGGAGGGGGGAACGCAGAGGAAGCCTAAGGGCACATAAGGACAGTTGGCTAGCATGAGAAAGAACACAAGAACATTAAACTCATGCAGCAAAGCCCAGCAATACCCACTGACTTGGGCCCTGGGCAAGCTGGGTGATTCGTCCATGGGCAGATTACTTATTTTTAACTGCAAATGCATCTTCCCTGTCTGTGCGTGTTTGCAGCTACTGGAAAGCACTTGTGTGTCTAACCTAGCCCCAGCGAGTAGGAACTGGACAGTGTCGCTTGCTGCTGTTCTGTTTTTACTATACAGAGGACCAGGCTGCTAGAGAATAAACAAATGGGTAGGTTGCAGTTGTACTGGAAAGAGCCAATTACCATTCAGGGTTAAAAAAGAAGCTAAAGGCCCTTTCCAGGAGGCAGGTGTAGGCTATGGTTAGAGTGGCACTGTCAGCAGCAGAGAAGGGAGAACGTCGGGGCCATCTTAACATCTCAGCGAGAGAGAATGAGTATGAGTTGGGATTTGTTGTATTTGAGGTGTCTGTGCCGGTGCATCTAAGCCCAGAGAAGCTGCTGCAGCATCGCAGCTGATCCACTGCCACAGCAGGGTCCTCTGACCCTCATCCTTCCCACTCTGTCACCTACGCCTCTCCTAGAACTCTACTGACAGCCACCTCTCTACCCCCAGTCCCACGATCCTTCCAGAAGTTACTGGAGCCCCCAGCTGGGCCCAGGGCTTCGAGGTGAGGCTGTGCTCTTGAGCCACACCCTCTCCTCAGCATCAGTTGTTTGCTCCTCTGTCACAGCCCCTGGCCATCCGTTCCTTCTCATGGAAAATGAAAATGGGTGGGAGAACTCTCCACAGACTTGGTCTTTTTCCTCATTCCTCAAGCAGCTGAGAGCTGGCTAATGCTGATTTGAACCTGGCACACTCAGCTCAGCTAGACCTGGCCATGTTTAGCAATGACTTGCTCTTGTGGACACTTGATTTCTCTTCTCTTCTCTTCTCTTCTCTTCTCTTCTCTTCTCTTCTCTTCTCTTTTTTTTTTCTATTTTCTTTTTTAAAATTTACATTCATCCAGTAAAGTAGACAAATCTGGTATGCAACTGGGTATGTGTTTACATAGTTTTGAAAGCACCTCACAGAGAAAGACAGACCTATAAAGACCATTTCATTCCACTCTAGTCCACAATCGGCCCCAGAGAGGGCTGTTTTCTGTTGCTTCAGATTCCCTCTGCCTGTAAGGAAGTTCATGAGTGTGACTTCACAGATCCCTTCCTTAGTAAGCCACCACTCTCAGGAATAGCCTCGCCTAGCCGTGACGTACTCTTTGATCTGCTTCTTGCTTCCTGTAACAGGCCTTGGCTTCTCACAGCAGACTGATATTTCACTGAGCAGAGGTACCATGTGCCCCATCACTGTACGGAGGAGCAGTAGGGCAAACTCTACTTGGGCTGGTACAGATGAAGCTGCCGGGCGGGAGACACACCCCTATCTCCCGGGTACTCACCCTGTCAGAAGGGCTGGTACTGGCTTGTCAGCAGCAGGTGCTGTCCCAAGAACACCGATTTAAAAGGCAACTGCAGCTAGGTGACTTGCCTGGTTTGGAAATCAGAACCCCCAGGTTTAAACCACTTCTGTCACTGACACACAGGGTGGCCTCAAGCAAATCAGCTACCTCTTTGGAGCATCATGTTTATCCTCTGTAAAATAGATAGTAACAGGGCCTGCCTCACATGGATACTATATGATTGAGTAAGCAATCTATAAAAATTTGAGGGTGGTAAAATATGAAGAATTATTTTAAAACTTCAATTTTTTGTGATTGACATGTTTTCCATAGAGAGGGTTTTATGGTATTAAAAATCATTTAAAGAGAAAAAAATGTTAGTAATCAATAGAGGAAAGGTACTTATAAAGCCATAATACACAGCCAGATAGGTGGATGATTGATTGATTGACTGATTGATAGATGATAGATAGGTGAGTGGATGTGTGTGGAATGTGTGCATATGAATGTGCATGTGTACAAGAGCACACACATATCATTATTTATAGCCCAGACCAGTCTATTTTTCTGGTTCTATCTACATGTCCCACAGACCCTCTGTTCTGAACTCAACGAAGGGAGAGTCAACTAACCCTGCCCCTCCATTGTCTTGGGCAGGCCTTCATTCTTTCCTCCTGTTAAGAACCATTCATGGCTGGGTGGGTATGGTGGTACACACCTTTAATCTCAGCACTAGGAAGTCAAAGGCAGGCAGATCTATTGAGTTTGAGGCCAGCCTGGTCTGAGTTCCAGGGCAACCAGGGCTACATAGAGAGACTGCCCACTCCCACCCCCACCCTCACCCCCACCCCCAAAAAAGAAAGAAAAGAACTATCCACAGCCCCGAGCTGCATGCACATGGTTTTTATTTATATTTATTATATATCATTATTGTGTCTGACATCACATATGTACATAAGTTCTCACATGAATCCTGGTAGCAATTCTCCTGGATATCACTAACACAGGTCTCGCTGTTCCTCTGTGGGGATGGGGGCCTAAAGACTGAATACAGCCCTCATGAGCACGGAACATTTATTGGCACTGTCTGTGTACAGCAGTGGACATAGCTCTTATCACTGCCCTTCTCCTCGCTCTCTGCAGACACACTTTTCTGCTCTCTGTGCAGTATGTACAGGCTTCCCAGAAATGGAGTGCTAGAATTCTGTAATCCTGCAAGAACCCTTAGAGAAGGTTGTTGCTTATGTCGGTGTTTGCTGCACACTGTGAGCTGGTCTCTGGGGGAAGTTCAGGAGCTAGCTTCCCAGCTAGATAGACCTGTGCTCAGATGCTAGCCTAGCTCTGCCTTCCCTTGGGTTGCAGCCTCTCTGGGCCTCAGCATAGTCATCTGGGACCCCCTCTCTGGTGGCTGTGGCTTAGAAAGGGCAGAGCTGTTTGGTGTCCTTTGCTTCTGTTCTCCCTCACAGGACTTTCTCCTCCCAGACCTCCTACCTCCTTTCTCTGTATTCCTCACTCTGTTCAAAAAGATGGCCAGGCCTGGGCTGACTCTGAGCCTGGCCGGAGAAGTCGTGGCATTATCTTAGTATGAGTCCTGGAATCTCTGCAGATCTGCTCGGGCACCTGGGATAAGTTGCTTTGAACCTGCCTTCTTCTGCAAACAAAATTGTCACACGGTCTGAGAACAGACAGGAAGCACTCACCACAGAGGACTTAGTGCAGTTGGCAGTGGCATTAACAAAAGCAGTGATAAGTTGACCCTATAGACACATACAGCCGTCCTCTGCATACACGCCCACAGATAGTACCCACGAGCCATGCTGTACAGGGCCTTCCCACTGCCTCCTGCCAGGCCTTGTCCCCATTTGAATCATGAAGAGCAGGAACATGGAGTTTCTCTGTGGGTTTGGTGGGTTGGTTGATTTGTTCCAAGGCAGCAACCAAACGAGCATATAGGAAACACATGTCAAAACGATGTAATCTTTGAGTCTGTGGACTATTTGGACAAAAGGAGAACACTCAGAACTCTGGGTAACTTTGTTACTGGTTTATATATTAAGTAGAACAAGAAAAATGTGTCTGTTCAAATACTCCCAGTATTGAGCATTTAAATTGAATAGATTATTGTCTAGAGTAAAATTCACTTATAAATTAGACTACAAAGAATTCATAATTGTTACAGTTTCCATGTTCATTCGTTCACGTTAAAAATTGTTACTGCATAAATTAACACGTTCTTTCTTGGAGAACATATTTTAGAAAGATTTGTTACTTTAATAACTCTTTGTGTATTAGAAATCCCAGATGCCGGTGCTAATTAAATGTAATCAGATTTTGGATTCAAAAAGCACAGTAGCCATTTAGCACAAAGGAGCAGGCAGCTAGGTTGACAAACACGGTCAGGAAGGACTGGGTCCCTGATTCTTTTAGCTTTCCAGTTTCACAATGCAGAGCTGTGAATGCAGTTCCTGTCTTTCCTTTGTTCTGATGACTGGGGATTATTAGACTCAGGCCGCCCGCCGCTGTTCCAGCTCAAGGACTCCTGCAGAATTATTAATCAGCTGCTTCAGAGGCCCTGTAATCCAGTGGCAGATCAAGGCTGATCTCACCACGAGGTGCCCTCCCTCTGCTCCCCTCAGCGTATGAATTTCTTGTTCTCTGTCAACAACAGCATCGCCATTCCCACACTGTGTGCTGTGACCTGAACAGCAAATGTCAGCAGAGAAGGGGGGAGGTGGAATCCTGTTAATTGTTGAATTTAATTTAATTCTTTCCTTGCTAAAGAACTGAACCCATCTTTTAAGAAAAGCAAACCTCTTCCCGTCTCTTATTCCCCAGGCAGAGCTTTTAAAAGGCTGTAGTGAAGTGACCAGGCCACACCACCCCACAGGCCCACACGGGGAGTTTATCATCCCCAGAGCTGCCAGAAGCCATGTGCTGAGCCCCACGTGCAGAACTGAGCCAAGCTGCCTCCCTGAACTGTCCAGGGCCAGAGTTTGGTGCACCTCTGTCCCTGGGCAGAAGTCGGCTTCATTTGTATTCCGCTGCCTCTGTCTCTAGGCTTCCTACCACTGGTGTCTCTGGGAGGGACAGCTTTGTTCATCTGCTGTAGCTTCCGCCTAGATTAGTAGTCAGGGGAGCAGGGCAGATGCTGGGAAATGGAGATGAACTGTTGGGAGCATCATCCCCTCCTAGCAAGGCTGTGCTGACAGCCAGATGAAATAAACGAAGGGGGCTTTTAAATCACTCATTTCTCCCTAGTCCCTTTTAAGATTAAAAATGCTTGCAGGGTGGCAGGAAACTGATTTCTACCACTTCCATCCTTGGACAGCTCTGTGAGGTGGCCTAGGGAATGCAGACAGGGCCTGGTGCCAGCACAGGTCCCTGAGCCGACTCTGAGCACCTTCCTCTGTCTGCCCAGCCCACCAGTAGTCCTGCTTTGTGCTCACAGGGGCATCGTCCTCTCCTCTGTGCTGTTTTGGGCAGAGCTGCCTGGCAGTTGTTTATGAATGGTCAGGAGCAAGCCCTCACTTTGTACAGCCCACGTTTCTTGGTAATCGTCACTAAGGAAGCAGATGGTCACCCTCTGTGATTTTAAAGTGTTTAAATAGGAACTGCAGACTGCCATCAAACATCAGAAACGTCTTCTGGCTTCCTTGTCGTACTCTGCTGGCTGGCAGAAGGAGCCTGCATTTGCATCAGCTGGAGAGTGAGGGACAGGCAGAGCACATGCACACTGCCTGCAGCTACGAGCCTTTCTCCTAACCAAAGGAAGGTACCTGGGCCCAACACACTGCTCTCCACAGGGTCCCAGAAACATAGGCACTTTGCCAGATTGGAAAGCAGAAGACAGTTTAAACCAACCTGTGGTCATGCTTGTCTTCTGTACGTCCCCTCCTCTTGGGACGTTTTTTCTAGACTCAGAGCCAAGCCCCAGTATGATGAGCCTGTCCCACTCAGTATCCCCACTGTCCACACTGCCTAGCACAGTGTGGCCTGGCGTCGCCCAGGTCCCTCTGGTGGGTGGCTCACTCTGTCTGTGTTCTGCTACATTCTTAACCGAGTAATGGGCCTGCCAAGAACCCTCTCTATCCATGCTCACTGTTCAGCCCCCGGGGAGCTTGCTCACGCTTTCAGCTTGAACGTTTCTTCCATGGATTTATCCCAAACAGACCTTGGATCTGCGCCTAGTTAATCAGCCCAGAGTTTTACATTATGTTCAGGCCCAACTCCTGTCTCCTGGCACTCAGGTTTCACTCATCTCTCCCCTCTCAGAGTCCCTGATGAGACAGCACTGTCTTAATCCTTGTCACCTTCTCTGTCAGACTCCTTCCTCCACGCCCCATCCCCAGCCCCGTAAGCTAAAAATTTCAAATGGAATATCAATCATCCTTTCGTGCAGCTGGATTTTCCTTTATATTTATTCTCAAAACATGACGCTAAACTCTATGAACTTAGAGTGGAAATTTCAGCAGAATATGTTACCAGGGGTAACTGGAAACACTCAGTTTATGATTTCAGAAGCATTTGGGAAATTTGAACGTCATCCTTGGCCTATTATGAGAATTAGGAGTTTTCCTCTGCCAAATTTGACCGGGTTTGAAATTATTATTGTACTTGAATCACCACCAAATTCCAGGTTGGGTCAGCTTTGCTTCAGCTCCTAACACAGGATATCCTGTCCTAGACTTCTTGCTGTCTCCACCATCCAGTCAGCTTACTGTTACTGCCATAGTCATGGCTGCTGTTCTTCTCTAGGGTGACTGTACAGTCAAAGTACTACATACTGTTCAGCATTGTATAGGATAATTCGCACAGTCTGTGGCTTTGGAGTTAAAGAGGCTTTGGGGGTGGCTCTTTGGTTTAGAAACCTAGGCTCTATTGTTGAAGCCAGTGCATTGGATGGCTTCCTCTGCTGCCCTGGTTCTTTGGATCGCTTCCTCCGATGCCCTGCTTCTTTAGCTGGAGGAGATAATCTCTGAGACAGTGCAGTGGAACTGTCACCGACAGTCCCAGGCTGGACTGAGCTTGTGGTGTGTGATGGCCCCAACAGGCTTGTATTGACCCCAGCTGTGATCCGTTCTGTGTCTGGGGAAGTCATGAGTCACACTGGTCCCTTCTCTGTCCCCCATCTCCCTCATCTCCTCCATGGCCCGAGCCATCATCTTCGAGACAAACCACTTTGTAGCTCTGTAGGTTCAGCCCAGTAGCTGCATTCCTCCAGCTTTAGAACATTCCTACAGGAGGCTCCCTCCTCCTGGCGACCCTGGAGTGCCCCACGCTGTGCTCAGGGACTCGGCGGCTCCCTCCTCCTGGCGACCCTGGAGTGCCCCACGCTGTGCTCAGGGACTCAGTGGCTCCCTCCTCCTGGCGACCCTGGAGTGCCCCACGCTGTGCTCAGGGACTCGGCGGAGGACACTTGGAATTCTCGGTGGCTGATGGATGAGTGTGGGGATTCTCTGCATCCTCTTTCCAGCTTTTGGAAGTTTCGAAGGGCAGTGATGCTGAGGGCCTTTGTCAGTGCAACTCCATCAAAGCATTTTCTCAGCTCTCAGCTTGTTACTTACTGGGCATCAGACACTCTGCTGAGACCTGTGTACCTCCTGCCATCCCAAGTTACAGACAGGAAACTAACACTGGGGCTTTTTTTTTTTTTTTTTTTTTTGGTTTTTCAAGACAGGGTTTCTCTGTGTAGCCCTGGCTGTCCTGGAACTCACTTTGTAGATCAGGCTGGCCTGGAACTCAGAAACCCGCCTGCCTCTGCCTCCCAAGTGCTGGGATTAAAGGCATGCGCCACCACTGCCCGGCTGACAATTGGGCTTTTAAGGGTCTGGCAAACCCAGTCTGCAAGCCCAGGTTTGCCTCACTCCAAAACTCCTTTTCTTCATTTATTTTAACGTCATTAAATTCCGTCTTTACCAGCTCCACTCGTATCTGCAGAGCCTGATTTCTACATGACCATTCTTGCCCTTTGGAAGAACATTCTAGCCCAGCCCACCGTCGGGCTTGCTGCCACTGTCACTACAGAGAGGTGGTCCTTTTTCCTAGCTCTTCCTTTTACATCATTCAGAAAGCAGCCTTGGGACAAAAGGTATCTGGAGTGTCCCTGTGAGCATTTCAAACATTGTCACCATCTTAACGTATGAAGGAGAGTCCGCTACAGGAAGCTACTAAGTCAAGACCCGTTTCTGTCTGAGGCAGAAGTAGAGGACAGGTTTCCTGGCTGACCATTGGGCATGCAGCCATTCCTTTAACTGGACTGTGACTTGGGCTTGGAGTGGCCCATCCTGATGTGACTCTAACCGGACATCGCGTCTTCACTTAAAGCAGAGAGCACTAGGCTGGGTAGGCTGAGAAAAGCCATCATCTCTTACATTATTATATCGCTAGTATTTTCTTTGTAGTCAGTTTTTTTTTTGTTGTTGTTGTTTTGGGGTTTTTTTTTGTTTTTTGTTTTTTTGGGTTTTTTGTTTTGTTTTGTTTTGTTTTTTTTAAATCTTGGTCAAAGAAGACAACATATTTGGCCATTGGGGATTGAGTAAGTCACTGCTCAAGTGGGCCTTTGTTGTTTTGTTGTTGTCGCTGCTGCTGCTGAGCAGTTGTGGTTTAACAGCTTTAGCCAAAGTACTGGGACAGTGTAAGTATAGAATACGCCAACCTTGAAGGTCTGCGCTGTGCTCGGAGCTACACTCAGCAGCATGGAGCACGGGGTCTAAGTGCTCTGACGCTGCAGCCAGTCTCCTTCCACACATCCCGTTTCCATGCCTTACACTTGTTCCTCGACGTGTTGTTCTCTCAGCTGAAGAACAGAAACGTCTGCGTGTGTCAGATGTGCGGCACACAGAGCTAGTACCGATGATCTGTTCCATAATAGCAGGCGCTTGTAGTGTCCAGCATTAAATTGCCACTTCTGATCAGGTTCCTCCCAGAAGACTTCAGGAAGAAGTCTTGAGGAGACAGACAGAAGGCTGCAGCTAGGCAAGTGGAGGGAAAGATGGCATTTCAAACAAGCCGATACAACAGAAGGTCTGTGATCACGCCAGGTGTGGTACCTGCTACAGGAGCGAAACGCAAACTAACCTGGATTAGCTGTATGTTTGCAATAGGAAAAACCGAGGCTGACTGGATATGTGCGCCCTGGAAACCAGGTGGTGGATTCTGATTTAATTCAGTTGGGACCCTCCCACATGGCTACAGAAGCTGCCATTTACAAGGATTAATTGGAGGGGCACTGCTGAAGGCTAGGTACCAAGGCAGGGGGACTCGGCAGGGGCACTGCTGAAGGCTAGGTACCGAGGCAGGAGGACTCAGCGGGACTGGTGACTAGAATCTGGGTAATTTTGAGAGACAGGTCAAAGAGCAGAACCAAGGTGCCAGGTTAACAGCAAGAGGACAGTGGTCTGGAAAGAGCAAGGGGAAGAAAAGTCCCAGCTTAAGGTTTCTGCCCTGAAGCCTAGCAACACAGTGACCAAACCCCAGAAAGGGATAGTAAAACACAAACAAATGAAGGGATTTTGTTCCTTTCTTAGATGTAAAAAGTAAGAATTAATTTCTTTTTTTCCATTTTTTATTAGATACTTTCTTTATTTACATTTCAAGTGTTATCCCCTTTCCTGGTTTCCCCTCCCAAAAAAAAAAAAAAAAAAAAAAAAAAAAACCCTTTCCCCATCCCCTTCTCCCTCCTCAAAAAAAATTAATTTCTAACTCAGTCATTTGGTGACATTTTTCTGCCCACTGCAAGACTCTCTTATAATCTTGCACATAGTAAGATGATATACTGAACAATAAATTAAGCTTACAGTTGCTGTATTTTAGGTAAAGCCAGGAGACCCTAGAAACCCATAAATATTTGGAAATAAAGAGCCAGGAGTTCAAATGAGAAACATCTGAATGTGCCCATCCCCCTCACACACGCAGCAGGAAAAATTAGTGACAAGAGAGGACATAGTGGAGAGAAGAGTCGGGAACACTGAAGCCCCAATGGCTGTGGTTAGAGTGAGTGGAAGAAAATTGGACATTGGAGACGAGAGAGACAGGAAGAGGCTATGCGTAGATCAGATGCTAGGCCTGTGGGGAAAACTCCAGGCTCACTTATGGTGGGAAGGAGAGAGCAAGCCAGCTCAGCAGCGGTCAGGTGGGGTCTTGTTGTTGTTACTGTTCTTAGGGACAAACTTAGGTAATTGAGTAAGACCTGCCATGCCTCTTCCCCTGACTAGGCACACAGATGATTACAAACCTGCTTCGATGGTAAGGACCAGTGCCCAGCAAGCCAGAAATGACTACTGCCCACTTCGTCTTGCTATGACTACTGCAAGGCCCCCTGTTGCCTGCTCTTTCTGCCACCAAAACCACTAACATCCCAGTAGCAGCCCAGGAACTGCCCCCTCCCTGGTCCCCTGAAGCATAGCTATGGCTCCCTCTACATCTCTCAGATTCACTCTGACACTAAGGGGCTCTGAGTACTCTGCATTTGGTATTAAAATTCGGAATCTGCAAGTGTTTAGGTTTCATTAGTGTGTGGCAGATGCTTTCTCATTGTAGTTAATTAGCAGTTGTTAGACCCTTAAACAGCCATCCAGACATGACACTAGTACTGTCAACAAGAACAAGGGAAGACACCTCAGAGACAAGAGACCAAATAAGTTACCCATAGGAAACCAAGGCTAGTCAGCAGGAAGGAGAGCTGGACAGCTAACGCACTGCCCAGCTCTGCTCTCATCCAGTTGGTTCTCTCAGGAGTCTTCTGTGTACCAGACATGCCAGGCTCTGAGCTGGAGACACACACAGTTGTCCCAAAGACATGTTCCAACCCTCAGAGACAGTGCTGCCAAGAGATACACTAATGATAACCTATGCATCTGTCACATTTCAAGCTATAATAACTCGGAAAAACAGGCTGCTATGGCAGCATGGAGTTGGGGAACCTGTCCAAATGTTATTGATCAGGCAAAGTCTTTAAGCACGTAGCACTCAGGCCAAGAGCAGAGGGGTGGGGAGGGTGGCACAGCAGGGAGTTTCATCTCCTTCTGAGTCTCTAAGCTCTCTAATTTGGCCCAAATGAAGCACTTACTCCAGCCCCTAGCAGGACCCCTTATGTGCCCCATTGCTGGGTGACCTTAGACATACCCTTCTCAGTCTCAGGTTTTACCCCTGCACCCTGCATAGGCATATGCAGAGAGACCAGGAGAAACCAACTCTCTGACATCCCACTCTCAGAACCACACTGTCAGGCCTGGGACTTTGTACCCTCTGGAGGGAGGAAGCTAAGACAAGAGCAAATAGAAGTCGGAAACTAAGCACTGCTTACTTCTTTTCAGTAATAGCTTGTCATTGCTTCATTTTAACCTTTTGTCTTGAAAAAGAAAACATTAATTTTATTTTTTTTTTAAAAATCTGAAAACCAATACAAACAAACAAAAACTACACCTTTAATCCTGCCAAGGCAGAGGCTGGTGGATCTCTTGAGTTCAAGACCAGCCTCATGTATATTGTGACTTCCGGGCAGTAAGCGACACAGAGAAACCTTGTCTCAATAAACAAAAGAACAAACAAAAGTTGTGTTGAGGCTGGAGAGATGGCTCACTGTTCAGGCTCCAGAAGCCCTCAGTTCAGTCCCAGTACCCAAGTCAAGTGGTTTTACAACCTCCTATCACTCAGACTCCAAGTGAGTCCACATTCTCCTTCCGCCTCAGAGGGCACCAGCACACAAGTGCATAGACTTACACACAAATAAAAGAAATGTTTTTAAGCTTGTGTTGAAGGTAGCTACTAAAAATATGGACAAAGCCATTCTTTAAATTTTATCCTTTTAAATACTTGTTGCTTGGTGTGAAAAATACTTTGTCTTACAAAGCAATAATGCAAACTGACTGTATGTAAGTCCCCTCCCACCCATCACATGCATACTCACTAATGCCCTCCTGTCAGAAACCCTCAGATGATGCAGACTCTGTTCTTTATGTAAATTTTGCGTATCTTTTTTGTCATTGTTTTGTCTTTGTTTTGTGATTTTTCTGTGTAACAGCCTGGCTGTCCTAGAACTTGCTCTGTAGACCACGCTGGTCTAGAACTCAGAGATCCACCTGCCTCTGCCTCCCAGGTGCTGAGATTAAAGACATGTGCCACCACTGCCTGGTTTAATATCTTTATTATACCTTAGAAAATGAGAAAATGAGAAAGCAGATTAGTATAGCTGGCTGATACATTTACTTTTTAAAACCTGAAATCTTAAAAAATCTTTACTCAGAAAATCAGAGTGAAAGCCACAGGTTACCACATCTGTAATCCCAGGACTCGAGCCACAGAGGCAGGAAGGACCAGGAGTTGGTGGGCACAGCATCTTCAGCTACATGAGTCTGTCTCAAAGAAGGGAGACCAAGATAACTGTCTGAATTGTGCGTAGTTTACTGCCAGAACCCCATCCACTGGCCATTGTTGCAGGAGTCTGAGGAGGACCCCAGGATTCTTTTCCTGCCATTTATGGTACAGGGTTTTTATGTATGCCAGAGAGAAATATCCCATTTTACTTTAGATATTGTCAGATTATAGAGCCATGGATTGCTCTAAGTGAGGATGTATTTAATATCTGTCCATCCATTCATTTATTTATGAACAAGAGAATTCCAGCTGAGGTGCGGTCCTGGCTGTACACTCGACACTGAGGAAAGCCTGACCCCCTGACCCCAGTGGCTTGGAGTTGAAGCTGGACGGACAGAATACCAAGGACAGAGAGCTGTGTAAAGAATGCTTTTAACGAAATGTTAAAACAAAATGACTGCTCAGAGAATCCCAGATCATGCAGGCGGTCGCCAGCACTTAAGGAAAGAGAGAAACTCACTTTAAATGGAATGCATAAGAGTGGAAGAGAGTGATAAGCACTTGCCTGCTCCAGTGTTAGGGTGAGATGCCACAGAGAGAAATCAGAGGATTTTCTGCAATTTTGATTTCATACTGGCATGAAAGAGATGGAAAAGAAAATTGCATTGCTGGAAAACGCCAGGGTATATTTGTTAACATTGCTATGGTGTACTGTATTTAAAGCAAAAATGTAATTGCTGTAATTTATCACGTCTGGCTATTAAAACCTCCATAATTTAAAGATTTTAATCATTTGCCACTTTTGCACATAGTGACTTTTCGTAGATGATGCTGTGACAATTCTGATTTTTATCAGCCTTTATATGCTTTGTGGCAGCTCCTAAGCATCATTAGTGTGATTTCAGCATGCTATTGTTTGCATAACTAATACAAAATCCTTGTGTTTTTTTCCTTTGGGCTGTTCAAGCAGTGCCCAGAACTGCTTTATAGTTGCTGACCCTAACATGAAAACGCAGGCTGCTAGGTCCATCTTCATCTGTCCACATCTTTCTAACTCTGAGACAAGCAGGGTGGGCTGTGCCTGTCCTTTAGATGTGGAAAGCGGATTCTTCTAATAACCAGAGACTCTTGAAAGTGTCTCTGCCTTTGAAATGAGTGTGTGTGTGTGTGTAATGTGTGTTCAGGTGTGTGTGTGTCTATGTGTGTGTTCATTTGAATAAGAATGGTCCCCCACAGGCTCATATATTTAAATGTTAGCCATCAGACTCATAAGCTGCCATCCAGGCATGCCCTGTCTAGTAGTGTTATTCACTTGAACCCTCTCTGGCTGGTAGGAGAAAAATAGGAGGAAAGCAGTCACACAGTGCAGAATGAAAACGTCCCAGGAATAAAGATGGACAGAATGGGTAGGAGGAAGTGAGAAGTCAGCCACGGGCAAAATCATTTCCCCATGGTATGTGTAAGAAATAGAAAATATGGCCCATTTCAGTATAATGTATGGGCTCTATCCATTCACTCCATCCTAGGGGAAGCTGGAACTTCTGTGATTTGTGGCACCTCATAAGACCAATTTGTGACTTTATATACCTCAGGACACAGGAGAATAGTATGATGACCTAATCCTGTGTGTATTTATTAAAATATAGCATTATTTGAGAGAGATATGGGAGTATTCATGTATACATACATATTATCTTAGACACTGTTCTGTTGCTATGAGAGACACCATGACCAAGGCAACTCTTATAAAGGAAAGCATTTAATTGCGGATGACTTACGGTTCAGAGGTTTAGTTCATTATCATCATGGTGGGAAGCATGATAGTGTGCAGTCAGATATGGTGCTGGAGCGGTAGCTGAGAGTTCTACATGCAGATCCACAGGCATCAGGAAGAATACCACTAGCCTGCCTTGGGCTTTGAAACCCCAGAGCCCACTGACACACTCCATCCATAAGGGCCACACCTACCCCAGCAAGGCCACACCTCCTAATCTTTATAAGTAGTGTCACTGCCTGCTGACTAAGCATTCAAATGCAGGACCCTCTGGGGGCCATTCTTATTCAAATCACACACACACACACACACATGCACAAATCAGGAATCATACTCCAGACCAAGCACATACCATTCAGTGTGATCATGGAATCGTGTTCAGAAAGCTAGCTAGCTCTTCTCTTTACTGACATACAAGAGTTTTGAAGTCCAACTCTTTGAAGAAAGATTTAAAGTTATTTGCTTAAAGTCACTGAGCCAGGCCCAGGGCATAATTCATCGCCACACCCGCTATTCCTTCACCATCTTCTTCCTGTTCTCGTCCCCCAACCTGTCCCCTGCAGATGACTTTCCAATACTTCGTCTTCCCTCTTCACCCCAGTGTAGGATCTCCGGCTCGTGAGTAACCGCGTCTCCATTCTGCAGGTGCGAAGTTTCCCATTAAGTGGACAGCCCCCGAAGCGGCCCTGTATGGAAGGTTCACAATCAAGTCTGACGTATGGTCTTTTGGAATCTTACTCACAGAGCTGGTCACCAAAGGAAGAGTGCCATACCCAGGTAAGGACACAGACCCGAGAAACGGTTTGTCTGTTGGGTTCTATTTTAACTTCATTTTACAGGAGTCTTGCCCAGCTGCCTTTCTAAGCCCTGTGCTCAGCCTTCTGCCAAGGTATTTAGCCAGGGGAATGCAGAACTCAGAATTGCCGTGACCTGTACACCAAATTCAATGTGCTAAGCAGCTGGTATAAATGTTCCAGTTCCCACAGGTCATGGAATTTGTCCTGTCTCAGTAGGTGCATGTGTCATGGCTCCCACAGCAGAAATGTCCCTGGCAGAGCCTGTGCCCAAATGGAGCTTGTAGACACGTCTGGGAAAGGGAAGGAGAAAGGGTCCTGTTGCCTTTTGATCTCGTAGCACTGACCCACAGAGCAAGCCTGGCAGGAAGATGCCCGTCCTGTTCTCTCTGAGGCTCCAGCCCCAGATGGCCCCAGGCGGAGGTGCAGGAAAGGCAGTTTAGGCTGACCAACCCATTCTCTGCCTGTGGCTGAATGGCCAAGATACACAAAATGGAGTGTATTATGAGGGTGCGGGGGCCTCTGGGAGCCTGCAGTTGTTCTGGGCTGTCAGATGCTCCCTCTGTGAAGAAGCTGTGGGTTAAGGTTGCCCATGCTTAAATTCATTAACTTAGCCAGACGGAGACATAAAGGACACGCACCATTTCGCCTCCACACTTTACTGGTTTCAGGGCAGGGACGGTCTGCTTTGTGAAATGTTAAGGACATATTTTTCAGTTACTGCTGAGCAAAGAAAGAGCATAGCTGGCTCACTCCCTTCATTCCCTGCCTCTTAAAAAGGGAGAAAAGAAAAGGCCCACAGTGATGGCACCGATAGTAGAGATTAATGAGGAATGTAGGGCTCTTGCAAATCCTGGGCTTGTAATCATATCTCTGCAGTCAGAGGAGCCAGCGAGAGCCGATTAATTTGTAATCCCTTTGTTCATTTTGTCTGATTGTTTCTGGTCATCATCAGAGAACAGAGAAGTGTTCATAAAGAGCCCCTCTGTCTAGGCTAGTACAGCCTCAAGACCTCTAAGGGAGGAAGATTGGCACTGAGGCAGGATTCACAAGTGCCAGGCTCTGAAGCCCCAGCCCAGCATTGGGAGGTGTGGGTGTGTGCGTCTTCTTTATTGCTGCTGCTGCTGCTGCTGTGGCTGCGGCTGCTGCAGCGGCTGCTGCTTCCGGCATGCACAAGTGGGCAGACACTCTGGGAATAGTCAACTGGCAGAGAAGAAAGGGCTGCCCAGGAGGGGGTGGGGCCCAGCAGGGGTGCTTTTGAATTGCTTCTCAAGGATGAAAATATACCGTCTCCAGGTTTTAAAAGTGAGAAGGCACTTTTTAAAAATTATTATTGTCTATATTTTGAACTAATTTCTTCCTGATCTCCCCAGGTTTATAGACACCCGGTGTGTTAAAAGCAATCACAGGAAAAGGTTAATGTTGTTTTGCATTTCCGTGAAGCTTTCTCTTACAGTAACACAAAGATGCTTTTTGTTCTTGGGTCACACACACACACACACACACACACACACACACAGAGGCCAAGACAAAGAGGTGGGTGTGGGGGCTCAGAAGAGGAAGTATTTGGAGACCGGGGTTTTGTCAGGTTGGGTTTTAGCACAAAGAAAATAACCTAGGTTTACAAGTCTGAGTGGATGCCTTCACTCAGCATCATTTTGTGTGGCCTGGCCTAGCATTTGTTCCCTTGGGAAGTAGCACAAATGAGCCATTCAGCTCTCAGGTGGCACTGATGAGTTCCTGTCCCCGAGCAGGTACTATTCGAGCTGGAGGGAAAACCATGAGCCACTAAATAGTCCTGCCCTCACGGAGCGTTACTGCGGGAGAGTGTTTGTGCCGTGCTTATGGAGGGGAGGTTACTTAGATGGGCAGACTGTGTGTGCTCCCCGACCTGAGTTCTCATTATATATATGGCAGAATCGGGGACACAAGATAGCCCTTCATTGAGAGACCCATGAAGAGAGCAGAGGAGTTAAGTGAGAACTGGGTCCAGCAGAGTATGTGTATTTACTATGCCTTCCATGACTGCAGCTGCCTGCAGGGGCCATGGGCAAGGGAGAAGGCAAGTAAATGAGACCATGGAGAGCAAGAGGCTCGCTCACGATGAACAAGATGTGTCGTCCTGCCTGTCACCCGGAAAAGCTGCAGAGACTGTAGGGAGGGTCTGAGACGATGGATGAGGTGACGTCCTTGATGGCCTTAGAAAGGGGACCGAGCCAGTTGTGAGGGGTCTGTGTGCTGCCGTGAAGAGCCATTGGAGCCTGGCAGGTTGACTTGATGGCCCAGAGAGCTGCCTGCAGCAGAGAGGCCATTCCAGACCTGTTCTCATAGCCACGGACACTGCTTAGTTTTATTTTGTAACTCAGCTACTCAGTTGGGCTTCTGAAAGTGACAGAAACTCTAAGGGAGGAGCTCCTGCAGAGACATTATAGTTACAGGGTTGCTAGCCTAGCAGAGGGTAGCACTTAGCATTGTCCACATGTCACCATGGTTGTCGCTGTGGCCCAGTCGGCCAGCCTGTGCTGAGTGCTCACCTTGCTTCAGCCCTCCTGCACTGGATCTCCCATTCCCTGCTGGTGGGAGTCCAGGAGAAAGTCCAGGTCTCTGTGTATCAGATGCTTCCATTATGCACTTTGACACACTAATTTCTCAGTTTCCTAGAACATATTTTCATGTAATTCTCTTCTCAAGAATGGAAGGTGGTGATAAACTTGCCTGAGTTCTTTCATACCTGAGATTGGCCCTTTGTCCCCACGTCACATAGGAAAGTGCTCTGGCTCATAAGTGACAGTGAAAGGAGATGGGGGCTGACTTACAAATGAGCTTGGCAAAGATCCCCAGACATTTCCACCCAGCATGTAAGTCAGTGCAGTCAGCGTAGAAGGGAGCCTTGGAGAAGAACTGAGTGATGCTAGAGGCGTGGCCAGATGAAGGGCAACCTAGCACTGAGTAGGCGCTGCTGGTGTCCTCAGGCTGTGCTCACTGAACTGACCAGAGACGGAGGAAGGAAAGAAGGACACACTGAAACTGAACAAGGCCTTGAAGCCGTAGAGGAATATTGAAGTGTTGTCCTGAGGTTAAAGGGAGCTGGTCAGGTCCCTATCCACTTCCAAGATGGGTGACAGAGACGGACACCATTGCAACGCACAGCTCGCCTGCTGCAGCCCTGTGGGCTAAAAATGGGGTCCCGCATCCTGCCCAGGGCTCAGGCTGCTGGGTAAGGCAGGACATGGGAAGTCTGACTTGGTGCACCCCATGCCACTGTCAGGCTTGAGAAGCTGCAGGACCCTGCTCTGGGGGCAGGGTAGCTCATTCTGAGGTCTCTGCGGACCTGCCGGGGTTGGCTTGGGGTCCCCGGGCCTGCACAGAGGCTGAGGACAGCAGGTTCTAGCTCTTGGGTACCACAGAATGCCTCAGAAGAGCTGAGAACAGAGTAGGGGCCTTAGGGGCTGGCTCTGGAAAAGAGTGGGAAGAGAGCTCAGGCTGGTTCCCGAGGGGAGGAGAGTCTTTGGCTTGCTCAGTGGTCAACTCAGGTTGGTTAAAAGGGTGGCTGAGAATGCAGAGAGGCCTTCTGTGTGAGATTAGGTTCTGTTCTTTAGAGCATTGTTCCCCACTGCGGGTCCCCATGAGAAGAGACAGTCCATGGTCTTAAGGTGTTTAAAGAGAAGGAAGAGACTAGGGAAGTAGAGACCGGCCATGGCCACATTGGAGGGAGGGGGGTGCGGAGAGGAGAGCAAGAGAGAAGCAACCCAGAAACAGGAGTAAGAGAGGGAGTAGGGGGCAAACATCCCTTTTGAAACCTGAGCTTGCCAGGTAACGGTGGGGAGGAGCATATCTGGCTGTTGCCAAGTAACCGTGGGGGTGGAGTCCAGACAGAATACCAGGAGCTTGGGGCCCTGTGTGACTGGTGGCCACAGAATTATGGAGCTGGGGCCTCATGTCAGGAGCCCAGTGTCTGGGGGCGTAGCAAACGCCTTCTGTCCCTTGCAGGAACACCTGCTGGGTCTCCAGGGTTTAAACCTAACTCAACCAGAAAACAGGCTGCCTTTCACAGTCCTAGACAGCCTATCAGCTGTGCCATCCTTGCTGGAGTCCAGCCTGCTTTCTGTATGCAGCGCTTTAAGTGTTCTTTGCATCGAGATTAGAACTGTGTTTAGGCTAAGGGATTGTTGTATGTGCGCAATGGTAATGCTGGCGCCAAAGCTGTTTCCTGAGCTTGCTGAGTAAAATCGTAGCTTTGCATTTTAGCATGACATTTCACCTCTAGAAGCTTTCTCAAATTCTTTCCCCCTCCGCCTTCCCTGCCCCTGCCTGTATCAGGCTGTCACCACTGGGTGGTGACCTCCTAATGGAACTTCCTGCCCCCCCCACCCCGTTCCTCTCCCTTCCTCCCCTCATCCTCCACCATTTTGTCATTGTCGCCAGCAGAAATGTTATCCTGGAAAACAGATGAATTATCTCACTCTGGTCCTGATTAAAGATGCCAAGGGCTCTTGCCCTTGCCCTCCAGATAACTCCAGAAGGCCGCACCCTGCACAAGTCCACAAATATTTATTGAATGCCTGTTATGCATTGAGTGCTTTTCCAGACCCAAGGATTATAGCAGTGAAGTAACACGAGAGTTCCTGCCCTCAGGAACGTTTTTTTTTTCTTGAAGAATATAGGCAATACAAACCAACAAACTACACTCACCCTGGCTAGTAGCATTGAGTGGAGCAAAAGAGGAATGTGGTTAGGAGATGGTGACAGTGGAAGTCACTAAGAGGTGCTCGCTGACTATAACTCTGATAGGAGCTAGCCTTGGGCCAGGTGGGTGTCTAGGGGCACTGTGCCACCTGCAGGGAGCCAAGGAGCCAGGGAGCCAGAGGCCTGGAGCGATGACTGGTGGCTTGTGGGGTTGTAAGCAAGCATGCTTTTTACTCTTTTTGTTGGGGTTTAGTTTTGAGCTTGTATTCTCGTTACAATGTTTCTCCTTGGCCTTTCCTCCTTCTAAACCTTCCTAGTTACCCCTCCCCACACACTCTTTCAAACTCATAGCCTCTTTTTTCATCAGTTGATATTGCATGCATAGATGTGTCTGTATACACATGCATATATATTTCTAAATACAGCCTGCTAAGTCCATACAGGGTTGCTTGTGTCACCATTCCACACTAGATGACGAGTTGGTGTGCTTTTCCCTGGGGAGGGCCACCTCTCGCTCCAGCTTCACTCAGTTGCCAATAGTTTTTGTGTAGGGTTCAGGTCTCATTGGGCTTTTTTTCCATTCAGTTGACATAACCATTGGTGTCCTCCTTCGTCAGGTCATGTTTAGGCAGTGATGCTGGTGAGACTTTACAGGCGTAGCTTCTGATGTTACTAGGAGACAAAACCTCACAGAATGCTGGTCCCCTGGCTCTTAGAGTCTTTCTGCCTCCTCTTTGCAGTGTCCGGAGCCTTAGGTGTAGCTGTGTATTGTAGGTGTGAGTGTTCTCCTAACGTGTGTGCAGTGAGCAGTGTGAGGGGAAGACTTGACTTCGGGTGTCTCTGCTGTCTCTCTCCCTTTACATCTTGGACACCCCAAGGAATTTGTCTATGACAGCATCTCACTGGGTTAGCCGAGAAGTGGCTATGTAGACCAAGCTGACATCAACCTCACAGAGGTCTCTCTGCCTGCCTCTGTCTGGAACTCCCGGCAGCTCTGCCTTCCTTGAGAGGAACGGGGCATCTTCCATGTTCTGATTCCCAGCAGTGTCTGCCCACAGTAGACTCTGTAGAAGCAAATAAAGGGAATGTGTGAATAAAAGGGGAAACATTTGAACTTTTTTTTTAAAAAAAAAAAAAAGGAAGACTCATAGGTTTTTAAACATTTTTAAAGCTGCCCCATAGCCTCCAGAGCCTTATAACTCTGCCCGGTTATCCTCACATATGGCCAACACGGGGTGAGTGTTCCCAGCCGCAAGGTAGCCTCTGTCCCCAGAGTTCTGAGAAGTTGACCCCACGTTCAAATTTCATATTCCAGTAACCCGATAGGCAGAATGTCCTGGCCATGCCAAGCCGTGGCCCTCGACTGAACACCTGCTTGTGTGCTGGCGGGATCTGGCAGAACAGGGCTCTTCTCTTAAGCAAATCTGTTTGTCTGTGCATTGGAAGCCTCCTCAAATCGTTCTTTCAGCAAGTGTCAGCTGCTTAACTTCCTTGAGCAGAACTAGTCACTTGGTAATGACCTGGAGGAGTAAGGTGAGCAAGCAAAACTGCTCGCACCTCCTGTAAAGAGCCAAGCGCCCGCTCTGCCCCCTCCCTCCCCCCCCCCCCCCCCCGGCATGATCACATGCCATGAAGACAGGTATTCTTGTGTTCAAGCTGCTGACAGGGGCAGACTCCCTCAAGGAGGCAAGTGTGGACTGTCCAGGTAGAGGGGCCATGAGAAACAGTCTGAAAACAGCTGACCTTAGCAGTGCATGATGGGTCCTCTGCCTCCGCAGCCCATGGGCCCCAGGGCCAAAGCACTGCAGTACACTGTGTTCCTTCAGAGAGCTCGGAATGCTGTCTCCTCCCCTGCAAGGTTTCTCTTGGCTGACGTGGCTGATAAGGGGAAGAAAGGATAGGAGGCTGTCCGTGAAGCTGGAGGGCATAAGAAGGGGCAGTCTCCCAGTACAGCCTGAGCGCAGCGCTCTGCCGCTGTCTGGTCTTAGCTGTGGTCAGGCCCCTGCCTCCCACACTGGCACCTTCACCCTCTTTTTTCACTCCTCTCTTCAGAGGACAGAGGAGTTCTTTGTAGCACTGTATTATCGAAAGCTCAGGCTTGGAATCCCAGCACTTGGGAGACAGGAGCAGGATTATTACTGTTAGTTTCAGGTCAGCCTGGGCTACGTAGCAAGCCCTTGTCTCCAAAAATAAAGAAAAAGAAAACAAGAAAGGAAAAGCCCAGAAAGTATAATGCTGCATTATCCACTTCAAATCACCTTTGTGTGCCGCAGCTCTCCCAACCAGCATTTCTGATTTTATTAATACAGCGGTTTTAATAAAAACTGCTGCCCCAGGTGACTGGTGAGGGGGCTAACAGTAAACAAAACTAGTAATTATTGTCTTCTCAGGGTCAGTCCTTCATCTCCATCTGTACCCTCTGGTCAGTATCCCTCTGCTCCACATTTGTACTCTGATCCATGGAGTGGCTCTCCAAACCTCCTGGTTGTTCCTGTAAGATAAGGGAAAACACTGGGTAATCTGATAACACATGCAGCGGTGCACTGCAGGCTCGCTGAGCAAGCACCATTAACTCCACTGGCCTCTCTCTCAGCACCCGTGTGGCAGCTCACAACAGCAAGCAGACAGATGGGTTTTTAAGAGAGCTTATACAGGGAAGCAAGGGGCCTGAGACAGAAGGCCCCATCCATACACAATATAGTATCATTCTCTTTGAATGAAAAGCTCAGTTCGAAAAAGAAATTTGATATCAGATAGCCTGAGTATCATCTCCATTGTTAAAACATTTATTTACACCATGCAGTTGTCCCGATTCCCACAGCCATGGTGAAGTCCACGCATGACTAGAAAATAAACCACAGACTACAGGTACGTCTGCTCTGAGGTCCCTTGAGAAGCCACACAAGTGGGAAGCAGTAAAGTATTAATACTTTTTTGGTGAGACCTTGTGCTAAGGTGATGGATAAGGTGTTCTGTTAACAAAAGGAGGCGCTGAGGCTGGAGCAAATCGGGTCCCCTGCCAAGAGGTACAGAGTCTGGAAGTGACATCTGTTCGGCGTTCTGCCTGTTGAAGTGGCTTTTGTTCCTTTCCTCAAGAGCCAGAAAGAAAAGTGAGGAGGGTCTACTGAGTTCTTGGACAGCTCAAAGAATAATACTGATGCCTACAAGAAGAGGAGAGGCAAGGACCCAAAGGATAAGGGAAAGAAAACATGGGTACATATGACAGTCTGCGTGGCAACTGCACAATGTCTGAGTTTGAAGGAAGAGTTGGAGAGCTGACTTCTCGTGTTTGAGAAGGAAGCCAGCAAAATGACTCAGAAAGAATAATACAGAGATCATGTCAGGAAGTGAGTGCAGTCCACTTGGCCAGAGGCTCGCAGCTACAATGTTTTAGGCAGAAGGACTGGAGCTGTTACAGCCATGACCATGTTTGAAAACATGAAAGAAGGAGTTGAAGGGACATCTCAGAGCAGCAGGTTGTGGAGTTCTGTGAACTCAGGCCCATCACCTGGGTCCTCGGAAAGAGTGGAGACATGCTGTTCTCCTGAGCTCTGGAGCAGAGGAGAGCTGAGATCAAACTGGGTAACGGAAGGGTATTTTTTAAGAATATTATCATGCATGGTGTACTTAATTGAAGTACTGTTTATGAATGGCAAACTCACTGAGTCCTTGCTGAGCCAGAACATCTTGACCATTGCAAAGGTTCACTGCAGAAGTGGCAGGTTTGCAGGGCCGCCCACCCACGTGTGTTCTGGCCTTTGGTTGGTTGGAAGACAGCTATTCTGTTGCACTCGTCACTCAGTCAGTTGCAGTGTCTACTCTTTTGACAAAGCTGCCGTTGGTATGTGTCTGTTTCAGCCAGTGCGTAGAATTGTTCATATATTCCCTGGACTTTGGGAGGTCTGGAGAGAGTACCTGGAAAAATAAAAGGAGAAATGGGGTGGGGGTTGGGTGCTGCAGGAAAGGAGGCAGCAAGCTAAGAATGCATATCAAAGCTGACAGTGTGGCCTTGCAGTCTAGTCCAGTCCTCACTCTGCATATACTGAGTATACTGCATATATTCTGTCCCATGGACGGAGGCCTTCTCAGCAAATGTGACATGCTGTTTTGGGTTGTCACATGTACTATGTCCAAGTCTTGGGTGGAGCACTGGAAAAATAGGCTTGACCCAAATGGCCAGTTAAACTTTCCATTGGCAGAGACTGAATTAAACGTTTAAAGAAAAGAAGTATTTCCATTTGAGGAATTTGGATTTTTAATGAAATAAACCATTTACTGACAAAAAATTCACGGAATTCTGGGAAAGTAGTTAATTGAATCCTGTGGTGCTGTGCTGTGCACTCAGGGCCAGGTTAAAGCCTTGAGATGTATTTGGGGAGCGGTTGGAGCGGTTGGAGCTGCTCCCTAGAAGCCAGATTCTAGGGAGAGTCTACTGTCATACCTCTGAGCTTCAGGCCTCTATGGACCTTTCCTCCAGGGGCTCCTGGCAGGAGCCAGAACAAGGGAGATTCCTGCAGACCCAAGCTGTGTAGTTCCAGAAGCACCATGAAACTAAGAGGTTTATCTACTTAATTGTGCAGCAAGGAATTGCCTGAGAGAATACCAGCCCCTATGTATGGCTGTGTTCTTGTCTTGGCCCTTTAGGCTTCCTGGAATAGAGACAGGTGGCTGTCTTGGAGCCCCAGCTTCTCAGCTAACCTCCCATGGGAGCAAATGCACATTGGAATCAGACATTGTTTTAAAGGCAGTGCACTGATGTGTTACATAACACAGAAGGGGAGTCTGGGATGGAACATAGGAAGGAAGTGCCATCAGGGCTTCACAACACAGAGGGTTTATGGCTGCTTCATGTTTGTAGAAATTTTTAATCCCAGTCCAATGTTTCTAGCCACTTTTGACCATTTAGTTAGCAGGTAAAAGATGCACACAACCTCTATATTTAGAGTAAGCCTCAATCAGCACTAGAGCTGGGCAGATACCTACCATCTATGCTATTAAGCCTACTTTCCTATCGATAACCCTGAGCTATTACTTACTGTTTCATTTGAGCTGCACTTAATTCCAATTGGCCAACCCTCAGGGCCACAGTTTCAGGCCTCCTAACCCATGGCACTTCTCCTTCCTCCTCCACCTTCTCCTCTTCCTCATTCCCCCTTGTCCCCCACCCCAGGCCCAGGAAACCTGAACCCCACCTATGTCTCTTCTGTCCAGCTATTGGCTGTTGGCATTTTTATTTACCAATCAAAAATAACTTGGGGGCAGAGTCACAGGTCTACATGAAAACTCCAGGTCTTGCCCCACACACACACACACACACAATATTACAATAGACAAGAAGACCAAACCCCAACAGGTTCAGCTCTGTTATTCTGCCGAGTGCCATTTCCTGAGCTTACTGGGGTTTGAACTGTTCCTGAGGAAGTGCTGGCCTCCGTTCCTTCCCTTTCTGTCTGGAGTATCTCAGAAGAGAGCTGCAATCCGTGTACCTTCCCTTGCCTTCAGCTCTCCATCCTAGATCCTGGCTCCTCAGTATCTGGGGGAGGAATTGAGCTCGTTGGCTCCAGGGAACACCCAACAGAAAAAGGTACTCCCACACTGGCCTCAGCATTCTCCCAAGGCAAGGGGCTTGCCTGGCTAGAGTGAAATTATTTGGTCATATTAAAGGTCTACTTAAACACAGTCAAAGGAATGCTAAATTTTGTCACCACCAGAAATTATAAGTACAGAGAATAAAAGAGCATCCTACAAGGACTTAGACAAACAGATGACTGAAATAGTTGTCATCCAGGAAGACCTAGCTAGGATAGGTCCAGCTTCAAAGATGAGAGCAACCCAGAAGCCTGGATGCTCCCTCCAGAGGGAAACAGGAATGTGACCTCTGGCCAAGTGACAGGTTCTGACCCAGTGGTCACCTCCCCCAGAATTAAAGAAGGCTGTGTTGAATATTATGTCGATTCCTTACTAGTGACAACCCTGAGACTCATGCTGTAAATTACAGCAGATTCTTGCTGCTGTAAACTAACTGTCAAGAGTTAGGGAAGATTTTAGATGTCAGGCTCACAAGGTCTTGGCAGAGAGAGGGAGAAGGAAGGGAGGAAAGGGAGGGAGGGTAGGCGGGTGGGCGGACAAGGGAGAGAGTACCTGGAAGCAGCTGAGAAGGGAGCACACTGAGTGATGCCTGCTTCAGCTTCCCATGATGCCTTCTGCTCTGCAGCCTGAGAATGTCAGCATTAGGCAGCTCCTGCAGAGGGGCAGGGAGGTCTCAGATGATAGATGGCCGGATGCTGTCATTCATAAGCAAAGGCCCCAGAGACACCCTGCCTCCCTGTCACAGTTCCCAAACCTCAGAGCACTGTGAGGGTCACCAGGCCAGATGGTGCCAAGCCCTGCTGGCATGAAGGCAAACCTCAGACGCCATGCCTAAGCATGAGGAAAACTGTGACATTCACTGTAGCTCTGCACATAGAAGACCTGTTGCTTTTATTCTACAGGGTGTTTGTGTGCTTTAGTCATACAAACATTTCTTTTTTAATTTCTTTAACTTTACATTGGTGTTCTGCCTCCATGTCTGTCTCTGTGGGGGTGTCAGGTCCTCTGGAACTGGAACTACAGGCAGTTGAACTAACTGCCATGTGGGTGCTGGGATTTGAACCTGGGTCCTTTGGAAGACTGAGTCATCTTTCCATCTCCCGAAGATTCCTTTTTAATTATGTTTCTTGTTAATTGTGTGAGGATATGTGCACGTATGTACCAGTATCTCCTGAAACCAGAGGTGTCAGTTGCTCTGGAACTGGAATGACAGGCCGCCTAGTATGAATGCATGCTGAGAATTGAACTTGGGTACTTTGCAACTCTAAGCAACATTCTAGCAACATTAAGCCCCTTCCCCTAGTCCTGTGTTTTACCTTTCCTAGTGAGTATAATTTACACATAACAAAGGTTAATTTAAAAGTATACTCCCATGAGTTTTGACTAGTGAAATTTGATTGTTCACACGGACTAACTACACTGGGGTCATGGACTGCAGCCTGAGTTATTTCTCATGGCAGAGCATGGCTCCCAACCTGGCTTTGTTTTAAACTGTTTCAGTGACAGAAATAAGACAGAGCTTGCATGTAGCCCACACAAACAAAATATTTGCTGTTGGCCTTTCACAGGAAAAACATGGGCATTCAACCATGGCTTCTGTCACCTCTCAGCTCCCTCTGCCCTTTCACCCGTGGCCCCCACCCCAACCCCAACCCCCATCCGTGCGCAGCAACCTCTGATCTGGTTTCTATCATGCAGTCTCTGGCCTTTCTAGGGTCTCATCCAGGTGAAATCGTACAGTGCGCTGCCTCTTGTGTCTGGCTTCTTTCACGTGTAGTGCTTTGAGAGTCACTGTCTGGGCTTTTGCATCTATGAGTTCTCCATTCCTTTGTTCCACTCCTTCGTGCTGTGATAGCCTATTACAGGCATGGTTCCCCTCCTGAGAGGGAGGACGGCCTCCTTATGCTTTAACCTTAGCCACGTGCCCATTCTCACTGGCCCCTGTCTTCGCAGGCATGAACAACCGGGAGGTGCTGGAGCAGGTGGAGAGAGGCTATAGGATGCCCTGCCCACAGGACTGCCCGATCTCCCTGCACGAGCTCATGATCCACTGCTGGAAAAAGGATCCGGAAGAGCGCCCGACCTTCGAGTACTTGCAGGGCTTCCTGGAGGACTACTTTACGGCCACAGAGCCCCAGTATCAGCCCGGTGAAAACCTGTGAGAGCCTGCGCTTCAGACGCCTCTTCCCGAGGCCTCCCTACCCCTCCCCATTAGCTTCCAATTCTGTAGCCAGCTGCCCCAGAGCAGCGAGAACCGTCCAGGATCAGATTGCATGTGACTCTGAAGCTGAACTTCCACGGCCCTCATTAATGACACTTGTCCCCCAGTCCGAACCTCCTCTGTGAACCATCTGAGACAGAAGCGTGTTATTTCTCAGACTTGGAAATGCATTGTATCGATGTTATGTCAAAGGCCAAACCTCTGTTCAGTGTAAATAGCTGCTCCTGTGCCAACAATCCCAGTGCTTTCCTTTTTTAAAAAAGAAAAAGCAAATCCTATGTGATTTTAACTCTGTCTTCACCTGATTCAACTAAAAAAAAAAAAGTATTATTTTCCAAAAGTGGCCTCTTTGTCTAAAACAATAAAATTTTTTTTCATGTTTTAACAAAAAATGATCAGGACAGGTGTTTGGGTTTTTTTTCCCTTTTTTATACATATGATATATATGTTAACATATGTTCCTGTACATACACCATGTGGGTGCTACCATGGAGACTGGCCAGCGTAGGCCACATAGCTACAGGACCGGAGTGGGGATTACTGCAGAACCCTGCCAGCAAAGCACTGGTGTCAGCCTGCAAGCCGGTGGCCTCATTTTTTGACTTCTACGAAGCATGACGTCCTCTCCATTTGGACTGCACTTTTTTGGTTCCTAATCATACCTATAGATTGTTCATGTGACTTTTTTCAGGTCCCAGGGCCTAGTCACGAGTTTTAGTGCCAGTTTTTGCTCCAGCGAACTGTGATTCGTTCTTGAAACTTAGGAGTGAGCATTTTAAGCAAAAAGCAGCCAGCCAGTTCTACCACAAGAGCTGCAAGACGGAGACCACACAAACTTCCTGTATAAATATGAATGCTGAAGGGTTCAGGTGTTTTCCTTTTATTTAATAAATCTTGTAACCACATTTAAATGGTCTAAACCCATAGCATTGTAGTCATGGCAACCTACTAAACTTTCTCATGCAACTAAAAATTATGGGAAGGCAAGGGTGGGGGGTTGTACACGTCCCATTGTAAAATAAGTGTTTTACTGTCCTGTACTGCTAATGAGTGACTCTCCGTGTCAGGAGTGCTCCAGTGAATAACTATGCACTACTTTACATTTCATGGGGGTGCACAAAAAAAAAAAAGTATTACATTTTTAGTTGCTGTTTGTACCAACCTCGAATTACGTATGTTTAACAACAAATCAATTCCTATTTCTATTGAGTTTTTTAATACTGACTAGCAATTCTGAAGTCTTAATTCCTTTTTTTTGTTAATGATTTACTTGTGAGTTTACATTTTTAAATTGTTTAACTTTCCTAATTTAGTAATTAAAAAGAGAGCATTTTACATTTGAAAAAAAAATTTTTGTTTATTTGTGTACACCACAGAAGGTACCCTAGGCGTTCTGTGACATACCTGGCCCGTCCCAGATGGTGAGGAAGCACCTGGTAAATCGGGCCACTGTGCAGCGATTTCCAAACGACAGAAACATGCAGAGCATCTGGAGACCCTCCCCACCAAAAGGCAAAGCAGTTATCTGGCTAACTCAGAGTGGCTAAAGCAAAACTGGGCGTACTTGAGCGCCATAGTGTATCCCGCACTGTCTCTCGCTGGAATTCACCGTGTCCTATTTGTACAGGAGACAGTAGTCTTTCTTGGTCTCAAGTCATAAATACATTTCCAAGTATCCTACTTCTAAAATGAAGTTGCTAAGCATGTGACCATGTGGTATGGGGGAGAGGGGGAGGGGGGACTGGGTAGCCATCCAGGCCTGGATCTACCATGGTTCCCTGCAGAACTCCGAACCTCCCCTGCAGGCCAGTGTGTCTGGAGACAAAGTACAGACAAGATGCTCTCCCAGCCTCTGGCAGCCCTGCCTTCTTACAACTCTAAGTCCACCGTGTCATATGGAGCCATATAAGGAGGAAAATCTTTCATTGTTGTGGAAATAATTACCTTTAGAAAAGATTATAGCGTTTTGGGGAGGAAGATGAAACATTTTTTAAATCAAAATTGTTACTATTTTGGATATGAATACCATTGATAGAGTTTTGAAAACTTACGAGGTGCAGTTTTTATCACATAGGATTAGTCATTAGCAGGTTTTAGATTTTTGTTAAGATAATTTTATTTTCAATCCTCACTTTGCATTAGACAATTTGCAAATATTCCCTGGAGGGTTTTTGTTTTGACTCATTGAAAGTCTTTGAGGGAAAAAAAAATGCACTTTTAATTTCATACAGCTTTTTAAATTTCATCAAGTGAGTTCTCTGTGGGTTCCTGTATATAAAAGAAAACTAAGGACATGCATCACTGAGAGAGCACGCTTACGAGGTCAGAGTCCTGGAGCACTCTAGAATAGAAGAACTACAGTCAGGAAGAAACCAAAGAAATGTACAGGTTTTTCCAAGAGTCCAGTGTGCTTTCTAGGGAGGCTCAACTCCCATCTGGAAGTGTCTGCTTCGTAAGTGATAGACACTGGGATCGGGAAACTGAAGTTGCTCACCAGAAAGTTCTCTTATGACAAAGGAAAAATAGCACTTACTGTGAAGCAGGTGAAAATGTTTGGGGAGAAAACCTCTTTGTTGTTTCTCTTTAAAAAAAAAATAATAACATTTTTATGTGTATTGGTGTAAGGGCGTCGGATCCCCTGGAACTGGAGTTACAGACAGTTGTGAGCTGTCATGATGGGAACTGAACCTGGGTCCTCTGGAAGAGCAGCTAGTGTTCTTGACCACTGAGCCATCTCTCCAGCCCCTGTTGCTTTCCTTTAGTAACCCAGAATGAGGACTAAGGACTTACTCTCTGAGAGCCAACTGGGGTTACCTAGTTTGCACTTGGATACCTTTTTAATAAGCTATTCTCTTAAAAGCTCACATAGGAAGCTCACTGGAGAAGGCCATTTTCATAACACAAGAGTAAACATTGGTTCACTCCACTGTCGTTGCACCACACACTCAGGCTGCTGCGTTGAGGGACCTGATAGGATCCCAGCAGATGCGGGGTGCCACATGTCAGCAGCGACTCAGTGGACTTTAAGGGCCCTGCCCCAGTGACCAGGTGTTTCCATGGGGAAAGCCAAGGGTAACCATGGTCCCTCGAAACCTGCCGTGTGACTCAAGATCTCCAGGCACCTGGCTGTGTTTACTCACCCGGAGACGACAGGAATCCTGTGAGTAAAGTCTTGGCAGCAGAGGATTCTCTAGTACCAGCAGAGCTATGAAATCTATCTATGATTTCTCACGGGGCTATAACAGCGCCCGCCGTATTAATTGGGATGGTTCTTTCCTGGGAAGGTAAGATGCTCAGCGGTACACCCAGGAGAAAAGCGCCATAGCTTTGCTGCAGAAAAGATGCCATGTCTATTGTTGGCCCTGACGCAGAACAAGGCGGCCCACAGGGTGGGCGTTTCCTAATGGTGTATTTGAGTAAAATGGTATTTGGTCAGTTTGTTCTGGAAGATATTTTAATACATTCAGATGGCTTTTGTTGGCTTTCTTGCCACTGTGTGTTACACTGACCTTCTTTCTGTTAGGCTAGTGTCAGAAATATACTTTCTGGAAGGGAGATGAGACGGAGGGAAGGAAGGAGATTAGCTTTGATCCTGAAAGAAGGGGAAAAACAGCCTGTGGCATCATTATCTAAGTTTAATTTTTTTTTTAATTCTCAAATGTAGATTCCAACTCTACAGAATGTAATAAAAATGCCTTTATTATCTTCTAAATATCAAATGAACCTTCACAACTGTGTTTATATCAATATTCCATGAAGTTTTATGACAAACATCCAAACTATTCCTCATTTTTCCCGATGTATGAAATATACAGAATCCTATGGGAAGGACATGGAGACCTCTTTATATATCTTTATTTTAAAATAAAAGCGGGAGAATATAGCTAAGTGGTAAGCCACTTACTTTGCATGCCTTTGTCTCTTGTCTCTCTCTGACTCCCTCTCTCTCTCTCTCTCTCTCTCTCTCTCTCTCTCTCTCTCTCTCTCTCTCTCTCTCTCACCCTCTCACCCTCTCACCCCACCCCTCTCAAACTCTAGGCATTGAAATATAAAGCGGTTTGTGATTTTGTAGGAACCACCCTGTAAGAATGCAGTCCTAGACAGCAGCCAGAACAAGCAGACTTCCTCTCTGGAGTCCTCAGAACTCATGTCACTGTGTGCTTCAAACCACCCGTGTGTTCAGTAACACTTCTCTTCTTTCAGTGGGTTTTCTGTGGCAGACTGAGCACTCCTGGAGACCAGAAACTGCCCAGCATTAACGATTCTCCTCTCCCTCACCTTGAACGGAGATGAGCTTCTGGCAGATGTGGGGCCAATGCATGAGTGGATGGTTAGATGGATGGTGCCTACCACCCAGTGGGGTGGCGCTTTGCCTTCAGATGACACGCTTATCTCAGAGCCTGCTGGGTGTGGGGGAGCTGCGGCATGCGGCCCCAGCACTAGCCTGGCCTGCTACAACTCGAAGTCATCAGTCTTCAGGATAACTGTGAAAGCTTTCTCTCCAGCCTGAACCAGGCACAACCAGTGACCCCACTCCTTCCCCCAGGTCTCGGCACAACACCCTCGGTAGAAAGTCAGACTTCTTGGACCGTGCTAGGTGACTGCCCAGAGTAAAAGACCAAGTGAGGTATAGTTCACAATGCATGCAAGTGAGGTGCCATTTGAATTTGATAATTTTATGACAACTGGATATTCCAGTTCCTAAGATAACCATCTTTGTGTTCATATAAAAATGTATCTCAACTGGGCGTGATGGTACACGCCTTTAATTCCAGCACTTGGGAGGCAGAGGCAGGCGGATTTCTGAGTTCGAGTCCGGCCTGGTCTACAGAGTGAGTTCCAGGACAGCCAAGGCTATACAGAGAAACCCTGTCTTGAAAAATTAAAAAAAAAAAAAAAAAAGTATCTCCATGCCCTCCAGATGTTCAGTGTCCACGGCCTGTGGCTTGCAATGCCCCTATTGCAGCTCTCATGACCCAGGTACTTCTGGCCTACGTGAGAAGCTCTGTATGAAGTGGTAACTTATTGTAGTGTGAAGACTAAACGTGAAAAAGGTATTGTTGCCCCCTACGCATGGGGCTTTCCTGACTTCCCCACTCAAACAAGAACAGCCTCATGGTTGAGTGGGAGGGAAGCCAAGGGAGAGCTTTATGACAGAAAGGAAAAGATAAGCCAGCTGGAGCCTCTGGAAGCAGAGGTCAGATCAGCTTTCCTGGCCAGTCTGTTGCAAATCAGAGCAGGAGGGATGGAAACCTTAAATAAAGGAGAAGACTGAGCTGGGAAGAGAGGCGCCCTGGTCATCACTCTCTGGAAGAGTGGGAGGAAGGCAGACATGACAGGAGGTACACATGAGGACTAGTTATTCCTTGCTTTAAACTTCTGATGAACGTTCACTCCGAGCTAGACCACGTGTACCAGAAACTCAAAGGTGTATGTTAATATTCACACCCCAGTGAAGACAGAGACCCAGAGCTGTCTGTAGATGGGAAGCCCAGGGCTGAGTCGAAGGGAGGCACCCGTGCAGCATGGGGTCTGCAGGGCAGGCAGCACACCGTGGAGTGGGTTAGGTGTCACATAATAGGGACAGAACTTCTTGCTTTCAAGGTGACACCTGATTCTCATGCATTGAACACAGAAGCTGGTCAGTAAATGGATCTGAACAAAGAAAAAGCAAAGCTACATGCATCACCTCCCCACACACATCTGTCCTTCTAGATGGAGGTGTGGTAAATGGCTGCAGTCAAAGACGGGTAAGGTGCTTCGATGTGTGGGTGGGGGAGGTGTAGCGAGTGCATATGGAACCTTCCTTACCTGCCAGCCTGTCAGAGATGCGGTGTCACTGTGCGCCTGTCTCTGCCTCCTGCCTTGTGCAAAGAATGTTGGGATTACAGACATATGCCTCTGCCTCCAAATTTACATGGGCACAAGAGACCCAAATTCAGTTCCTCACAAAGGCAAAGCAAGCACTTTTTTACCCAGTGAGTCATCTCTCCAGTCCCAAGAATAAGGGACCAGACAGGGTGTTGATTCCCAGGGTCCCTGCTGGAGTATGACTAGGAATATAGAATCCAAGAATTGCTGGCAAAGAACTTGTACTAACTCGGTCGCTCTCCCTGGGACATTTGACAGAGCTCTCCTGTTTGTCCGTTCTTCGCTTGTTGGCCGCTTCATTTGCTCTGTCATACAATTTGCAAATTTATAAAAGTTACTGCTCAGAGTCACAAGGTGCTCTGGTTGTTTTGTTCTGGGTATTTTTCCTTTAGTTAATTATCTAGTGCTTGCTCTGTAATAATCAATGGGTAGCTAATTGGAAGCAAGAGAGAATGAAATGAGTATTATTTGAATAGTGTTTTTAATGAAAAGCACACATGAAATACTATAGGGAAACAGCACAAGAGAATTTTTTTTCTTTTTTTTTTTTTTTTTTTTTTGCATGTGTTTACAAACAGATTCACATAAGCTTGTCACAAACCAAATCCAAGTGTATGGATCATTTTGTTTCATTTTCCAGATCCCCCCCCCCCCAAGGGGGTGAGTGGGCATTGGAGGATACCAGGCGGAGGCCAGGCCTCAGGAGATGGAGAACTAGAGCCCCAGCCGTCCTAAATGAAGCTGAAGGGCTGTCAGTTCCCAGAGAGTGCATGAGGAAATGGTTAGCACGAGACAGCACTTGCATAGAGAATCAGAGATGAGTAACAATGGTTCCTGGTAAATTAGCCATATTACATCATGCACACAGTAACGGAGGGACGATTAGGAAAAATGAATACTAATTTGCCCAAATCCTTTACATAAAATGCATTGACTCTTTTTTTAATTTGATAGACTTTTTGATTTTTTAAAAACATGGGCAGCTCCAGGAAGCTCCCAGCAGAGCATCATTGTGAGAGGAGGAGGAGGAGGGGGAGGAGGAGGAGGAGGAGGAAGATAAACCATCGAAGGCCTTCATAAGCCATTTCACCCCCCTCCTCTCAACCTGCGAATATCAGAAAATATTTGTTTGTACATTCCTGAAGGTCTCTAAGTGAAAATGGAAGGCATTAATCATTGTCTCTGCTATCACTAAACCATGACCTCACCATGTTGGAGGGCAGGAAAGTGATGCTTCCTTCTATCTGTATGTCTGCGCTGACTCAGACGGTCTCTGGGTTTTGAGTAGTAGGGGGAGGATTGGAATGGAGCAGAGCTGTACTTAAAACGGCAAAGGCAAGAACAAAAGCAGCATGCGTGCAGCCAAAGGGGACCTTGGAAGTTACACAGATGAAACAAAACGCTATGCTTGCCTGAGAGTCTGGTTTCCAAAGCAAACGCAAAATGGAGAGCCTTGTTCCAACCATAAAGGTCTCACCATCTATAGTTCCTTTGCAATAAAAGGGGCCCTGTAATCTACTGTGACAGCCAGAAGCTGCACTGGTGCTCTGAATTATGATATTTGCTCACGACTAATACAGATTTTTCCAAAGCAGCGTAGCATTTGTAGCTATAGCATCCTCTGCCCTTTGGCAGAACACAGCCATGTCCGCCAGCTTTCCCTGCTTCCGTTCCTTCCTGTCCCAGCCCCCACGCCTTTCCACCTCTTCCCATTACAATCAGACCATTCTTGCTTCCTCCTTTGTTTGCTTCGGCACACCTCCCTTCATAGGATCCCTGTTAATTTATTAAAATCAGACTTTTTTTTCTTTCTTTTTTAAGATGTATTCTCACTATGCATCCCAGGCTGACCTCAAACTCAAGACCTGCCTGCCTCAGCCTCCCTCCCAACTGCTAGGATCTGGGGCGTGTATCCCTTAGGTCTCTACCCTTCAAGGCAAACCTGTGGCTGCTGGACTGCATCCTGAGCAGGCATCCTGTAGGAGAGTTGCCCAGTCTCCTCTGGAAACTTACTGGTCTCAAAGTTGAACTTTGTAACCCTCAAATCTCAACACTTCTCTCCTGGGAGCCCATTTTAGGTAGGCAGTTCCCTGACCCCAGTTCTCCTCCCTGCCTCGCCCCCAGCCCCCAGCCCCCAGCCCTGCCCCCGACCTATGATTTATCAGACTTTATACCTGAGTCTCCAGCGACTTGCTATCAATCAGCTTTATGCAAATAGAAAAGGCGACCCTACCTCAACAAGCTTTGCTGCCATCTGCCAGGAAATTGCTACAATAAATATGCAAAAGGATAATGATTCAAATGTGAATGCCACCCTTTCAAATCCTGCAGTACAAAAAAACGGCACAAACTGGGGTGTCAATCCTGCAGTGTGAAATCACCGGAGCTGTCCTGAAACCCTGCATAAAATCATGGCCCCATGAAGTCAGCCTTGCCTGTTCGTAGCAATTTTAAAATCTAAGCCTTTCAACCGTGATCAGAAACTGTGGAGAGGCGGTCCCCAGGTAGCAGCCTGTAACAATGACAGACTTCTTTCTAGAACTCAGCCAGAGCGTGGACTCTAGTGTAGGGCACACAAAAGCATCCAAGTTAAGGAGTGGGCACACTTGACCATGAGGGTGCTAGGGCAGAGACCATGCTCAACCAGGGTGGGGCAGGGGGTGCACCACACCCCTCTGCCTTCTCACTAATCACTCCAGCATCACCTCCACTTTCTGGTAATCTACAACACAAATCAACCCCAAAACCTCATGGCAGAAATAGATGCACATGGGTGCATTTTGTACAGAACTCTGCAGTTCAGAGGGACTTCTAGCTACGACTGGCCTCTGCTCCTCAGGGCCGCAGCTGGGACTGCATGGAGGAGGCTGGGCATCTTTCACAATAGCTCCTAGCTGCTGAGCAAGAACCCAGCTGGGACTGTGGGTGAGGACCTGAGCTCCCAGGTGGCCCGTGGGCTGGCTCACACCGTGGGGATCAACCGTGTTGAGACATCCCAGCTGACTCATGGCAAAGCAGAGACAAGCTGCTCCCACCAAGCCCCGCCCAAACCAAGTTTCTAAACAAAAGAAATGACTGAGGACTCTAGCTATGAGGTTTGGGGTTGTTTTATAGCAGCTCATCACCAGAATGTGTAGGCTATCACAGCTCCCTCGTATGCCTCCCCTCATGCTGTGTCTAGGAAAATGAAAACCGAATCTCCCAGGCTGCTATACTGTTTGCACCACAACCGTGAATTAGACTATACCGGTCAGATGTAGTTGTGGAAAGTTTGTAAGGCCAAAGGGAGGTATATGCCAGGCCCCTGAAGCTTGTGCTTGTGTATGCCCTAGGAAGCAAGAACATGTAGCCACAGCTCTGTAGCAGCAGCTCCAACATTGGTTTTCTGTCTCTCACCCTCCTGGTTCATGCAGGAGACCACAGTTCCGCTGTCTGAGTGGTTCCCTTGGTGAACCTCTTCCAGCCCTTCCAGTAAGTCCATAAATTGTTACATTACATCTCTCTTCACTTAAAAGCCATAGGGTGGGGCATGCATCCTAGGCTGACCTGAGTCAGCATCCCCAGGTGAGCCCCACTGTTCCATCTCCTATCTCTCTGTCCTTGCTTGCTTGCTCGTTTTCTCTCACTGGGCACTCTTGTTTTCTTTCCATGCTGAGGATGGAACCGAAGCCTCCAATACAATACACTTATCAAGCACTCTCAGCCCGCTGGTCTTTCTTTTAGTATTTATCTATACTTGTGCCGGTGGGTTATTTCTCTGCCCGTTGAAATGAGCCAGTTCAAGCCAGATTAGATTATATATAGGCAGGTTTATTGGGTGGGGAGGAGGGGTGGGAGAAAGAGAGAAAGGGCTCGCACAGAGAGAGGTGAGAGAGAGAGGAAGAGCAAGAACAAAACCCTGCCCTGTCCTGACCTCACCCCCACCCATCCTCACCCCACCCCAATCCACTCCCACTCCACCCCCATCTCACCCCACCTCACCCCCCACCCCATGCCATCCTCACCCCACCTCCACACACTATCCTTCTTTTTTTTTTTTTTTTTTTTTTTTTTTTTGCTCCTCCAAAAAAAAATGTCTGGATTGTATAGGGAGTAGCCTCTGGGGGAAGGGCAGCCCAGCCCCTGGGCTGGAAAGTTCAGGGTTGGGGGCAGGGTATGCCAGGTAGGAACTGAGAGATGCTGGGAGAACCTGCAGGCCAGGTCTGCTTTGATGTGTAAAACATGCACCTAAGTCCCTAAACCCAACAGTGCCAACCCAAGTTTCTCATGGCTGAGAAAAAAGTCCATTAGCTAATGGGAGACAAGGAGTGAGGACTAGAAAAGGACACCCTCCGGGGCCTGTTGGGTTGCTTTCTTTTGTATGTAAAGTTTTCTAGAAACACAGCCATCCCCATTTGATTCTGTCCTGTCCAGAGCTGGCTTCACTCAACACTGACAATGTTGGGTGACTGGTTGACCCAAAACTCTGAAAATACTTAGAATTGTCTCTCTGTGGATTCTGTAGGCACTGTGGGTCAAGTACCGCCGCGTTCGGGCTAAGCACTTCCTGAACATCCCCGCTGTCATGGGGACTTCCATCTGTCATCACTATTAGTCTTTTTCTGCTGCTTTGTTTTGTTTCTGTGCAAACAAAACAAAGACTATTCTGGAACTCACTCTGTAGACCAGCCAGGCTGTGAACTCAGAGATCTGCCTGCCTCTGCCTCCCTTACTAGTCATGGGAGTAACAAGTAATAACTTACTTGTCAGTTATTACTGACAAGGAAACCAATTTAGAGAGATCTGGGCCCAGTTGATTGAGCACATGGCGATGCTGTTAGCAGGGATACAAGAGCCAAAGGAACAGAAAGGACTCATGGACTGGTGACTGGTGAGGCACCTGCAGCCCCATGTGCTGGGCTGTGCCCTCTCATGTCTTGCTACATGGCTAGGAAGGGTTTCAAATCAATACAGCATTGGGATTCAAAGCACAGTTCTGTCACCAGCTAGCTGTGTGACTCTGGGCAAGCTATTTGACCTCTGAGCCTCTTGCTTAGCTTCAGGGTCCTCAGTTAGTAAAGGGGACTTTTGAGGAAAAAAAAAAAGTCCTATGTGTAGGATATGAAAGCAGAAATGGATAGTGTGTGGAGGTGGGGTGAGGATGGCGTGGGGGTGGGGGGTGAGGTGGGGTGGGATGGGGGTGGAGTGGGAGTGGAATGGGGTGGGGTGAGGATGGGTGGGGGTGAGGTCAGGACAGGGCAGGGTGGGAGTGGGGTGGGATGGGGACTGGGTGAGGTGAGATAGGGGTGAGGTAGGAATGAGCTGGGGCCGGGGTGGCATGGGGATGAGGTAGGGTGGGGTAAGAGTGAGGATAGGAGTGAGGTGGGGTGGGATGGAGTAGGGTGGGGATGGGATAGGGGTGGGGTGGGAGATCAGCAAGAGAAGTTGCAAGGATGATGAGAGGAGATGAACAAGGTACAAGGAGGCTCTTTTTTAAAAAGACATCAGCCAACAGCTCCTAGAAAAGGGCTTGGCTGGGGCAGAAGTTCGATACACATTAGCAGCCTGCCTTCATTTCCAGCCTCACCTTTTGTCAAGAATAAGCTAGAGCTACATGTTTCATGACATCATCTTCTTTCCAACTGGAAGGAGACCTGTGTATGAAGAACCTGCCTCACCCAGCTTCCACTTTTCAACCCAGTACCAAGTAGGCCCGGCCATGTTACCACATGACGCACAGCTGTGCAGAAAGAATCGCTATAGGAGGGGTCAAGTCTGGCCGCAGAGAAGCAAGCAGTTAGCCACTGGCCATCATATTATCTCCCTTAAGCTGGAACCAAGAACTAAGAGACTGGATAGACAGTTGATGATGGAGTTGGAGGTAGAGGTCCCATGGTAGAGTACGGTACAAAAAACTGCAGAAAGAATCAGTGGCTGAAGACCACCACGGGCCACCAGAGCGAGCAATCCTGGGACACCTACTGCCCACAGTCCCACGTGGGGAGGTCAGCCATGCTACCTGAATGTTCTTCCTTTGGAATCAGCTGAGTCATCTCCTTGTGAGCTAATTCAAGGGGGCTCCACTCATACCAGCTGGCCCCACTCTCTCTGCCCTACCATCCTACCCAGTCTCCTGGCTTCAGAAAATGGTGCACACCTCCAGACAGGATGTACTCTGTCCTTAAAGGCTTCTCCATCCTCCAGGCCCTAACACCAAGCAATGCCTGCCTTCTAAAAGCAACTGAACCTGGCTGCAGGTTGCCTGACGGAACCACCACATTACCCCAGCTATGGATGCTAGTCTGGGTCCTAGAGTTTTTCTCTTGGCCTCCAAGTTCGCCACGGATGGGATCTTGACACACTTTAGACCTCAGATACTACACTGACCTCAGTCCAAGGACGGGAGACTTCAACTGCCGTCTCATTTCCTTCAATGCAGAGTTTTTGCCAGCATCAGGTCCTTATTTCCCTTCTTCTAAAATGGAAATTCTTTTTGAGAATGCTTCACATTAAAGGAATGAAAAATCAAAGGGCACATTTTTGGCCAGAAGTTCTGAGACTCGGAGATGCAAATAAATTGTGGATTTTGTTGTTGTTGTTGTTTGTTTCCTGAATTGATTGGAGCCATGACACTGGATTTGGTGCTTAGCATCAGACTTTCGGGAACTGTTCGCCTGGCAAAAATGCTGTCACCCCTTACTGTTAGGATTGCCGTGGTCTCCAATTAAAGCACTAAACCGGGCAAAGCCATCTGTGCACCTGATCCGAGAGGCTTTCATGTGGATAGGGAGCCTGTGCAGCCCCACCCTTAGCTGAACCAAGAGACACCCCTGGCTTCAGGCTCATCAGGAGAGGGTTGTGTGTATGTGTGTTACTTGTGGATACGCATCTATTCAACTGCAAGATTCTATGGCTCCAGGTCAAGAATAGCTAGCAGCTCCCTCAAGGCAGACAGTGCTGAGATGTTAGTGCATTGTGCCAGCATGTAGGAATTTCCCATGGCAATCTTGTCTGCAGATGTGGGTCTGGCAGTTAGTCTGGGGCCCTGAGCCCTGGGGCTCAGCCAGCTCCAGACACCCCCAGCCTAGTGATGGCTCATTGCCCAAATGTCCCAGTGTCTACCCCAATCCTTATCCCCCACCTGGCTCCCATACCTCTCTCTCCCCCTGTGGACTTACCCTTATGGTCATAGGTATAGATACATCAAGAACTTGTTCTGAGCCCTCTCAAAGAGGCTTCCAAAGGCTAAAATAAAGTACATTTTCTTGCACTGACCCTGGACTCTTCTCAAACTTTACTGAAGAGAAGGCAACCAAGCTTACCTAAAACCACAGACCCCAGGCCTGCCTTGGCATCCCCTATGAGAATCCTTATGAAGACTGGCCTGGGCTTTCCTGAGACCTCCTGAGCTCAGTCTGTCCTGGCTGCTACAACACAACACCATAGACTGGGTGACTTATAAATCAGGACAAGCAGGATGTTTGTCTCTCACTAGTCTAAAGGCTGGGAAATCCAACATGGAGACGTCAAATGATTTGGCATCTGTGAGTCTCTGCCACCAAGATGGTCCATAGACAGCTGTCATCTTGATTTTTTTTAATTTTTTATTTTATGTGTGTGGTTGTATTAGTACTTTTCTATTGCCATGAGAAAGTGAGTGCCAGGACCAAGGCAACCTACAGAGTGAAGAATTTATTCTGGCTTAATGGCTCTAGAGGCATAAGGTCTGTCATGGGGGGGAGGGGAGGTCAAGACACCAGGTGGCAGACAGGGCAGCAGGACACACAGAGAGCAAACTGTGTCTTTTAATCATCAAAGCCCTCCCCCTCACTCCCACCCCCACAGTGTGAGGTCCTCCTATAGAGCCACATCTGTAAGCCTCATCAGACAGTGCTACCACCTGGTGACCAAGCATCCAAACAAGTGAGTCTACAGGGGACATTTGCCTGCATGTCTGTCTGTGTAGTATTTATGTGCCTTATGTCTGTGGAGGCAAAGAGGGAGCATTACATTCCCTGAGACTGCAGTTGCTGGTGGGAGTAAGCTCCCAAGTGGTGCTGGGAATGGAACCTGAGATAGAAACCAGTACCCTAGTCCAAGAGCGATCTTACTGTGTTCTCACACGGCCGAGATGTGGGAGATCACAGCAGCGTGCTGCATAAACCCTCATCACAAGGGCTCTGCTTTCATGATCCAGTCACCGCTCAGCATCCACAACTTCTAATACTGTCACGCTGGAGTTCACCATATAGACCCAGGGGGAGGGGGGCACAAACCTCAGTACATAGCAAGTAGGGTGCTTACCGTTGTGCCCGCTCACCTTCCTCCTACAGAAAACTGTGGCAGCAGAATATTCCATGACACACATGAATGGTCCAGGTCCAGGCCTGGCCCCACTGGCTCAACCTCCAAGGCTCCTGTCCTTAGCCTTGATCTGGGGAAGCAACTGTCTCAAGATCAGTCACTCCTTACTGACATAGGGAATACAACCTTCTGGTGAGGGCCTAAGACTGCTTCAGCCATGGCCTTCAGCTTTTGGAGAAGCCACCCAAGCCAGGTCAGGCCAGACAGGGTCAGCATGCCTTAACTCTTGAATAGGCAAGTCCCTGGGATCATTGGTCAGGTGGCCTGTGATCGGTTCCTGGGAGTGGCTGTGAAGCTGGTCTGGGGACTTAGGCAGCACCTGACTCAGGCACCCCAGTGCTGCTGCAGCTGAGGCTGTAAGGGGCTTTGGGTTGGATCAAACCCTGAGAACTTCAAGGAGATGCTTCCCCGCTGGTTCTGATGAGCCTGTCCTTCAGGAGAGTCCCAGGGGACCACAGATATAAGGGCATGGGGACGGATGCTCAGGGAAAGCTCCTGATTTTATAGATGGGATGTCAAAAGTTACATTGGCAACCCTGATTGGCCTTCTTCTGTCCTCACCTCAACTCTTTTTGACATTATGTCACCAAAGTGAGCGGCATCCGGCATCCTACCGTGCAATGGCCATTCTTTAGACACACCACTCCCTTCTCAGAAGCTCTTTGGATAAATGTAGCTATGTCATATACCGTCCCTCATCCCCTCTAAGATCCTGACACACTTCTCAAGGTTGGGTTAAGAGGCCATTGGAGCCATCATCAAGGGGTCTTCCCTGGGGAGCCAGGGGTTCTAGAGCCCACTTTTCTTTCTTAAAACCCAAACCTCTGTACTAGTTTTATGTCCGTGTGACACAGTGCAAGGGGAGGGAACTTCAATTGAGAAAACAACTCCATAAGATATGGCTGTAGCAAGCCTGTGGGCCAGTTTTTTAATTAGTGATTGATATGAGAACCCCCCAGACCCCCATTGTGGATGGGGCCACCCTGGGCAGGCTGAGCAAGCCTTGCAGAACAAGCCAGTAAGCAGCGCTCCTCTGTGGCTTCTGCATCAGCTCCTGCCTCCAGATTCCTGCCCAGTTTGAGTTCCTGTCTTGGCTTCCCTCAAGGAATGAGTAAGCCACATAACCCCTGTCCTCTCATGGTGTTTCATCACAGCAATGCTATCTCTGAGATTCTCTGTCCTTGGTCACAGGGGTAGGATCATGACGCCTTCTGCCCTGACATGCTCAGATTTATCACATTTGCCCTGGCTAGCTGCTCCCTCGGGAGCTGTCAATCAGGGCTGGCTTTAGTTAAATGTAGATTCATGAGTTCTTCTGATTTGAGGGGTAACCTTCCTGGGGGTGGGGGGGGGGACTACACTTTTAAATACCCAAAACAGAGACACCAGTCTGCGCAGGCTGCAGAAGCAACATAGCTTCTTGGACAGGGCCCCTTTCAGGCCTTCATCCTCAGCCAGGAGACAGAGCTGAGCTCCAGACCTCTGTGCACCTTCCCTGCCAGAGGAGAGCTTGCCTGCAGAGAGTGCTCTGACCACTCAGACTCAGGAGAGTTGGACTCCCAGGAGTGCTGACAGATGCTAACAGAATCACAGCAGGAACAAGCTCTAGCCAGAGACAGCTATAGCAACTAACACCAGAGATTACCAGATGGCGAAAGGCGAAAAAGAATCTTACTAACAGAAACCAAGATCACTCAGCATCATCAGACCCCAGCACTCCTACCACAGCGAGTCCTGGATACTCCAACACACCCAAAAAGCAAGATTCGTTTTAAAAATCATATCTCATGATGCTGGTAGAGGATTTTAAGAAGGATATTAATAACTCACTTAAAGAAATACAGGAGAACACAGCTAAACAGGTTAGAAGGCCTTAAAGAGGAAGCACAAAAACCCCTTAAAGAATTACAGGAAAACACAACCAAACAGGTGATGGAATTGAACAAAACCATCCAAGATCTAAAAATGGAAACCTTGTTACCAAAAAAGAAAGAAAGAGAGAGAGAGAGAGAGAGAGAGAGAGAGAGAGAGAGAAGGAAGGAAGGAAGGAAGGAAGGAAGGAAGGAAGGAAGGAAGGAAGGAAGGAAGGAAGGAAAAACCAACAACAAATGCAATATTAAATAAACTTCCCTGAACCTCAACTTTCTTTGTAGAGATTACTGCTCTTGTGGGGTATTAATTTGACCATGAGGTAATGTCTACAAAAATTGTATGTAACATTTCCTCCTCAATTTCCCATCTGGAAAATGGGATTGCAAGTGTCTCTTATCAGAAGGCACTTCTGAGCTGACTGAGCACAGAGCACGTGAGACATAGTAAACTGAGTGTCACATCTGTCAGTTTTACCAAAGCCGGGCCAGGAGGATTGGGTGTGACCTGTGTCTCTGCAACAAAGCTGAGGAGAAAGGCTGGGTCCGCTGACTCTCTCCTCGTCCATCTTCCCAGCACTCCACACTGCTCGGGATGGGACGGGACCCAGGGAAGAATTGTTCAGTGCCAGGCCCTCTGTGTCAGCCAGTAGATTCTGAATCCAGGGGATGACATGGGACAGCAAAGGAATGTCCCACTAAGTCACCTTTTAACCCAGGTCTAATTCCAAACAGCGGCACATGGTAAGGCCTGTCACTCCGACATCACAGTAAGGCCTGTCAGTCACCCCGAATCCATGGTAAAGCTTGTCACCTCATATCACAGCTTATAAAACTTGCTCAGGCTACACAGCTAAGAAACAGGGAGGCCAGAAGTCAAGCACAGACCAATGGTACACTGCCACTGCCCTGCCCCCTAGGCTGGTTCCTCTCAAGAGGCTCAGCTTTTGTGCAAATCTTCCTGGGTCATTAGTAGCTCTGGGATGCACTCTGCTGCACTCCCCCTCCCCCATACAGGACTGAGGAGCAGCAGCCCTGGGTTCCAGATGAGAGTTCCCTTTCTGTGTGCCTCACTGGGTCTCTCTTCCACTGGCTTTTAGCCTCCCCCAACTCCAGTGGGGGAGCACTGGGGTGTCCTCATCTAACAAAGATGGACCACTTTACATCCCAACACCATGGCCTCACCTTCAAGCTCCCAAGTCCAGCATCTCGTTTCCTGGAGAGGATGCTTCATAATGCTTTGGATGGGTTCACAGGTGCTACCAGGAAGCCTAGGAGTTTGGCCTTTATGAGAAGCCCTGGGCCCTACAGACTCCATGACCCCTTGCAGTCACAGATAGCACAATGGCAAAGCTGAAAATACAGATCACGAGACAACCCTTCAGGGACAGGGCTCTGTTACTGTCAGTATTTAAGGTTCCCAAGGATGTCAGCTTTAGAGTGCACTCTTAGAAGTCCTTTGCAAAGTCCTCGGCCCCCAAACAAAATCATGAAGTAGAACTCTACAGAAGGTGAGAGAATAAAAGAATATTCTCTTCCTTTCTCCTCCTCCAACCCCTTACCCTGGTTCACCATAACCTCTAGAAAGATGTCTGCCTGGGTTTAGAGGGAGCTGAGCTGCCGCCAGCCAGTTTATCAATTGAACTGCACAGTACAAAAAGCAGTCTTGGATTTGGTTTCAGACCCCAGGTACCAGGTGCTGTCTCTCTCTGCAGACACTCATTTCATTCCCTATGATGGAAGCCTCTACCTGATACCATTTGCAGCCCCATAACCGGGGTGAGGGGCGTAAAAGCATGCCAGCCTGGCTGCCTGTCACCACAGGAAACTGCTCTTTCCATTCCCAAATTTATGTGTATTTTCCATAAACTTTATGCTGCACCGTGCTGCTGGTAAACGTGATTTACTTGGAGGGCGTTGACTCACGGGATCCAGAGCTTAGGAGATCTCTGCCGACCCCACCGTATCACACAAGGCACCCCCTGAGAGACTGAGACCCTCTCACATGAGGCTCACCTCACAAGGGTTGAGGGTCATAGGTTCCCAAGATGAGAGGTCTTGTTAGAAGGGTCCACTGGTCTGTTCAAAGCCTAACCGCTTTACAAACAAACAAACAAACAAACAAACCCCACAAGAAACAAAACCCTTGAAATCCAAGATTACTGTGGAAGTTCCCTTGCTTGTTTGTGCCGATTGGAAGGAAGCCCATGTGCAATGCGTTTCCACATCCAAAGAGAGTCCATAGTGGGAGGTTTGTATGAAGGAAAATGTGTATGTGTATTCAATACATATTTAGTGTAGATGTATGTATTTTAAAATGGAGAAAATACTGAGTGCTTTCTAAACACTTGTAAAAGGAAACCCTGAATAAGGGGATAGAGAGAAGGGTGCCTGCAGACCCTGAGGCTCCTCCCATGGGGCAGCTGAGTCTCATCTGGACTTCTCCAACCAATAGGGTTCACTTGTGCATGCTGTTGTGCCCTCCCACTTCCAGCCTTTCCTGGACAGTGACCACTCCCACAGAGGAGGGGAAAGAGGAGATGCCCTGAGGTTGCGCTTCATGTTCTATGGATGGATTAGTTAGGCTTTTGTACTGTATTAAAATTGCCTGATAGCACCATCGAGGAGGCTCAGTGGCTATACTGGTTTAGTTTCCTGTCAACTTCACACTAGCTAGAGTCACCTGAGAGGAGGGCTCCTCAATTGAGAAAATGCTTTCATAAGAACAGGCTGTAGGCAAGCTTGTAGGACATTTTCTTAATTAGTGATTGCGGTGGGAGGGCTCAGTAGATTGTGGGTATGGACACGTTGGGCTGTTTGGGTCTGGGTTCTACAAGCAGTAAAGTGAACAAGCAGACTGAGCAAACCATCCATGTAAGCAACACTCTTCGGTGGTCTGCATCAGCTCCTGCCTTCAGGTTCCTGCCTAGATGGAGTTCCTGCCCTGAGTTCAGGATGTGTAAACTAAATAAGCCCTTTCCTCCCTGAGTTGCTTTTGGTCACAATGTCTCATCGCAGCAGTAGTAATTGTAGCTAACCCAGAGAGTAGAGCTTGCTGCAGAAGCCTGGCTTTGATCCTGGGAAGCCATGTAAGGTGGAGAGAGGCAGTTCCATAAAGGAGTTCTCTGTCTGTCACGTGCCCACATGCTCACACTAGCACCCAGGAGCTCGGCCCCTGCCCCCCAACAGGCAATAATAACAAAGAAAATACAAAATGCCCAATAAAACAACTCCAAAGACTTGTGGGTTTCAGGTTTAGTCTGTGATCAGCTGGCTCCATCGTTTCTGGCTGTGGTGAGACAGGAAGCAGGGAAGACAAGAAGGGAAGGTCCAGGGCAAAACGCACACACTTCAAAGGTGCACGCGCCAGTGACCCACTTCCTCTGAGTAGGCTCTGCCTTCCAACCGCCCATTCAGCTACATAGACTCATAGTCCGGTAATCCACCAATGAGCTTAGCTAGCCCCCTCATGATTCTATCACCTCTCCATAGTGTCACCAACAGGGGGACACTTCATATCCACAATATAGCAGTAAAGTGGGCAAGGGGCCATGCTTTGTCCTCCCCACTGCGCCGCACTGCGCTCTGTAAAATACCACTCTGAGACACCCAACATCAGAGAATATATGACTTCACTTCTTCGAGCACCAGGAATTATGGGTCCTGTTTCTCGGGTAAGTCTGAACTGACGTTATCCTTGAATTCTTTCTTTTCCTAGTGCAGCAATAGCTTCGGTAACGAAACTCTTAGCTTTCTCAGGTTTTAGTGCAATTTCGCCATGTGGCACGTGGGATGAGCAGCCCTTCGGAGTGTCTCTACTGTGGGCTATGACTCAGGCTTCCAACATACAAAGCCACTGTCCCCTAACGCTCCTTGGATTTGGTTTCAGAATCCCTGCCTTTCTCTGCATGTCAGCAACTGTCTGGGAGATGCCTTGGGGGCTGTGTTCCAGTGCCTGCAACTCGTTACATACTCCGGAGCAAAGCAGCTGGAGAGCGCTGTTTCTTCACATGTTTAAAAGCAGAAATAAAATTGGTGGGATCTAGTTGGCCCCAAAGGCATCTAGGCCTAGAGCTGAAATGGAGCTGAGACTTTAAGGCCTGTCCCGCCTCGAAGCACACTTAATAATCTGACCCAATCCTAATTTACCTTTCTGCTGCCTACTTCGCTGATGCGTCGGCCATGAGTAGTCCCTGCTAAGAAGGTTCCAGGCGGTTGGTAAAGTGCGTGCTTTGTAAGCATGAAGACCTGTGGTCAATCTCCAGAAATCATGTAAAGATGCCAGTTTTCCTTTTTAAATCCCTGAGCGAGAGGCAGAGACAGGAGGAGCCCTGGGGTGAGCTGGCCAGCCAGTCTAGTGAGGGACCCTGTCTTGCTGAGGTAGGTAGTGTTTCTGAGGAGGATGACATCAGAAATGGTCTTTCAGCCTCCACAGGCAGGCATACACACACACACACACACTCTCTCTCTCTCTCTCTCTCTCTCTCTCTCTCTTCTGGCTAAGCCTTCCTGTAGCCTATTGTAGAACTTTACTACAAGAAATTCATGTTGCTGAGCGCATTCATTTTTGTCTTTAATACTTTGGGTGTGTAGTTTTGCATGTATGCCAAGGCCAGAGGAAGATGTCAGGCATCTTGCCACTGTCTGACTTATTTCCTTACTGAAACTGAAGCTTGCTGTTTTGGTTAGACTATCTATCCAGAGTGCTCCATAGACCTGCCTGTCACTGCCCCATAATGCTAGGATTACGGGCACACTGATCATTGATGGTAGTTTTTTTACATGGGTGATGGGATTCGAACTCGGTCCTCACACTTGCACAACATTCTTACCCACCAAACCTGACCCCTGTCTTTTAAAATGTGTGCTAATTGTCAACGCATTGCCTCTCAGCTCTATACACATCCTTCATTGAATACTTCAAAACTGGACCTGTGTCCTTCGAACAGTTTTCCTTTGTGGTGAGTACAACGTTAAGCTTTCCAGTAGAAGGCACTGGAGAGACAGTGAGGAGGTGGTGTGTGCTGCCCTGGAGCCCTTATGCGTGCCATGTCCGCAGCTCTCCCATTCCCATAGCACCAGCTACTTCAAGCTCCAGGTCTAGGATGCACAGTGGCCAGCAGCGCTTGAGACCAGCAGTTTCGTGGCATTTTCCTTACCTCAAGTTGTACAGTACAGTGACCTATCCCACCAACTTTTCAGAGTTCTGGTATGTGTCTCCACTGCAGCAGCCCAGAGTTGTTTCTGCCATCTTGTGCCAAAGCTGCACCCTTTTCAACAAAGCCTGAGGTTGGCCCTCACATATCCATTTCATCCTTCAGGGGTCGCTCCTTCCATCTCATCCTTCAGGGTCGCTCCTTCCATCTGCCATTCTTACATCTTTTAGACTTCTCTTTACTTCTTATTAGCCAGTTCTTTGTTGACTTAATCCCTTATTATGGTGAATAATTCTTTGTATTATATGTTGCCTGTTCAAATTACAGTGTAGTTTGTCCTTCTTGATTGAATCCAGACAGATGTAGCATTCAAATGTCCTTGGGGTAGAATTCACAGAGAATCAATGACACTCTAGTATAAAGTAGTTTATTTTGTTTTTCTGGCACTGGAGAACAGTAAATACCTTGGGGATGAGCCGGGAAACAGTAGAGAAGAAAAACCAAGCAAGGGGGTGGGGATTCTAATAATGAACTTTGCCTATTTCACGTTTGGCCGTGGGCTGACTAGAACAGTTGTATGTTACTCTTTATTTCACGGAGAATGTCTTTGGTTCCCCAGGGTCAGCGTGACGGCACCAGCAAGACAAAGAAGTAAGAGCGGAGGGAACAGCAGCCATTGCACTTTGATAAACTCAGCACGTTCACCTTCGTTGCTTCATTTCTTAATCATGAATCAAAGTATGCAGCCACATAAGACACAGGGTTATGCATGAGGCCTTCCACACAAGGAAGGCACCATCTACTTCTGGATGCAAAGAAAGCTCACGTCCGTGAACCTTCAGACAAGGAAGTGTCTCCATTAAGGCAAGATCAGTGCTCCCTTCCCCTGGGGCTTTTGAACGCAGGAAAGCAGTTTTTCTCTTTGGAAGGCCTATGCGCTCCTGACACAGGGCTGGAGTAGGGACAGGATGACTGGTGTTCCTTCCAACTTAACATCGTTTTATCAATGCATCTGTGTGACTAAGAACAGTTGGTACAGAAAGACCCACATGGTGTGATGGTTTGAATGGGAATGGTCCCCATACCCTCATGTGTTTGAGTGCTTGGCCCATAGGGAGTGCCACTATTAAGAGGTGTGGACTAGTTAGAGTGGGTGTGGCCTGGTTGGAGGAAGTGTGTCACTGTGGGGGCTTTGAGGTCTCCTATGCTCAAGCTACACCCAGTGTGGCACAGTCTCCTGCTGCCTGTGGATCAAGATGTAGAACCCTTAGTTCTTTCTCCAGCACCAGGTCTGCCTGCATACCTCCATATTTTCCACCATGATGATAATGGACTAAACTTCTTTAAGTGTAAGCCAGCCCCAATTAAATGTTTTCTTTTATAAGAATTGTTGTGGTCATGGGGTCCCTCACAGCAATAGAAACCCTAAGTCACACAACAAGTTGTAAGTCTCTCACACCACTAATTCCTGAACCCCACTCCTCCTCACATGGGGCTACACAAAGAATGTCCTCACTGTCCTTAACAGCACAAGCCTGTCACAAGCCGTTCATCCTCCTGAGTGGTGCTCTGCCTGACACTTCCCAGGGCCTCCTGTCTCATGTCCCCACCCCCACACTTCCTCATACAAGATGGAGAGCCTGTGAGCACACACAAGAAAGAAATTGATCTCTATCTATTCCACTGGCGTTAATCTGCCTATACTTCTCGCCTTCCCAATTTCCCTTTCTCGCTGGTGCTGTGACACCACACAAGGCCTTGCCCGACAGGCCCAAGCGAGCTGAAGGTGTTTCCATGTCACCAGCTCTACATCTGAGCTCTATCTCAGGAGTCATTTGTCCATCATCTTTGCTACTAAGAACTGTTTGAAAGAGAACAGAGTTGAAAACACTCGCAGAATCTATCATTATCTAGGCTGGTGCTCATCATAGAGAGAGCTGGGATGTCTACAGTTGGAAGTGGTGGGGTGGGACTCAAAGCTCCTTAGCGCACAATGCATTTTAGCAATCAGAGCCAGGATCCAAATGTATAATAAGGAGAGGCGAGTGGAAAATGCTTACAATCGTCATATTTTAAATCCCTTCTTTCCTGCCAATCTTACATCCGTTCCCAGAGATGCAAAAGCTGCCCACTCTGCCAGCCCCCTTGCCAGCTGCCAGCTGTTACTTCCCTGGAAAAAGGGTCAGGAGGCTGCTGGGAGCTAATAGCCAGCCAGAAGCTGCATGTGAGAAGTGTCCCTCGTGGTTTTGAGCTGTTGGCTGATTGTCAGCCAGGACCTACAAGTTCTGGTTTGATAAAAAGCCAGCTATAGATTGCAAGCTCTCTCTCTCTCTCTCTCTCTCTCTCTCTCTCTCTCTCTCTCTCTCTCTCTCAATTGTCATGCACTCCAAACAGCACTCAGTGAGCACGCAGCCCTTTGTTTTGCCTTGTTAGGACTAATACTCACAGTCCTCTCTAGACAGTCACTTGGTGGGGTGGGGAGTAGTGTTATGCCAAGTGCAGTGATGGGGGGGGGGGGACAGGGGACTGGGATCTGGAGAAGCCACAAGATGTCCCTTAGTATCTGTACAGTACCCCTGAAGAAGGTACAGACCACAGAATGTCTCCTGGTCATTCTGAGACATAGCCTGATTCTGGGGGGTTTCTGTGGTAGCTGGAGTGTGAGAGTGGCCTGGGCTGGCAGGTTAGTCAGGATTTATTGCCTGGGCCCCCTGAAATGAATTGAGACACCAGCCACCTAAACCAGGCACAAAGCACAAACCTTCCCCTGCTCCCAACTGTTTCTATAGGCCAGCAAGTGAGAATTCCCTGCTCTGAGCTCTATGGATTTCAGGGGTTCAGGCTAGGGGAGGCGACATCAGGGATGCTACACAACAGTGCATGTGCTCTAAATTCAGATGCTTCGGGGCTGCTGTGTGCAATGCATCAACAGTGAAAAATAAACACCCAGCAGAGGCTGGCTTTGAGTCGAAGCAAGCACACAATAAATTTCAACTGCTGCAATTAATCGCTTGCTGGTTGTTGTGAATAATAATCCCAGGGAGAGCTCTGGCTCCCACTCCATCACAAGACAGGTGAGAGCAGAAAGCAGCAAAGCATTTGGGGTCTTTCAGGGGGAGCTTACCTGTGAGCAAGTGTTCATACTGCATCCCAAGGAGAGGCAGGCTGAAAAACAGCCCCTTCTGCTGCCCGGCAGGCACAGCTGTGCCAAGCAGTGCCTTTGTGCTGGCCCTCCCCAGCCCTCTGCCTTCACCTGCCCCCATCTAGGGGTTCCCTGGGGATGGGTGTGGGGAGGTGCCTTGCCTGCAGGGGTAGAGGACAAAAGAACTCAAGCTCCTCGAGAGGCAGAGGCATTGTTAGGTTGTGGTAAATGCTATGAGTAACTCAATCCTTATGTGGTTCTCGTCCATCTCCAAGTGTATATAGTTCAGTGGCATAGCGTACATTTATACTGTGTGGTGCAGCCATTGCTATTATCCATTACTAAAATGCAAATGCTCTTTTAACAGTATGTGTATTTCCCTTTTGTCCTCAGCTCCTGTATCTGGGAAGCTGGTATTTACTATCATTATTCTGTGTGTATGCATGTGTGCGTGCATGTGTGCGGGGCAGGGGGTACACATATACCACAGTGTGCATGCGTAGGGCAGGGGAAAACTTTCAGGAGTCTCTCCTTCCATGCCAGGATCGGCTTATACAGTAAGTACCTTTACCCACTGAGCCATCTCTTCCACTCAACATTTAAAGGCTCTTCCGTGTTGTCATAGGCGTCAGAATGCAAACTCCCCGTAAAGGCCCAGCCCGTTGTATGCATGTGCCTTACTTTGTCCACCTCCTGGTAGACATTTCAGTGCTCCGTACTGTTGGGCTCCTGAGACTGACACTGCTTTGACTATGCACACACAAATAACCGTTCGAGTTCTTGCTTTCCATCCTTTGGGCTGAACCCAGACGTGGAGTTACCAAAGTGTTTCCTGATTTCTATTTATTTCTTTTGCTAGTTGCTACCAGTAAACAAAACACAGGGGTAGTATTGATCTCCGTGGTAGGCGGCTGCGTGCGGAACTGCTAAGTCTTTACAGGACTTGGCTGTGAAAGAGCGAAATATCAGAAATGGTTGGGATAGCGTTGCCATCAAGGGAAGGGATTAGATGACACTGGCTGATAAAGCGGCAAGATTCTTGTCTTCTTTGTCTGGTGCTGAGATGTAGGCCTGAGACCCTGAAGGGAAGACAAGGGGTCTCTGGGGAGAGGGCAACCAGGGGAGAAAGCTGGCCGGTGAGACACTTGCTTAGGCGGAGATGCCAGTCTGACTTCCCACAACCAGTCCATCTTAAACCATTTCCTGAAATCCCTCGGGCTAAAATCTGTTATGTAAGCACAATTGCGATGGTGACCTTTGGGCCAATAGGAAGAATGGCAGGAAGAGTGAGGTGGGGGGCCTGCTCTCGGGGTTCTCTTGTAGGGGGGTGAGCTGCATCCATATTTTGGAGGAGTAGGAATTCAGAGTGGGAGGTAGCTGTGAGGCTCTTCAGAGATTCTACAGAGAGTGAGGTGGGGCTGCAGCCTCTCAGGGTGACCCAGGAGAAGCAGAAGGATTAGAGCTTCTTAAGTGTCCTGAGAACATCAGGCCCTTTGCACAGTGAAGTGCGAGCCACTGGCTGCTGCACCTGACATGCAGTGAGGAAAATGTCAAGTCATGCATTGGGCAAAAATCCCTCAGCTTACTGAACGGCCAACGGGTCTCAGTCAGGGCTTGCCCGTTGGGAGAAAAGTTTGCCAAACATACAACTGGCAGAGTTGTGTGGGTTTCAGGGCATTTGGGGGGGGGGGGGTGTCACCCGGGAGGCTGAGATTAGATGTCACCTCCCCTCACTGAGTACTATACATGTCAAAGAGGGCTCTTCTAGGGCAGGTCCGTCTCTGATGCAGGGCAGGGACTTGGCGCTGGGATGTATGGACTTACTGAGGATAGAATCACTACACAATCTCGGATCTGCAACCTCCCAATCAGCGTGCCTCTGTCTAGGGGCCCCTCTGTACACGCATGCGCTTCAGCGCTCAAGACTGAAAGCAACAGAAGCATCCTGGGTAGAAACGGTGCTCTGTAGTCTGGTTATACGATTTCACAACACTGGCCGCTGTCGTTAGCACTTAGGTGAGTCCTGTGTGTCCAGGGTCTGAGGTCTCATCCTGTGGCAAGGATTAGGTATGTGCCGGCTTAGGAGGTCTCTTCTGCCTCTTCTCATCCCACGTGGGTGCTCAGGGCAGGCGCCTTGCAAAGCAGGACCACAAGGTCTCAGTCTTTACTAATACAACAAGAAAGGACAGCGAACACGAAAAATAAGTTACTGCATGTGTGTACGTGGGGTCTGGAGGTGTGAGGTGGGCAGAGGGAAATGGCGCGTTTAGGAAAATACGGCAGTTCTTACTGTCAGCTTGACATCTGAGGAGAAGACGCTTCAATTAAGGAGTTGCCTTCCTTAGACTGCGCTGGGGGCATGACTGGACTGCTAGGTGGTTGCTTGAGGAGATCCCAGCTCACTGTGGGCAGCGCCACCACAGGCAGGTGGTTCTGGGTTAACTAAGGAAGCAGGGTGAGCAGAAGTAGAAACAAGCCACTGAGCAGCACTTCTCCGTGGTCTCTGATCCAGCTCCTGCCTCCAGGATCTGCCTGAGTTCCTGCCCTGACAGCTCCGGATGATGGGCGGTGATGTGAAAGTGTGATGCAAAGCAATTCTCCCCTCTACATCTTCCTTGCTTTAGGGCAACAGAAACCAAGTTAGACACGCTTGGTTGTGAAAGTAAGTTTCCCTCACCACAGCCCAGCACAGAAGGAACACCACCTTATCTGTTCAGTGTGATGGAAAAACACAAAACAAACAAACAAACAAAATTGCTTAGGTCAGGGCTTAAGAATGAAGATAATTCCAGTCAGAAATCCCTGATAACAGACAAAGTAGAGGGTCCTCAGTCCCCGTGGTACCAACATTTTACTCACACTGTGGTCAACAGAGTACCGATCCGAGTAGCAATGAGAGTATGTTAGGGATGCAGAGTCCCAGGTGGGATGTAGCTCAGTGGAAGAGTGCTTGCATGATACGAGCAAGGTCCTGAGTTCAGTCCTTAGAAACACACATACGGCCGGGTGTGGTGGCGCACGCCTTTAATCCCAGCACTTGGGAGGCAGAGGCGGGTGGATTTCTGAGTTCGAGGTCAGCCTGGTCTACAGAGTGGGCTCCAGGACAACCAGGACTACACAGAGAAACCCTGTCTCGAAAAAAAGAAAAAAAGAAAAAGAAAAAGAAAAAAGAATTAAGAAACACACATACACTCACACATGCTCACACACTCACACACACACATGCCCACACACTCACACATACATTCACACACACTTACATTTACACTCACACATACACTCACACATACTCACACACTCACAGACAGGGAGAGAGAGAGAGAGAGAGAGAGAGAGAGAGAGAGAGAGAGAGAATTCACAGTTCCAGATTAACCCCATCCAGATTTATAGAACTATAATCTGTCATCAAGCAATTTATACATGCATGCATACATACATACATACATACATAGATACATACATAAACACATTCATACTCCACAAGAAGAAAACACTTTGTCAGTGCTGGAGGATAAACCCAAGATTACATGCAGGCTCCTTGGGGCTATGTCCTCAGCCCTGAATTCTGATGAGGTGTTTTCAGAGCATTGGTGTGTAACTTGCCCGTGCTTTGGAGTTATATAGGAAGCTTTTTAAAAGACATCTTTGGTGACAGTATGATGGCCTAGAGGGTAAAAGAGTTTGCCATATAAGCCTAACAATTGAGTCGAATCCCCAGGTGCACAGAGGAAGAGAGAGCCAGCCCCTGACCTGCCCCACAAAGCTGTTCTCTGACCTTCACATGCAAGCCATGATGTGAGGGCACCCACACTCACACTCATCACACACAGGGCAGCGCACACTAATAATAATAACGATAATAATGATAACAGAAGAGCAAGTGCTCCTTCTGAATGGATTCGTGTAGGAGGCAAACACACCACACGAGCCTAGGATGTTAAGCTCACAGCGTTGTCCTTCAAGGGAAGGACTGTAGAACTTGTTTTCTGCCCAGAAGGCTGGAGTGGATATGGCTGCCAACCTGGTGACCTGTAAGACCCAAAAAGCCTTACGTCTGGGATGTCCCACTCACAAAGATGCAGAGATGGAGACTGATGCAATATACAAGAGGTTTATTGCTCAGGCGTGTGGGGTGTGGGGGGTCAAAGGTGACCCCGAATCCCTTAAGCACACACTTTTTATACTGTTTAAGGGTAGGCCTTGATAACAACATAAGTTGGTTTAAGGCCATTGTTGGCCTGAGCTGACCTTTTGATTCCCCCCTTTAGAAATGGTAATTAGCCTCTCCCTTTCAGGGAGGCAAGTGTCTCATGACCTTCCCTAAGCAGCATTGATGGTGAGGGGAGGTCTTAGTCACCAGAAGAGGGAACTGAAACATTCTTGGTCATTATCTGCGCCTGTCTTTTGGTCAGGGCTTTCTTGTAAAGCTTATTTTGCTGGGCCATTCCAGGAAGGAATCACAGCCTTCTAGCGGAAGGTCCCCAGCATGCTATTCTAGCAAGGTCGTTCAATGGTCATCTTATGTTCTATAAGGTCACACATTCCCACATGACAAGCCACCTAGGACTTGAAATGAATGGTTTTTCGAGACAGAGAGCAAAGCTGATATTAAGACGTGAGGGAGAAAGAAGGCAATACATGGAGCCTCCATCCAAACTGGCCTGTTTCTGCAAATACGGGATTGGGTCTATGTGATACCCCATTTTGAATTTCCAGCTCTTTCCTGTGTCCTGTTGTGGACACCAAATACCCCAATACTTTGTAACGGCTTAGCCCATGCTGGCCTTGACTTGTGGTGACTGAAGGACTAAGGGAAGAGAGAGTATACCCTGGAATGGGGTGAAGCAAGAGAGAGAGCATGTGTAAGGCCCCAACTCAGTGTGTTTCTTAGACCCCTAGAAACGAAGCCCAGCATGGAGTTCTTTCCCACCCAGGCGCCTGACCCATAGTGTAAGGGACCATGAACGTTTACCAAAAATAGCCTGTAACCTTTCCATGAGAGATGAGCTGTAATTCACCATCCCCATTTTTACGATGTTTATTCAACTTCCCCAGTCTTTGTGATCTTATCCTCCCCTCACTTTACGGTTTATTCTTTAAAGACCCTGTGTGGGTTACAAGCTCGGCCTCAGCATGCTGATTCCCAAATAAACCTCATGGGATATTGCATCGGGCATCGGCTCATCCTGGGACTTCAGCATGGGTCTCCCCAAAACGGGGTCTTTCACATGAAGGATTCATCTTGATGGGAAAACCCCCCATCAGACAAGGAAATCAAGAGTTTAGGCACAGAAGGATGTAGGTTCCAATACAGACCCAGTTGCCTTCCTTTTTGGTCCATCATTCCTGAATGCTGCTGTCAGCCACATGGTCTCTAACAGTTCCCACCAGTATTCCACTTATGTTCTAACCTATGATGAAGGAAGGAAAAGAGGTCTGTGTGACTCCAGAGCCCCACACAACACATCTCAGAGATTCTTGATCAGGACACAGCACCATGCCTAGCCACAGGGAAGGCTGAGGAAGGCAGTCAGTCTTTCCTCTGGGTAGCAGTTTACCTGACTAACTATTCGAATACTGTGGAGGAAGTAAGGAGTGGGCTCTAGGCTTCATCTGTTAGCCTTCTGGTGAAGAGCCAGTCACCTTACCCTCCAAGGAGGACCCAGGTGAACCTACAGGGTCAGCTGGCACATCTTCAAGGAACAGAGGGCCTGTGAAGGCTGTTCCCACAGAGGTCAGAAAACCAGGTATGGACCTTAGGGCCTATTCTCACTTAACAAGTATGATGGTTTGTATATGCCTGGCCCAAGGAATGACACTATTTAGAGGTGTTGCCTTGTTGGAGTAGGTGTGACTTTGTTGGAGTAGGTGTGTCACTGTAGGTATGGGCTTTAAGACCCTACTCATAGCTGCCTGGAATCAAGTCTTCCACTAGCAGCCTTCAGATAAAGATGGAGAACTCTCAACTCTACCTGCACCATGCCTGCCTGGATGCTGCCATGCTTCCACCTTGATGATAATAGACTGAACCTCTGAAAGCCAGATCCAACTAAATGTTGTCCTTATAAGAGTTGCCTTGGATATGGTGTCTGCTCAGAGCAGTAAAACCCTAACTAAGACAAGAGTAAGAGTACTACAGAGAGGACCAAACTACTGGACTGAACAAAAAGAGCTCAAGTTTCCCTCTCCCTCTCCCTCTCCCTCTCCCTCTCCCTCTCCCTCTCCCTCTCCCTCTCCCTCTCCCTCTCCCTCTCCCTCTCCCTCTCTTTCTCTGTGTACAAGCTTGCACATATGTGTGTGCAGATGTGCATTGTACATTAATCTGTATGCATGGTACATGTACAGGTCAGAGGGTGCAGTTTACCACGCTTTGAGACTGAGTCTCACTAATCTGAAAACTGCCAAGCCAGGCTGACAGGCCAGAGTGCCTGGGGGAACTGATGGCTCCATTTCCCTAGTACTGGGAACTGTGCCCTTCCCCCTAGCCTTGAGTGGCCTAAATCAGACCTTGTTTGTCACAGTTCCCTAGCCCACCTAGGGTGGAGTCTTCTGACCTAGGTGAAGTCTATTGTCCTGCCACTACCTGCTGAGAGGCTGAGCTTGTTTTCCCCAGGAGATCCTGGCAAAGTGGGGGGATGGGTTTCCCCCTTTAAATTCAGACTTAAGAATTAAACATTGGGCCTTGATCAGAAACTTTGTCTTGGTCTCATTCCTCTCTTGTCTGTCCTTCCTATCCATCCCCAGCTCTCCTTCCAGATACCCAGTTCTCCATGGCCACTGGTAGCTACCAGAAACCATTGCAACCATGAACCACCATGTCTGGTTCATTTTGTGGGGGGAGGGGGAGGGGTCCTGAAGATCAAAGTCAGATCCTCATGCCCACAAGGCAGCAACTGAGTTATCTCCCTAGCCCCTGGGTCAACCTTACAAAGACCATAGGTCCTTTCCTCTCAGTCCAGTGGGGAGGAGTTTTAGGAGCTTTGGGGGGCTTTGGGGAGGGTGTGCATGTTAAGTGCAATTTCTCTCTCTGTGTCTCTGTCTATCTCTGCCCAAGAGTCGTCCTCTTGGCCTTCTGCTTGTAAACTGCAATTCTAAGAATGTCTCTTTTATAAATTGCATTACTAGCTGTGTTTACTCTTTCTTCTCCATGTAGTCTGCCAAAAGTAGGCAGAGCTGAGAGGAGAAAATGTCTTAAATTGATGGAATAAACAATTTTTCTTCTTCTAGGAAGGCGCCAAGCTTACAGATGAGGATGGCTCTGCCAAGCTCAGGTTTGCCTGTCGTGATCTCCACCATCACCTTGTCCCCAGAGGGACCACCAGGCAAGGCAGGGCAGAGCCCAGGAGAGACCAAAGGCCCTTGGGAGGCTCAGCTCCTGTTATAGGGAAACTGGGGTTTCCTTTTGTGGATTCTGAGACAAAATAATTTCAGATAGACTCAGAGGGAAGCTTGTGGACTCTTTTATTGGCGCTCAGGAGTAAACCACAAGGTCAGGAAGCTACAAACCTCAACTGCTGCCTGGAAAGGGGAGCTGGAGAGGAGAGCATGACATGCCTTCCGAGGTAGGTTTCAGGAGAGTTGGCAGGTTCTGCAAGGAAGGGCGCCAAGTAACTGGGGCTTGGAGGGGGTTAAAGAAAGAGAGTGTACAGAGGTTGGAAGCAGGAGGAGGTTTTGGCCTTTAGCCAAAGATGAGACAAGGGGAAAGGAGAAGTTACAGTTTTGGAGTTAGAACTGGGGAAAGCAGGCTGTCTTAGTAGGAAAGATCTGCAAACAGCTGGACTGAGGGAGGGACTTCTCAGGGAGGTACACACATGTTATCTCATTAAGAGAATAATTATTTCCCCCATCTCTGTAACATCTTCAGGTGAATCAGTTTTCCTGAGGGGTAGTCTCCAGGCGAGGTGATTGACAGGTCCAGCTGGACTCACTCTTAAATGAGAAGACAATAGTAATGTATTGTGCAGTTTAGATTGTCAGTTTTCCACCCAAGGCCAAAGATAGAACTCAGATTCAATTCTTTTAACTAGAACAAAGCCACCTAACGCGCCCTCAAACGGCTTCTCCTCAGTTGTAGTCTCATCCACATAGGAGTCTCTGATTGGTATTAAATTCTCTGACATTCAAGGAATCCTTAGTCAATGATTAGCATAAAAATTCATCTCATTGCTATGCATGAATATTTTAGAATTATCTACAGTTTTGAGTTGAGTTGCTTCTCTTACGGTATCAACTCAGATCTGATTCTGGTTTGCTAGGTGAATTGTGCATTTATTTAATATTTATTAGGATGATAGTAGCTAGTCTTTATTGAGTGAAACACCAGATAAAGCATATAGGGCAATTCATTTACTCTCAAAACAGCCTCCAGGACTCCTGGGTGCACATGTACAATCTGTGCTGGCAAGGAAGGTTCGAGGGATTTGGTGGGGCTTCAGGCTACCTTGCCTCTGGTCCATAAGCTGTGCGGGGCAAGAAGCCCTATACCCCACAAAGGTGACAGCCAGACTGGTGCATTTATAGCTTTGGTGAACCAAGACACAAACACCCTCATTTCCTACTCATTACACAGACTAGGAAATAGAGGTGTAAAAATGTTAAACTTCCTAAAGTCATATGTAGACAGGAGGTGGTATCCAGTCTTAAACCAGGAGGCCTATATCAGACAAAAGCTCTTACTCCGGACACTGTTTGCATAGGGGCTTTTCTGCTCCTTAGGACTGCTGTCTTGAGTCAAGCACCTGAAAAACGTGCATGCTCATATAAATGATTGCCTTCCACATAGTATGGCATTCTATGCCAGCCGTGCATTAAAATTAAAAAAACACACACACACACACACACACACATTGCTCAGGCTCTGTGGACAGAGATGTACGGCTGCCAAGCCCAGCTGCTTGGAATTTTACAGTGCAACAAAGCAGAGAACAGGGATGGAGAGCTGTCAGGAAAACGATACCCTAAGGAAATCAGCCCCCTGCTTTCTTTTTCCTGGGTGTGAATAGTTCTGATGACAAACCAGTCTGGAGGATGGCGATCAGGAGCCAAGGCTTGCTCAAAGGGGAAGGTTTATAAACTGCCTGGCCACTTAGCCGCCCTGCCTTACACTTCACATCTTTGCAGAGCCCTGTAAATCTGCCTGTCCATTAAATACACCTCCCTGTAACACAGCTTAAAGCTGCTTCCATTCAATGCATTTCTTAGGTTATGGTTGCCCTACCTGCTACCGTGCCTCTCTGATCCCTCCCCTCTTGCTCCCTGATGCCAGAAAGTCCTTCAATATGAAACAAAGCCTTTCATTTCATAGAAGCCGATGAGGCTTAAAACGCAAGCACCCCTTGGAGAGGCAGCACATTGATTCAAATGCACACCCTGTGCTTTAGGTATAAATGAGAGATCAGTTACCCCGCCTCCCGACCCAGCAGATTTTGAAGAGGGAAGGGCAGGGAGGAAACATGAGTGCCAGAAAAATCAAGTGTTGGAGGAAGGGCACAGAAAAGAGAGGCCAGAGCTCACCAAGACCAATCTCTGTGGCGCTGGCTTGTGACCAGTGTCCTGAGCTCCTCCTGAGTGGGACCTGTACAGCCAGGTACAGAGGTGACTGTGGCCCTGAGGGGATAGTGGTGGGCTCTGTGTATGTCAGCAAGCCACTGAACACCTTGGATCTTAATGAGAGCCACAGAGCCTACCTCACAGGCTGCTTCTTTAATTGTGGTAAAGTACACACCAGGAAATTATCTATCTAGCCATGTTTAGGGATATAAACTGCCTGGCCCCTTAGCTCCCCTGCCTTACACTTCACATCTTTGCGGAGCCCTGTTCTGCAAGGTAGCATAGGGGTCATTTTATAGTTCTGGGACCATCACCACTGCAACATATCCAAAACTCTTTTTATCTGAAAAGACTACCCTGGACACCTCATGTACGTAGTTCATACAACATTTGTCCTTCTGTGACTGGCTTATATTGAGAAGATGTTCTCAGGTTCATGCATGTTGCAGCATGTGTCAGGTCCCCAGGTTCATGTGTGTTGAAGTATGTATCTGATCCTCAGTTTACTGCATGTTGTAGCACGTGTCAGGTCCTCAGGTTCATGCATGTTGTAGCACGTGTCAGGTCCTCAGGTTCATGCATGTTGTAGCACGTGTCAGGTCCTCAGGTTCATGCATGTTGTAGCACGTGTCAGGTCCTCAGTTTACTGCATGTTGTAGCACGTGTCAGGTCCTCAGGTTCCTGCATGTTGTAGCACGTGTCAGGTCCTCAGGTTCATGCATGTTGTAGCATGTGTCAGGTCCTCAGGTTCATGCATGTTGTAGCACATGTCAGGTCCTCAGGTTCATGCATGTTGTAGCACGTGTCAGGTCCTCAGGTTACTGCATGTTGTACCATGTATCAGGTCCTCAGGTTCATGCATGTTGTAGCACATGTCAGATCCTCAGATTCATGCATGTTGTAGCATGTGTCAGATCCTCATTCTTTTTAGATCTCAACAATATTCTACTCTATGTATGCACCACATTTTGTTACCCATTTATCTGCTTAGTAATTGTGATGGTGTTACTATTGTGTTACACACAATTTCTGGGTCACACTGTAACTTTAGAAATGAGTATACAAGAATTCCAAGTTTCTACAAATAACCATAGTAATATTTATTATTTTTCATTGTGGGATTGTTTTGCTGTTGTTATTATTGTTATTGTTTGTTCTATGGGGCAATGTCTCATGTAGCCCAGGCTGGCTTTGAGCTCACCATGGAGCTAAGGCTAGCCTTGAATTCCTGATCCTCCTGCCTCTTCCTCCCAAGTGCTAGGATTGCAGGCATATGTCACCATGCCAGGCTTTAAGAATAAAGTTTTTAGTTTACTTTTTATGTGAACTAAATAAAGCTGCCTGTGGGTACATCCAGAAGCCAAGGAATTGTGTGAATCCAACAAAAGAAGACTGGGAAAATATAGGACTGGATGTCAGGATTTACACAATGGGCCACACACCAAACAGTGTTGGGGATCCTCATTGCCCCCCTGCTATCAAGCATCGCACAAAAGCTCTTGCCTATCCTGATGTCACATCTTCTCATCTGCTGGGCTCCATGACATTTGGTGTGGGTTCTTCTTTTTCCATCCTTTATCTCCCTAGTTTCACCCCCCAGTCACTAGATAGAATAGAAACAAGGATAGAGGGGAGAGAGGAATTAGGAAAATCCCTGAATCTAATTGCTTTCCTTTTATTTCTTCTTTGAGCTCAACTACAAACAAACCACAACCATCCCCACCTCTCAGAGCCCTAGCATTTATGTACCCTCTGAAAAGTTGCCAGAATTCCAATGTCACACAATCACAGAAACTCTCTGCAGCTGGCAAAACCACACCTCTACTAGAGCGCGAGGCAAATCATAGTCAGCTGCTGTGGACAGTCTGGGACCCCCCGCCCCCAACACACACACACCTGTACCTGGGATTAAAACGAAAGCACATGCTTAAGCAAAATCCCAGAATCCTCACTGCATCCTTCTGCCTCTTTTTTGACATTCTTCCCTTGTCTGATCTTCCTAGCTGTGAGCCTGGGACCTCAGTGCTAATTTTCCTTTTGGAGAGTTGCTCTTTGGAACATATTTTTCGATTTTATTTTTGAGTATCCTTTCCTAGAACCCACCTCACACAGAAGCTCTAACAAGCCATGTGTAAAGCAGGCAACATGTTTAGGGTTAGTACTTATCATCTTCCAAAACCTCTCATTCTGTTCTTGGTGGTAGACTAGAATAGGAACCTTTCTGGACCCAGGAAAGCACTGTACCAGTGAGCAATGCCCTCCAAGTGCACCCTGAAGGTTAGCTACTAGTGAAGTGGTGGTTTTAACAGGAAGCTGATTATAGGGCTTACTCTAGAGACACTGCCCCAAACTTCAGAACCAACTAACCACAGGAAGCTACCAAGGAACAGGTAATCTTTGACTTTCCCCCAGAACTTTAGAATGCTCTCCTTCAAGTATGCAAATGTTTGGTAAAAGGCACCCATTGCCGTGGGTAATGGTCTAACAGGCTATTTCATAGCTTGACAATTCTGCTGTTCTCAGCATCCCCTTTCATAAGAGAAGGAGATGAATAAATCTGAACTATGTAGGAGAAGGAGACTTATCTTCATGTGTACCTGCATCTGTAACAAATTACAATAATCTCCCTTATCTGTGCTTCAGTCACCTGCAGTTATGTGCATCAAATATAGCCTGAAAGTGTGAAATGGAAATTTCCAGAAACAAACAATTCTTCCATTTTAAACTGTGCGTCAGGGGGGCTGGAAAGATGGCTCGGTGGCTACAGGAGCTTGCTGCCAAGCTTGATGACCCGACTTTGGTCCCCAGGATCCACATGATGAAAGGAGAGAACCAACCTCCAAAAATTGTCCTCTGACTTCCATGTACATGCTATGGTACAAGCATGTACACGCTATGGTATATGTGTACTCCTCAAACACACATAAACAAAATAAATAAATGAGTTTTTAAGAATTACAACTGTACGTCATTTGAATAGTGTGGTGAGATGTTGGACTGCCCACGCTGTCTGCCTGTGACTCATCTATTTGTCCAGCATCCCCTGCTGAATATTCAATATGCCCATCAGTCGCTTAGTAGCCTGGTTATCAGATTCCTGTGGAAAAGTATGACACGCGTGTGGGCTACTTGTCTTGACACTCTGACAAAACACCCAACAGAAACAACTTGAAAAAAGTTGCTTGAAAGAGGAGAGGATTATTTAGGGCATCATGGTGATAAAGCTCGGAGGCCGGAGCTCTCAACAGATGCACATATTTTGTGGTGGGTCAGGAAGCACAGAGGTGGGGAGGGAAATGAGGAAGGTTGTAACTCTCAAAGGCCTGACCACAGTGGCCCACATCCAAAAGCCACACAGTCCACTCCAAAGTTCCCACAGCTTCCCCAAACAGTATCTCAAGTTCTAAATCAAATGTTCACATTCAGGAACGAGAGAGGGGCATTTCACATTCCCACCATCACATCCAGCAATCTTTGTGTTATTTAAAAATGACATCAGAGAATAAAAGTAAATGTTGGTAATTTTAGAGAGCTATAACTTCTATTTTATTAGCCATTGTTTATCTCTTATTGTTTCTAACTTGTAAATTAAATTATCATAGATATGTATGCATAGAAAAAAATTAGTATATACAGGGCTTGGTATGTTGAGTTTCAGGATTTAGGCATTTGGAATGTATCTTTTGTGGGCTAAAGGGGACTATTCTAGACTGGGTAAACTATAAAGAGTAGACATTTCTTTACCAGTGTTTACGAGGCTTAAGAATCCAAGAATAAGGTGACAGTAGATTCCATGTCTGCCAAGAGCCTCTTCCTCATGGGTATGACCTCTGTCTCTTCACCTGGTGAGAAAGCAAAGGGGAAATGCGTGACCAGTATCACTCCTCAGACCTCTGCCTTCGGGACCTTCCCTTGCTAAGACCATCTCATTGACAATTGAGTCTCAGTACATAACACATCAAATCACGCAGGCCTCTTAGTGGCTGAGACTCGCTCTTCTGCTTTTAGTCTGTGATACCAAGACCTCTGTTAGGTTCTGGAGGTCCTGATTCAGTGTGCCAACAGGACAGGAGACATGCCCAGAGAGGATGCCGCTGAAAGGGAAAGGCCATCTAGACAGGTAGCAAGAGGAACCAGGGCTTGGTGGGGACGGCAGAGGTGAGGCTGAGTCTGTGCACCTGCCTGTGCTGGCTTCCATTCTGAACGGAAGGAGCCAAGCAGAGCAGGAGAGACTCAGCATGCCGTGGGCCTCTGCCTCATCTTAGCTGCTTAGTTGGAACTACTGCTTGCCACTGCCTGTCCATCAGGAGACCAAAGTAAGTGTTGAGAAGTAAGTTTCTGCTTCTGTGTCCAACACCCAGTGTGCGTCAGGACCAAGGTCAGTACTCGGGAAGGTTGAGAGGCTGGAGTGAAAGTCCAGGGCAGGACAGACACACTGGGGCAGTGAACACTCCTCAGGCAGCCTATGATTGGTGCTCAGGACCCTTTGAACTGGGGACATTCTCAGAGGACAACACGAGAGTGGCTATCTCCCTTTATACATGGTGGGTCACTACAGTTCACTCTGTCTTCTCATGATTGTAAGTAAAGCTTTAAACATGAAAAGACCGGGTTTGTAATAAATCAATCAATCAATCAATCAATCAATCAATCAATCTTTTCTTCCCTTTTATTCCATGAATTAATGCTGAGCATCATCTCTGGTTTGATTTAGTTTTATGGGAGTGGAGAAAACTACCTTTATTTGTTATGTGCAAAGTTGCCAAGTGTTATTAACTACATTCTTAGGACCATTTCCCTCAAATTCATATGCTGAAATGTCATACCTACTTCATACAATTGCATTAGGGGATAGAACCTTTGGAAGGCAACTACATTGTGGCAACAAGACCTCATGGATAGAATTAGCACCCCTGTAAAAGGGACCAGAGAACATCCCAGGCTTCTCTACTGAATGAGACAGAGCAAGAAGGCCATTCATGAACCATAAAGCAGGCTTTCCACCAATACACAATACACTTCTAGTGTCTTGGACTTCTAGCCTGCGAACCTTTAAGAAATAAAAGCTTATAATTTAAGCCACCCACTCTCTGGTATTCTGTTATAGCAACCCTGAGGTAGTTTAAATGAGAATAGCTCCATAGGTTCATCATATACTTGAATATTTGGTCCCCGTCTGTGGGACAATGGGCTATGCACAGACAGTCTGGTCTCCAGTCAAGCTCCTCTGTGTGGGATGCCAGAGACTGAGAACCTGGTACTGGTGGCTGCCCTTTGTCCACCCCCTGCCATGTGGGGTCAGTGGCTTCACACAGCCAGATGCCCACCTGGGCCACTTGGAAAGTGTCCGGCAATCCTCCCGAGTCTGCCTGCACTGGAACTCTGGTGGGACGTGGGCTCCCTCTCCTACTCTGCTCTTCCCCTATACCCACAGCCCCACACCCGTCATGAACTGTTTGGGAATGCTTAGGAGATATGGCCTCATTGGAGGAGGTTTGTCACTGGGGGTGGGGGGTCAGGTGGGAGACACAAAAGAGTTGTACACTATTAGGGTTCTGGATTCACAAAACTTATGGAATGAATTTCTTGCTCATATATGCTATATGTATATAATATATATGTATTTGCATATATATAGATGTACATACACACAGGTACACAACACACACACACACACACACATAGTGGTGGTTTGAATATGCTTGGCCCATGGTGCCTTGTTGGAATATGTGTGACCTTGTTGTAGGAGATGTGTTACTATGGAAGTGGGCTTTGAGAGCCTCCTCCTGGCTGCCTCTATCTCCAGATCAAGATATAGAACTCTCAGCTCCTTCTTTAACACCATGTCTGCCTAAAAACTTTCATGCTTCCTGTTATGATAAAAATGTGCTGAACCTCTGAACCTGTAAGCCAGCCCTAATAAAATGTTGTCTTTTATAAAAGTTGCTTTGGTCATGGTGTTTCTTCACAGTAATAAAACCCTAACTAAGACAGAAATTGGTACCAGTGACTGAGGTATTGCCATGATAGGCTTCACCATGTTTTTGTTTGGAGGAATGTGGATTTGAGGACTTTGGAAAGAAGAGTAATACTTTAAGTAGGGCTTAATGGGACATTCTAGTAGGAATATGGAAAATAGTGGTGCTGACGGTGATTTAAACTGTAGAGATTTAAACTGGCTCAAGAGGTTTCAGAGAATTTCAGCATGTTGCCCAGAGATTGTTCTTGTGATGTTTTGATGAAGAATATGACTGCTTTTTGCCCTAGTGTTTAGAGTATGCCTGAAGCTAGGGTGAAGAAATTCAGATTAATTGCATTGACAAAGGAAGTCTCAGAAAAGCCCAGCACAGACTTTGTTCTCTGGTATACTCCCATGAAGAACATTTTGATCAAGCATAGCATGCTTAGAAAGGAAAAATACAAATTTTATGATTCTAGTAAAAAAGAAGCTCCAGGAAGTGAAATGGAGCTAAATCCCGTGTTCAAGGATATTAAATGGAATTAAGGGAGTGGTGATCTTGGGGTAAGATCCCACCCAGCTAAGCTTATTATTTACGTGTTTGCAGTTGAACAAGAGATAGTTATATCATGTTAGGCATTATTATAAACTAGCTATTGTTTTTTGCCAAGGACTCTTCTCAGCTTGGAGACGTGTTCCAGAGAGAAGGGGTGTTTGAGAGTGATGTTAAATCATGGGGTACAAGCTCATGGCCTATGTTCTGCTCGAGGTACTTTCCAAAATAGCCTTCTGCTCAAGACAGATCTCTCTTGCTCAAAAAATTCTAAAACACTCTGGATAGTTCATCTCTTGAAGGCCAAAAGCCCAGTCTTTTATTTATATATTAATTCAGTAATTTACTCCAGGTTCCTTTTTGACTATCCCATGAATCAGCATTTCTTGACTCTAGCCCCCTAATGCTTAGAAAAAGACAGCAAGCACTTTTTTTTTTAAATAAAACATTGCAAATGAATTCAGAAATCTGCTTGCCTTTGTAAGCACAGACAATAAACTTAGCTGGATATGATCTTGTACTGAAATTACCATTCCTACCATATCAAGGCCCAAACTCACTCTGACCCAGGCTGCCTTTGAACTTAGGAATCTGCCTGCTTTTGTATCTTTCTGACAAGCTGGCTCATAGTGCAGCTGCCTCTGTTCTTTTAGGTCCATAAAGTCCCTTCTATAATTCATATTGCATCCTTATATTTTGCATGGTTGAGAAATTATATATTTTTGAACTCATGTTTTCAGAGTTCTTTCCTACAGCCTTAAGGGCTATCCAGAAGATCTCAAAATTTATCATTTTTACTAAGAACATGCATACACCCTTCTCTCCCAGATTCATTCTGTCTTTAATTGTCATGGAGTCATTAACCCTGGCAGAGAGGACATTCCCCAATAACCTTGGCAGGGAGAATATTTCCTAACAGAGGAATATGAAGATATATATATATATCTTCCATGCTCAGCAATTGTCAACACTTTTGGAGTCCCACTGGTTCTGTTCCAGGGGCAGGAAACCATGCCACATCGCCCCTTCTACATGGCCAAGCACAACTCAACAGTTTTCATTTGGACTTTTAATCTGGAACCAACTACAATTCAGAAGTGGAATGCATACCTGTACTGGCTAATTTTGTGTCAACTTGACACAGCTGGCGTTATCACAGAGAAAGGAGCTTCAGTTGAGGAAATGCCTCCATGAGCTCCAACTGTAAGGCATTTTCTCAATTAGTGATCAAGGGGGAAAGGCCCCTTGTGGGTGGTGCCATCTCTGGGCTGGTAGTCTTGGGTTCTATAAGAGAGCAGGCTGAGCAAGCCAGGGGAGGCAAGCCAGTAAAGAACATCCCTCCATGGCCTCTGCATCAGCTCCTGCTTTCTGACCTGCTTGAGTTCCAGTCCTGACTTCCTCTGGTGATGAACAGCAATGTGGAAGTGTAAGCTGAATAAACCCTTTCCTCCCCAACTTGCTTCTTGGTCATGATGTTTGTGCAGGAATAGAAACCCTGACTAAGACAATACCTGTGACCCAGATCTTGAGGGTGAAAGATACAGGCTTTTGATTAAGAGCTTAATGCATAGTGGCAGTGAAAAGCTTAGGCCCAGACATGGTGGTGGTATATGTCTTTAATCCCAGGAGACAAAAGCAAGCAGATCTCTGAGCTCAAAGCCAACCTGGGACAGAAAAAGTTTCAAGTAGAGAAAACCTTAGTTCCAGGCATGATGGTACATGCTTTTAATCTCAGAACTCAGGAGACAGAAGCATGCAGTCTCAAGTTCAGTCTACAGAGAAAGTTCCAGGAAAGCCAAGCTTAGGCAGTGAAAGAGTTGGAAAACAGAAAGCTGGTGATGATGTAATAGAACAAGAGGGGTGTGTTCAAGCCCCAGCAATCAGGAGAATTTGGTAGCTTCAGCCATGTGGCTCTGGCTTTAAAGTCAAGAATAGAAGGGACCACTAGGACAATTGATGCTAGTTAGCTGGAGCTAAGAAAGTAGCAGCAATTAAGAAGAGACAAACATCATGGAGGTGAAATCTTCTGGGAAGTGTTTTCTGAGACCACAAAGAAGCTCTGTTCCAGAAATAACCAATGTTGTACTTCATGCGGCAGCTGGACTTGGTAATGTGTTTAGTCACCAAAGTGGTACTGGTTTTGAAGGTATAAAGGGAACATGAAGAACAGCTGAGACTTGGCACTGTGAGAGGCCAGGAAAGGCCACTGGTGAAAGTGCAGCCTCAGTTGTCAGTTGCAGTTTACAGTCCAGGAATGAAGTTGAAGCTTGGCATCATGATTGGAGCCTCTTGATGAAGTCCAGTTGCAGTGGAAAATTCCACAGTACTGGAGATGTCAGTTGCATGGAATGACCATCACAAACAGAAGCAGCAATGGAGGGGAGTCAGTCAGAGCCTAGAGTGCTACAGAGGACAGAGCTGGAGAAGGGGCCCAAGCCCTTTGGAGGAGCCCAGAATTTGATGTGTGGGTACCAGAAATTGGAACAAGAAGCTGTGAAGTTGAAGTTGCCTTGGATACCCTAGGATGTTAGAAGTGTCAGAGCTGTGGGACACTAGTCAAAGAAAGCTGCTAACAGGGAGTGTAACCAGCCAGAGAGAAATAAGTTTGTTGTAGTCAACTAAGACAAAAAGAGTTGGACATTAGACGTGGAAATGCAGAGTTTGGAGTTTGCCCAGATGGTTTGTGATCTTGCTTTGGTCCAGGGCTGCACATGAACCTCAGTTGGGTCCTCAATCTGCAAGAAAACGGGGTTCTGGTACAGGTGGGCAAGGAGTTGGCACAGATGACAAACAAATACGAACACAAGGGAGTGTGATATCTGAATGTAATTTGTCAAATTGAACATCAGACTTTTAGTACAGAAGAAAATTGGGAAGTTAGGTGACACATCAGCAAGGTACAATGAGGTTACTGGATGCTTAATGACTCTTACACAAAACAGAGGAATGCAAGCATAAAGACTGGCAGGAACTAGGCAATAAAACAACTGAGACAAAGTTAGCTCTATCTAAGGTCAGCTGTATTCTTAGAAGCCAGGTGTGAGGTATTTACACTCCCCGGGCAAGGGCTTTCACGCCCAAGCCATAGTTCTTCTTCTTCTTCTTCTTCTTTTTTTTTTTTTTAGAATTAATTTTTTTATTAGGTATTTTCCTCATTTACATTTCCAATGCTATCCAAAAAGTCCCCAATACACTCCCCCACCCCCACTCCCCTATACCCACTCCCACTTTTTGGCCCTGGCATTCCCCTGTACTGGGGCATATAAAGTTTGCAAGTCCAGTGGGCCTCTCTTTCCAGTGATGGCCGACTAGGCCATGTTTTGATACTGGCTTTTTTTGTTGTTTTGTTTTTTTGTTTTTCTTTTGTGTTTTTTTGTTTGTTTTTTTTTTTTTTTTTTTTTTTTGGTTTTTCGAGACAGGGTTTCTCTGTATAGCCCTAGCTGTCCTGGAACTCACTTTGTAGACCAGGCTGGCCTCAAACTCAGAAATCTGCCTGCCTCTGTCTTCTGAGTGGTGAGACTAAAGGTGTGCACCACCATGCCCAGCTTCCAAGCCATAGTTCTAATTAGGGAGTTCCACTCTAGCTAACCTTCTCATGAATAATGCAATATTCTAGTTCCTCCTTAAACCACAGTTTGATATACTTCCAAAACCACTGTAAATTCCTGTATATGTGAGTAGTTTGCTTTTATTCTAAGTGATTGTATGGGGGGACTTCTACTAACAAGTAATGTAATCTGCCGTACCTAACTATAATAAGAATTCTAAACTTAGTTGCTAAGCTTGCCCTGAGATTTCTAACTCTCTAGTAGATAGTAATGCCTGATTTCTTTCACTATCTCTCTTACGATACTAGAGGCAATTCTGAATGTTACTGAATAGGTAACATTCTTACTGAATTCCAAGCCCAGAGTCGGCTCAAGGACTACCTAGGGCATTGGTGAAGGCCAGGAAGCAAAGTTAGATTTTGCTTAGGTATTTGACAAGCTATTGCTTAGAGGCACCTATAATAAAACAATACTGAAAGAAAGCACACAGATCCATTCACAAGGACAAGTTTGGAACATTTGTTATACTAGATGCCAGGGTTCCAGGTTTCAGGAAACTAAGTTTCCATGAACTTTTCGCCTCGGGACTGCTTCCAGGTCACATGTATTACTACTGGAGTGGATGTAGCAGTTCAGTATTTCCTCACTATGATGTTTTGTAATGATAATGTATATCTTGTGTTATAATATGTTGGAAGTATATGATCTGCTTTTTTATTTAGATTTTATAGGGGATTACAGTAAAGAGATTGCATGAATCTCAGAAGAGACTTGGAAATTTTAAATGTTGATACTGTACTAGACTATGGGGACTTTTGAAATTAGACTAAATATATTTTGTTATGCTATGGCTAGGTATGACACCCCCTCCCCCATAGCCTGCGGGTACCAGAGAGTGGAATGTGGTGATTTGAATATACTTGGCCCATGAGAAGTGGCATTATTAGGAGGCATGACTTTGTTGGAGCAGAATGTGGCCTTGTTGGATGAGGTGTGTCATGTGAAAGTGAGCTTTGAGTGCCTCTTCCTGACTGTCTGTGGAAGGCAGAGTTTCCTTCTTGCTACCTTTGGATCAAGATGTAGAACTCTCAGCTCCTTCTACAGCACCATGTCTACCTGCACACTGCCATGCTTCTTGCATTATGATAATGGACTGAACCTCTGAACCTGTAAGTCAGCCCCAATTAAATATTGTCCTTTATGAAAGCTGCCTTGGCCATGGTGTTTCTTCACAGCAAATAAAACTCTAACACACACACACACACACACACACACACACACACACACACAGAGGCACGCGCACATGCGCACATATATGACTCATAGGCTGCAGTCCATCTAATCCAACAATGGCTAGCTGTGAATGGAAAGTCCAAGAATCTAGTAGTTGCTCAGTCCCACAAGGCTGGGTATTTCAGCTGGTCTTCTGTATATGTAAAAATTCTGAAGAAGTATATTCCAATGGAAATGAAGGAATGGTTGTGTGAGCAAGGCAAGGCAAAGCAGGCAAAAAGCAAAAACCTTCCTTCTTCCATGTCCTTATATTGGCTTCCAGAAGAAGGTATTGCCCAGATTAAAGATGTCTTCCCATCTCAAGTCTAGATAAAAAACCTGTGTCTTCCCATCTCAAAATCTGAATCAGAGGCTTATCTTCCTACCTCAAAGTTCTGGACTAGAAGTGAACTCACTGACTTTCAACTAATCAGAAAAATCTCTCAATCTCTCACAGGTGTGCCCTCCATTTTTGAATTATAGTTCTGTGGTGGTTTGAATATGCTTGGTCCAGGGAGTGGCACTATTAGGAAGTTGGCCTTGTTGGAGTAGGTGTAGCCTTGTTGGAGGAAGTGTGTCATTGTGAGTGTGAGCTTTAAGATCACACAAGCTTTAAGATCCTTTTCCTAGCCAGTCTTCTGTCTGCCTTTGGAACAAGATGCAGAACTCTCAGCAACAAAGTCTTTCATATTCCTACAAGGATGGCCCATTAAGTCCCACTTAAAGCATTCCATTGCATTTAAAATCCAAAGTCCCAAAATCCACATTCTTCCAAACAAAAGCATGATCAGGCCTATCACAGTAATACCCTAGTCCCTAGTACTAACTTAGGGTTTTATTGATGTGAAGAGACAGTATATCCAAGGCTGACTTATAGGTTCAGAGGTTCAGTACATTATCATCAATGGAAGAATTGCATCATGCAAGTAGACTTGGGGCTGGAGAGCCTAGAGTTCTACGTCTTGATCTGAAGGCAGCCAGGTGGAGACTCATTTATGCAGGCAGCAAGGAGGGTCTTTTCCATACTGGGCAGAGCCTGAGCATAGGAGGCGGTAACATATGACATACTTCTTCCAACAAGGTCACACCAACTCTAATAAGGCAATATATCTTAATACTGCCACTCCCTATGGCCGATCATTCAAACCACCACATAGTCTAACTTTCTGAAACAGTAATGCCTAACTAAACACTTTCTTTTCTGAGTTGCCTTGGTGATGGTATCTTCTCACAGCAACAGAAAGGCAACCAAAACAAGCCCTAGAACTTGGCAAACATAAATCCTTTACATCTGGATTTTTTTGTTTGTTTGTTTGTTTTGGTTTTGGTTTTTTTTTTTTTTTCCAAGACAGGGTTTCTCTGTAGCCCTGGCTGTCCTGGAACTCCCAGCACTTAAGAGGCAGAGGCAGGCGGATCTCTGAGTTCAAGGCCAGCCTGGTCTACAGAATGACTTCTGGACTTTTTAACTCAGCGTGAGATGGTTAGCCCATGTCTTGACACCACGACCTGCTCCTTTTGACTTTGACAGCAGCGATCCATGTGTAAACACAGTAAACACAGACCCAAGTGACTGGCAGCCATGGCCATGCCTGTTTACTGCTTCCTTCCTTCCCCTCTTGAGTGTTGTCAAGAATTGTATAAAGAAAGGGAAGTACCTCAGCTGCACTCAAACTTGTAGGAAACAGTCCAGAGCCAAGCAGCCGAGGGAGGAAAGACACTACAAGCGAGACAGCTCTGGCTGCTCCACAAATTAGCTATGTGCCCTTCTAGAAGCTACCAGGTGTCTCTTGAGTGTTGTGTTCTTCGAAGGCACAGCGCAAATGGCAGCTTCTGCACCTCTCGGGTCTGCTTGAAAGTTAAAGGTTAAAGGTTAAAGGTTGTTAAAGGTGTGCAAAGGTCCTCAGGAAAGAGCTGCTCCCTGGAGGTTACACACGAGCATCCAGACAGCAGTGGATAGCATCTGGGAACCTGAGATGTTGATGTCCCAGTCCTCAGGCATGGCCTCTGTCATTCCTTTCAGTCTAAGCTTGCCAGGCATGCGCAGACAGAAGTTTCTCGGCGCAGGAGACTCTCTATAAACAGTTTACATCCTTGGGCTGCTTTCCAGGAGGGGCCCAGCAGATGCTCTCAGCAAGGAGCTGTTATCCCATTCCCCAAACTCAGGATGGATTCAGAGAGGAGGGGTGCCCAGCAACCTCAGACAAGCCTTAGGCTTGCTGCCTTTCCCCCAGGCCACAGCTCTCATTGGGTGGAGACTGGCTGTCCTGACTCCTCATGGAAAGGGTTCCAAAGGCAGAGGTTTCCAGAAACTACTCTGAGGCTCATCTCAGCCCATTTAAGGACAGCTATGAGAAATGAGTTCATCTTCTCTCCTCTACCACCCCTTCCATGCCTTCCTTTCCTGTTCTCCTTTCAATGCTGACAGCTGCCCCTCCCCAATTACCCTCGTTTCAGCCACTCCACAAGGAGTGTTGTTTTCCCCCAACCCCTAAGATCTAATAATAATGTTCGAGGCAGAAAGTTCAAGGCTGAGCTAATAAATATGGGACTATCAGGCCTGTGTTACCAGGCTCAGCTACAGCCATTTCTGACGTGATGATCCAACAGGTATACAGTGACTGCCTACAATGTCATAAGCAGTGTCCTACATGCTGGGGACACCTCTCTCTCTCTGTCACTACATATATATATATATATTGTCAAGAATAATGTTTTATTAAATAATTTCTCAAAGCCACCTTCCCATGTTTGTACAAATAATACAAATGAATACAAATTTTCATTGTTTTAACAGCTAAGTAGTACTTCATTGTAAGAACACACCACAATGTGTACCACTTTATTATAAAGTTTTAAAAACAAGCCACATTCCCTTTGTTTATAATGTGTGGTACAACTTTAAGTGTAATACTTAGGCAGACCTGGGGCAATCTGATTGAGGACATTTTGGGCAATGTTCCCTATGCAAGAGTGGAGAGACTGGACTGGCTCAGTCTGAGACACTTTCTATGGTAGAGGGGGGAAGTTCAGTGGCTGCGATCAGTGCTGGCTGGTGGCCTGAGAGTTCACACCCGGACTGGCTCCCATCACCCTCCAGTGCTTTAGAAATAACCTGGATTTATATTACCCACACATAGCATGGTGCCATTGTTCTGCCTCCAGGATCCCTGTCTGTGCAATAAATTCTGTAGTGTACTGAATAAACAAAGGGAAAAGAAAGAAATAAACTTAAGATTGTGAAATGAGAGCCAGGCAGTGGTGGCACATGCCTTTAATCCCAGCGTTAGGAGGCAGAGGCAGGGGGATTTCTGAGTTCGAGGCCAGCCTGATCTAGAGAGTGAGTTCCAGGACAGCCAGGGCTACACAGAGAAACCCTGTCTCGAAAACAAAAACAAACAAAAAAGCAAAACAAACAAAAACCCAAATCAAAAGATTGTGAAATGAGAAGTCAGAGGTGTGTGTGTGTGTGTGTGTGTGTGTGTGTGTGTGTGTGTGTGTGTGATACAGTCCTGCACAGGGCTGTAGGCAGTGAATCCTTTGCCCCATAGTTACAGGCAGCAAATCTGTTTTGGTGAGTTAAAAAACACAGTTAAAAGTTCTTGCTTCATATTCCCTCCCATTATCAGGCCCAGGCTCGTTTGAAGCTGCTCAAGAATAAGCAGTGTGAAGACCGCAAGTTCTGTCTCCGGGAGACACCTTCTCAGGCGCTGCAGTAACCCAGAAGCCCGGGGCATTCCTCACAGTTTCTTATCTGGGTGGTAAAAGCAGGATGCAGCCTAATTGGTTGCTGGTTCTCTCTGGTGAACGCAAGAGGTTTCTGTTTTAAGAAATAAAGTGACTTCTTGGCGGTTGATTCACTGCCCCACGGGGAGAGGCTGAGCAGAGGCTTCCTCTCCGTAGAGATTTGCATACAGCATCCACTTCCTGCTCGAGAGCCTGCTCCACCACTTACCTGGGACTGGAGAGGGCGAGGGAGGTCTGAGCGGCCCAAGGTGGATCCCCGTGAGCAGAGCCAGCGACCACCCCCTGGGCCGTCTGTCGGTGGCGATCTTAGGTAAGTGAACTCACTGGTGCCTGGCTGCTCTGACCTCTTTAACCACTGGCCGGCTTTCCAGTCCACTGGCTTCTCTGTTGCCACAAGGTCCTGATCTCACTTCCCTCCGCCCTCCGCCCTCATGCCCCCACCTTTACCTTGTCCATCTGGAGGCCAGTTTGAGCTGAGACTGTGACAGAGTTCCAGCAGGAATGTGGCGCCAGTTTAGGGTTTCTCTCGGGCAGGCCTGGCTGAGTTTAACTCTATAAGGAGAGGCACACAGCACTACACGCTGCCGGGTTGGAGTTTTCAGTACTCATAGTCAGCCATCAAGAAATCAAAGTACGCAGTGAGTTCAGGGCCAGCCTGGGTGACGTAGCAAGAACCTGTCTTTAAAAACGAATCAAAACTGTTTCTCCAAGGAGGGAGCCATGGTAGAAAGGATTAAGTACTTGGCTTTCAGCCCAAGACACGTCAGGGACTGCGGGAAGGCCAACTCCCAGTTTTTCTCTATTTTATGCTGGGGGAAAATACCAGCCTCACATTCTTGGGTCAGAAAGTGCTCGCCGCCCCCCCCCCACATTCCCCCCCCCCCCAGGCCTCCATTTCCTTTAGCCAGTGGTTTGCTGGGTCTGGATGGTGCTGGGGAGGCCAGAGAAGAAACACTGGATCTTGGAAGCTGCCTTCTCTGTGACTTCCTAGTTCACAGTGGCCTCTTAGACTAGAGACTTTTTCTAAGGGTGTCGTGGAAAGAAACCAAATTAGTAATTGAAAAAAGCAGAAAACGTGCTTCCAAGTTCTCCCTCCACTTTGGTGTGGGTGCATCTCTTAGGCAATTCTCTTTGGCTCCCAGATGCCTGGATTTCTTCATCCACAAAGTGTGTGTGTGTGTGTGTGTGTGTGTGTGTGTGTGTATACATATGTGTGCACTCACACACTAACATGATTATGTCTAAATTCTTTTCTAAGAAACCAAGGCCAGGGTAGTCCCAGAAGGGTACTACCATAATGGGTGGTCTCTAAAACTTGTTTTGTTTACTGATTACTACACATATATATTTTACCCCTGCTACTAGTGCATTAGGAAGGCCTTTGCTTCTATTTTTCCAGCCCCCAGAACCTGGCATGTCATCAGATGCTGTAGAGGCACTCAATCTTGCACGTAAACTTTGAAAAAAAGTTTTTTTTTTTTTTTTCTCAGTTTCCCTCATCTGCTTTCCAGGGTGAAGGTCAAGCAGCTGTCAGGGCAGGCAGCCTGTGGTGGGGTGGTGGGGTGGTGGGGTGTTGGGGTGTTGGGGTGGTGGGGTGGTGGTGAGGTGGGGGTGGGGTAGCAGCTGCAGCTCTGCAGGAGAGCAGCCTAGAATCCAGCCATCATTTCTGGCTTTAACCACGCAGGGGGAAATGGGATTTCTTGAATTTAGCTCATGTCCCATGTGTTTACTGAGAGTCAAGGCAGGCTCCAGAGCTGGCAGACGATCCTGCTGCAGAGGCCAGGAGCTGGATCGGAAGGCACTCCAGGCCCCAGCAGTCCGTGTGTGGGCCTTTAATGGGAGGAGGGGAAAGGGAACAGAGCAACCACCCAGCACCATGTAAGGCTGGTGACTATGATTAGAGTCATCACCAGCTGGCAGATACGCTGGGTTCTTAACCTTTTCCAAACCACTGCTTTAAGAAACGTTATTATTGTTTCTTTTGAGCAACTACTTACTGTCAATACAGTTCCAGGAGCTTTGGGTATTGCTAAATTCTCTGTAGGGAATCCAGGCTCTGGTCTATAGCCTCATTTCTCTGTATTCTGGAATAAGGGCACGTTTGCTTGTGGTGAGTTCCTGATTCTTATTTCAAATCCTGAAGTGTTATCATCTGAAAGTGGGGTAGCAGCACTTTGATGGTAGAAGTGCCACCACAGCCACTCTTAATGTGGTGCTGCTCTCCCCAGTCATTCCACACAGGACAAGCGTTAGGGGGCAAATGATGCAGCCATTCTGACAGGTTCACTTTGTGGGGCCGCCTTAAGCAGGAGGGAGGGTCAGACAACGTTGCAGGATACTGTGGGACAAGAGAGTTTCTTAGCTTAGTGATTCTCAGAGGGCCCGAAGACACACAGTGTTCGAGCCTGCACGTCCCTGAATGAAGGGATTAGTGACTTTCAAATACACTGAAAATTAAGAGGAGAAAGCCCTATTTTCAGGCATCAGCAAGATAGATTACGGTGGCGTAGTTTGTCTAAATTAAATCAATGTCTTTCGTGTTGCAGAATGGAAATCTCAGATCCTGAATTCAAATCATTTTCTGCAGCAGGCAATTTTAGATTAGCTTTAAAAAGCATATCTGTATGAACTGTAGGCTCTAGGAAAGGATGCAGGTGGAGGTGTGGTCAACTTCCAGGTCCTTCCGTAGCCAAGTAAATGACCCTTAAACTTTGATCCTCTTTATCAAAATAGTCCAGCTGACCTTCCACAAGAAGCATCGGATGGCTGGAATCTAGACGCTGTCCTCCAGGCCTCTCCTATTTCTTCTCAATGTTCTGTCTCCCAGATAGTTTCAGTCATGAAACAGGGTTTCCTCTCCCCGCTCCCCTCCAGTGTTCCTTGTCTCCTGCCCAGCTCTGGGGGGCATCCCAGAGCCCATGTGTACTCCAGACTCGGTGCTCTGCCCACTCTTCTGTGTACAGGTGTGCATGCAGGTGTGTGCTGCGTGCAGGTGTGTGCTGCGTGCAGGTGTGTGCTGAAGGTGTGCCCCCAGGCCTTCTTGGAGACAGACCATAGACTAGAAAGCAGCCAAGGAAGGGTGGGTTTCCATCCAGTGGCTGCCCTTAGCATGTTGCCACTTTGGCTCGATTCCCTCATGGCATTGCTGAAAGCAAGATATTTGGGTAGATGGGAGACCCTCGTACAGCCTGTTCCCTTTGAACACCCGGCAGACCCAATCTGCATGGGGTCTTGGCAACTCCCTCAGCAATGCAGGACACCTGGCTCCTCTGCCGTGGTGGAACCCTGTGCCCAGCCTTCTACTGCTCCTCTCAGGCCTAATGCCCATCTCTGAACTTTTCCTATCCCAAGTCATCTGCCTCGACATCCTGGCCAGTGGCCCACTCTACACCGGCGTGCCTCTCCCCTGCGATCCTTCCTGACCTGCCATGCACACAGACTACAAGGTCTTTCTCCCATAGCGGTAACGATCCCAGGCTTTTTCCTCTCTTCCATCCCCTTCCTGTCCCTTCCGCTTCACTCTGTGGCCTGAACTGAGTTAGGAATCACAAACAGATGCATTAGAAAGGCCACCTTATGGGAAGCAGGCAGGCAGGCGGGCAAGCAGGCAGGAAGGTGGGCGGCCGGCCGGACAGACAGACCATGGCAACAAAAGCTCCTGAACTGGCTTGAAGTTGTTTCTCTCCATGTTTCTATCACCAGCTTTCAATGTGGTAGGCAGTCTGTTCCCAGAAGTCTTCCTCCCCATTTCAAGTTCAGCACTAAGTCCCAAGTCCACTTTGCACGTCAGAGTGTTATGACTGCCCTCAGCCTGTTGTGAGTCTTCCTCGTAAGATCCAGCAAATGTTCCCTTGTCTCCAAGGCTCACACCACCTCAAAGTCTCTGGTAAATCATCGTAACGGAACAGCTTCTCTCTCAGGCAAATTCTGCCAGCAAGCTTGGAAGTGTTTGCTCACTGGGGTTTGAATCACTCAGGTGAGCCAGACAGTTCCCTCCAAACTAATCTACTACTAGGGAAACCAATTTGATGGTAATTTGCATACATTTGGGCAGTAGACAAAGAAATTTACAGATAGTTTTAAAGATCTGTGATTAGACATACTAAAAAAAACCCTATTAGTCTTTGGGGCCAGCGAGATGACTCGGCTTGTAAAGTTACTTGCCACCAAACCTGACAACCTGAGCTTGATGCTAGGAATCCACATGGTGTAAATGGAGGACAGATTCCTGACCAATTGTCTTCCTGGGTGCCATGGCATCTCAGTGCAACATATAAACAATCAATAAATGTAAGAAGAAAATTCAAATTATTCTCTGGAGAGTAAAAAATACCTTGAGAATCTATGACTGAAAATATCTGATCCAGATCTGGTGGAGGGTGGCGCATGCCTTTTGTTCCAGCACTTGGGAGACAGAGGCAGGCAGATGTCTGAATTACAGGCCAGCCTGGTCTACAGAGTGGATTCCTGGACAGCCAGAGCTACCTAGACGAAACCCTGTCTTGAAAAACCAAAAGAAAAGACAAGACAAGAAAATATCCAAATTAGAGTTTAGGATCCTCCCAATTATTAATGCATGTATTATTAATGCATGTTTTTATTTCTTATGCTCACCTGGAATATGCTGTTGTATGCCTTTAGGACTCTTCAACTCTATCAGTAACCCAGACAGTATTTAAAAAATAAAAAAAATAAAAAAAAGTTCAGGCCTAGGAAGATGTCTCTGTAGGGTAAAGTGCTTTTTGCCCAAGTTTCAGGACTGGAGTTCAGACCCACAGAGAGCACCCAAGAGCCAAGCGGGTGTGGCAGCCCTCCTGGAATCTCCAGTGCTTGGGAGACAGAGCCAGAAAATCTGAAGAGCAAATTAGCTGGGAGAACTACCACAACGTTGAGGTGGGGAGACACCTTGCCCCAGTATATAAGGTGGAGTGTAATGGAAGAAGACACAGTGTGGGACTCAGTCCTCCACACGAGTGCACCTGCAATTGAGGACGCTTGACCTGGATCTCGGGCCTCCAAAAGCAGTCGAGCACGTACACATATGTACTGTACCCCCACCAAACAAACACGCAGACACACATTTCTTTCAATCCGGCCTACATAGTGGTACATACCTATAATCTCAGCATGTAGGAGGTGAAGGCAGGAGGATCAGGATTTCAAGGCCAGGCTAGGATCCATGAGACACAAATCCAATCCTCTGGTGATCAGCTAGTCTTGATTACTTAGGAGCTGTTAGGCCGTTTATGAGTTAGGAAGGCTGCTCACTCCTGCCTTCCTCTCCCTGGCTCTGCTGTTTGTCTTCTTCCAGGGACACAATGCCTTCATTAAGTCCCACCCGTCCTTGCCTCAGAGATGTCTCCTGGAAGCGATCACCTTTCCAGCTGCTTTGCCCGCATTTATCATCACCCTTTGTTTGTGCTCTGTCAACCAGGTTTCAATTTATTTTGAATTCAGTTTATGATTAAAATTTAATGAGATCCAATCAAGTGCTTTTTTCCAAATCAAGCGGCCTCTGCAGTCTGATGGCAGCCTCCATTGTAACTGCTTGAGGCAGACACCCTGGCTTCCTCTTAGCAGCTTTCCCGAGCACTGGAGGGGTGTGTCCAACCCTTCAGGTCAAGGTGAACGCTCTGAATCCTGCCCTCCCAAATACACAGCCTCTGTCTCAGTGGCGGGCTGTCCGTTCCGCAGGCTCTAGGGCTGAACTGCTACTGGCCATAGGACCTCGAGAAAGTTCTTTAACTTGCCTGTACCTCATTCCCCCCCCCCCCCGCCCCGTTATAAAACAGAACCAACAGCAGTACCTGTCAACTCAGATCACAGTGAGAACTACATGAGTTACTATCTATAAAAAATCCTTGTAACCATTTTAGGAATAACCACCATTCAGTGAAGATTAACAAAAGACAGGTCAGAGAGGGCAACCTTTCTTAGTCAGATCCATGTTATCTGGCTTACAGTTTGCCACACCAGCATAATTTTTATGTGCAGTTGGTAAACTGTAGCCCTTGGGCTAAACGTAGTCTATGAGGTCTTTCTAGTCTTAGCCCAGTGCCAAGAATCATTTTTATGTTAATTTATATTTTTTGTTGTTGTTGGGTTTTTTTTGGTTGTTTGTTTTTGTTTTTGTTTTTTAAGACAGGGTTTCTCTATATAGTCCTGGCTGTCCTGGAACTCACTTTGTAGACCAGGCTGGCCTTGAACTCAGAAATCCGCCTGCCTCTGCCTCCCGAGTGCTGGGATTAAAGGCGTGTGCCACCACGCTCGGCTTACATTTTTTGTTTTTTAGTGATTTTTTAAGTGTGTGTGTGTGTGTGTGTGTGTGTGTATGTGTGTGTGTGTCGGGGGGTGTAATATGCATGTGAGTGCAGTTGCCTGTGGTGGCCAGAGGCAGCAGATCCCTCTGGGGTTGCAGTTACAGGTTGTTAGAAGCCATCCCACGTGGGGATGGGAACAGAACACAGTTCCTCTGGAAGGGCAGGAGATGGTCCCAACCATTGAGCCATGTCTCCAGCCCCTATCCTTACACATCTAAAGGGTTGTTTAAAAAAGAAGGAAGGAAGGAAGGAAGGAAGGAAGGAAGGAAGGAAGAAAGTAGAGAGGCATTAGGAGACGGCTCATGGATAAGGACACTTGCTGTGCAAACATGATGTCCGAGCTCAAATCCCCAGCACACGTGGAAAGGGATGTGCATGCCTGTGTCCCTGTTGTCCCAGTGCTGGGTCAGGGACAGGTGGATCCTAGGACCTCACTTGTCAGAAAGGCTAGGGTCAGTGAGAGACCCTGTCTCAGAAGAATAAAGTAAAAGCAACTGCCCTGTCTCTATGGGTGTGTACGTGCACACACAGACACACACACTCACATACTTATGCACCTATATACACACACATACACCTGCTCTCACAGTCACTCACAAACACACTCACACACACACTCTCTCTCACACAAACACATACATGTGTAAGCACATGCATACAAATGTGTACGTATCTGTGCATGTACCACACACACAGTGAAATACAATATATGACCCATAAAGCAGAAAGGATATTTTATTTGGCTTTTTATAGGAAAAAGTTGCCAGCCCTGGATCACAGTGGCTTGTGGCAATTGCTAAGAATCCATAGGTTGATCTGCCTTCACCAAGCTCTTGTGTGGCTTTGGAAAAGCTCCTTTGTGTGTCTCATTAAGGACTAGCAGAATGCTTCCTGATACCCTGCCTGTGGACCAAGGCCAGACGAGCTGATGTGAATCCAGTGTGGTGGGAATCCTCTCCTAGACAGCCAGGAGCATGTGACACGCCCACTACCTGGTGTACCATGCAGGAGACAGCATCTAGAAAGCCGTGTGTCTTGCAGTGTGGAGCAGGCTCTATGCTGGCCATGCTAGATAGACCTCTTTAGCCTCACAACTATGGGACGGAGCTGCTAATCCTTTCTGTTTGTAGATGAGGCCCCGAGAAGCTAAGTAACTCTATTGTGGTCATAGCCTTGACTTACACAGCTGGTAGAGAAGCAATCAAAATCTAGAAGTCTGTACCCAGAAGCAGTTTAGTTCTGTGTAGCTGTCACTCCTGAGGAATACAGGTTGGTCCAGGGTAAGGCCACTTTTAAGTTAGAACCACAGTGACAGGTTCAGTGACACTACTACTACCTGGTATACCTGCAGGGGACAGTGAACTTCGAGCATAGCATTAGGTCGGTTCACTTGTGTCCTGAGACAGTCTTGCTTTGCAAACAGGAAGGGGTAGGAAGCTATCTGATGGACGTGCAAGAAGGGGGGCCAATATGAGCAGAAGGACAGAGGCCCTGGTGAGATCATAAAGCTGCTGTGGAGACTACTGGCCTCCTTTCTGAGACGCTGGTGAGTTAGGTATGATATGCTACTGTAGGACATGGACGTTGGGGAAAGACCTGAGCAGAGCTCATGGCAGCTCAGGGATACTGGCTGAGCTGTGTACAGAGAAAGGCTGGAGAGGGGAGCATGAACAGTTCTGTGGGAGGGACACCAGGGGCACACATTGTCAGCAAGTATCAACGCTTTCGACTGCTGGATAAGATCTTCTCTGCAAACCCTATCCTGCAGGGGTTGCGGGAGGGTAGAGGATATTGGCCTCAGACCTAGGAGAGGGAAAGAAAAACTAGAGGTTTGGAAGCCATAGAGAAACTGACAGTGAGCTGAGGAAAATGAAGAGGGTTGGAGAGATGGCTCAGTGACTAAGAGGCCACTGCTCTTGTAGAGGACCCAGGTTCAGTTCCTAGCACCTCTGGGTTGGCTCACTGTCACCCGTAACTCTAGCTCTAGGGGACCCAATGTCCTCCTCTGACTTCTGAGGGCACCAGGCACAGACATATATGCTGAAAAAACACTCATACACATAAAACATATTTTTATTTTTTAGAAGGCAGAGATCTACATCAAGGCCAGCCTGGTCCAGGAAGTTCCAGAGCAGCCACGAATACACAGTGAGACCCTCTCTCAAAAAAGAGAAAAGAGAAGAGGAGTCCAAATACAAGAGCTGGAAACCCAGCAAGTATAGCTCTCTGCTCATACATAGGGGGTGAGGGAAGCTGGGCCAAGACTGCTGTCTTTAAAGTCAGGGCAGAGGGCGTGTGAACCCGGCCGCGTGCCTAACTGTGCCAGTTTACCATGGCAGCTGTTCGGTACCTAGCCTCTGTGTGCAGCTCAGGCCCAGCCCCAGCAGGCACCACAGTCTTGGTTGTTTATGGGTTTTGTATTCTAAGGCGTTTACTGTCTCCTGAAGGTAGAGGTGGGCATTGTGGTTGGCATTGGTTCCTAACCTTCGTGAGCATCAGGTCAATGGTGAACCCTTCCCTTGACATTTCTGACAGAGAGATAGATACACACTCCATACTCGGTACAAATGAGAAAAGATGCAGACTCTCTCCCCAGAGATAAGCCGAATTCTCCTTTCGAGATGACATGTACACATATAATCTTACCATCACACAGAGCCATGTGGCACTGTCACCTAATACATTTGGAGCTGCCTCCGCTTCAGTCCATGTGGGGCTTGTTTAAAGGTGGGCTGTTCATTGTCTAGATACACAACACTTCAAACCCAGAGCCATTCTGTTTTAAGTCTTTGCTCTTTGCTATCTTTATAGACTCCACTGGGAACAGTGTGCACACTTCTCTGTAGAGGAGAGTCTTAGAAGTAAAATTACTCTCCCAAAGGCCACAGACTTTTACAATGCTGATAGTAATGTCATTCCTCCTGGCAAAGCAAAGGAGAGTCTGTTTACCTGAGGCACTTAAGAATCAGACACGGAAGCCCAGCCGCATCATGGTCTATAAGCTGGGGCCGGGCATCTGCCCTGGGAACTCCAGATGAGTCCCAGCCAGAACCCCACCCACTAGGTTTCCTTGTGGGCACTGCCCCTTCCTCAGAGTGGACTGAAATTTAGCAGGCATGTTCTAATTCTCCAGGACTGACAGTCAAGTCTTGGCTTCTCAGCTTTTTCTGAGCTGCTCCAGCAGTGCACGCTCCAGGGCTCCCACGGGCTGACCACCAGGCCTTCTGTCCACTCACAGGTCAGGGGCTTTCTCCCAAGGTCAAGGCTGGTGAGCAGGGATTTTCTATGTCAGTCTGGACTTTCCTTGAGGCAGGGACTAGAGTCCAGGCCACACCAGGTTGAGAGTCACGTGAACAAAACATGGAGCTAGCCTAGAAGAAAACAAGGAAAGTAGAAATGGTTAGCAGAGGTGAAACACTGGGTTGTTTTTTTAAAAGAGTAATATTTTATTTTACATTTACTACAGTTAAAAATGAATCTCTGATAAACCCCACCATTCTGTGCATCTGCTCCCTGGAATAGCCAGGAAGGCTGGGCAGGGCTCACCAAGTTCTGTCAGTTCTTAGCAGGGCTGGAGCTGGGAGGTTCCATGTCTACAAATGAGGGCTTTACCAACCCTGCCAGGGCCCATCCCGCAACAAAGTACTGCTAGGCGTAGACACAATCATGTGTTCAGTCAGCAAATCTTTCCTGAGCATCTACTCTCGTGGGTCTAGGTGTTGAGTCTTGGTGCATCTAGAAGATGAGAACATGCTATCATGAAATTAAACTTTGGAAACAAATGGGATTGAATATTTCCATTCTATATCTTTGTTGGGTGGTAATAATTTCGAGAGAGGAAGGAGAGACGGAAGCGGGTGGAGGTGAGGGGAGAGTGCAAACACTTTATGGGGGAGCCCAGGGAGACCTCACTGGGAAGGTGACAGGTGAGGAGGGACCTCTGGAGAGAAAGGAAGGAAGGCATGAAGGTATTTGGAGGGAAGCATATTCTAAGAGACAGCAACAAGTGCAAAGGCCCTGGGGTAGGATCCCTGTGCCTTCCTGTGTGCATTCTCTCTGAGTCGGATCAAGTGGCTGGCAGACATGACAGTGCTGTCCCGGGCCTTAGGAACCATTTTGTTAAGATCTCATCCTCTTTCATTCAGTACTTCTTGTAGACAGCTGAAAAGCAGAGCCATTGTATGAGATTATGCTTGGGGTGGGGCTACTAACCTGGAGTAAGGGCCCACTGTGTAGTGACCCACTGAGAATCTCAAGTGCCTGTTGTAATTTTGTAGTCACTACTGTTGCTACAGTCTCACCTCGAGGGTTTTTGTTGCCAGGACAGGCTTGTTTACTATTATCTGAGGGGCCATGTCCCCCTTTACAGACCAGTTTTAAGTCACCTGAGATGGTCACACTTGTCACCTGTGATTTTACCTTTCCTATAGCCCCTGAGCAAAAAAAAAAAAAAAAAAAAAAGAGCCAAATCTGCAAGTTTATCTGTTGGTAGGAAGTACTTCCCAGATATCCATATTTGAAAACCCAGAGAAGGCATGGGAACATTTGCACCTGAATTGTTTGGACACTGAGCAACGGAGGCGAATCACATGACGTGAGCTGGCAGAGCGTCTTCTTGTTAGCTGGCTCACTGTCCTTCTCCTCGCCCTCCCTCTCATCCGGGGCTCACAGATGCATGCAGACCATGCAGACCATGCAGCCCTCAGGCATCCCAGAGAGGATGCTTGTTTCCTAACCAGCTGGGTTGCCAAGCATGTCTCACAGTGCATTCCATTTTGTAACCATGGACAGAACTGCAAGGGTAATGTAACAGGAGTGCATTTAAAAATAATAAAAGTTGGAGCACTTTATATCTTTTGGTAGGTTCTTAACCATTTTCACAAGTTCTAATGAATTTAGACAGTGGGGTTTCTTCCAAGGGGCGCACATGCTGGCCTGGAAAGGGGAGGCTGAGGACAGCTGGAAGCTAAAGATATGCCCTGTGTGCCATGAGCAGATGAGAGGAGTGGTTTGCTCCTAGGCTTAAGTGATTCTCCTGCCTCAGACTCCTTAATAATTGCAATTACAGGCATGTGCTAACAGGCTTGTCTACAGGCATGCATGGTTTTCTGTAGACAGTTAAGCCCACTGGATAGAGACCATCGCTGTAGCTCAGTAGATAGGATGTTTGCCTACTATGTGAGAAGCCAACTGCTGGCCTCCCTCTGAAAGGCAAACGGTATAGTGCAGGCTGTCTTCTTCCACTGGAGTGGGCACAGAGTGCGAGAGACAGTAAATTCCTATTCTCCCAAAGCTGACACAATAATCTATGTACCTGTGACTTTAGGCACAGTATGCTCTCAGTAAATGTCCGCGGTTGAAAGGCTGCGTAGATCCAAAGTTGGAATTTAATGCTCCGCACACAGCCTTATTCTCTCTAGTATTTGAAGTGAGCTATGTACAAAGGCCCTCTGTAGACTAAACCGCTGGGATTTCCTACAGATACTTGCTGTTTTATAACGCTTGCTCTGAAACCTCCCGTGAAGCCCCAGTGTCCCTACAGCACCCTACTTTCCAGGCTCCCCTTTATTTGCCCTACAGCTGGACATCACAGCACCTGGCTAATGATTAGACAAAGGAAGCACCCCACCCCCACCCCCATTGTGTTAACTCGATTCTAAGAGATAAAAGCAATATGGCTTGGATCAGGCGGCTCTAGGGGCTGAGGGATAGTTTAACAAGCCTTTGGCCTCGCTACCTTCATTGCGGGCACAGTGCCCAGAGGTAAATACATCCTCCAAATGACCCAAGTTGTTAAGTAGAAAATGTCACCATGACCTGTTTCAATGTGTTTTAAGCTTGTGCTTTCTTTTTTAAAGAAACTTGTTTAGTTTTCAATTAAGCAATAGCCATATGAAGTTTAAAAAAAAAAGTTCAAAAGGTGAAAGTCGTCCTCCCACTCCTCTCTCCTGCCCCAGTGTGGGGGCTGTGTGCATCCTGCATCCTGCATCCTGCATCCTGCATCCTGCAGGCCGAGAGGAGGTTATGCACCACCAGCAGATGCTGTCCTGCTTCTCACTTTAAAACCACGAGAAGCAACCAACAGCGTGCTCTGGAGACCGTCCTGTGTCAGCTCCTGGGGTTTTCATCCTCGCACTCCAAGCACACAAGCAGCCCACTTCATGCCAATCAGTGTGAAGCCCACTTCAGCTCCTCAGTATGTGGCAGTGGACTTTCACCCATGTTTTCCCCTTGCTGGTAAGCAATTCCTACCACAGACCAACTTCTGGTCATGTTTCTTCAACTGCCTTCCAGATAAAATATCTTAATAAGCAGAGAGCCTTTGCCTGCAGGCTAAGTAAACAACTTTATGTGACTGGGGCCCTGCGAGCACAATGCTGTCACACTACTGTTAATTTAAACCACATCCTGAACCAGGTCCTTTAAGGTCATAAAATGGGAACTCCAAGCACTGATCTATCTTCTGAGACTGGCATGTTTTCTCTTGTTTCAGAAACTAGAATGAACCGAAGCATTCCCGTGGAGGTTGATGAATCAGAACCATTCCCGAGTCAATTGCTGAAACCGATCCCAGAATACTCTCCAGAAGAGGAATTGGAACCACCTGCCCCCAATACAAGGAACATGGCACCCAGCAGCTTGTCTGTGCTCCAGTGCCCTCCCCTGAAACTGGCAAACCACCAGCCTGTGTCACAACAGGTCACCTGCCTGCGAGCTAAAGTCCTGGAGGAAGGTGAAGCCAGTTTCTTTAGAAGGCACCCTGAACTTGGCAAAGATATTTCCTCATGTTCCTCTGGAGCCAGCGAGCCTGAGTCTGAGCTCGGAGCCCTCCCTCCAGAGCATCGGTTCACACTTACGGAAAAACGCAATAGATGGCTGGGATCTCAGCTTTCAGCAGCTTCTCCTGACACTGGCCATGAATCAGACAAATCAGACCCAAGTTTACCTAATGCTTTGGCAGACTCCTTCAGTGGTGGCCAAGAGATGATGCCCCGGCCCCGGCCCCGGCCTGGGCCCCACAGGCACAGGGCAGCCCCAGATGTGCCCACGATAGACACTGGCTATGATTCCCAGCCCCAAGATGTCCTGGGCATCAGGCAGTTGGAGAGGCCATTGCCCCTCACCTCCTCGTGTTACCTGCAGGACCTCCCTGGGCCTCTGAGGTCCAGGGAATTGCCACCTCAGTTTGAACTTGAGAGGTATCCAATGAACGCCCAGCTGCTGCCGCCCCATCCTTCCCCACAGGCCCCATGGAACTGTCAGTACTACTGCCCCGGAGGGCCCTACCACCACCAGGTGCCACGTAAGTTATCCTTACCGCTTCTGGACGTTCTGGACTAGGACTGAGGAAACGAGACCTCACAACACTGCCAACGTCCAGAGACTAGCTGTCGGGGAGTGTTCTCTGGTGCAGGCGTTTGCATGAGCAGTTGGTTTGCAAAGGGACCTTAACAGTGCATTTTGTTAGCCAAGGCCTGCCTCACTCGAATCTCTAGGAAAGTTAGGACAAAGTGGATCCCCAATTGGAGCACATTGAGACATGCCTCTAGACAGAGAGAAGATCCTAGTGAGTTCTAGAAAATTCGTTTTTTCCTAGTTCTTGGCGCTTCTTCCTGGGTTCTTCCTTTTCCTCTCCTTTCCCTGTCACAGATGGCAGAGGACGTGGGCGGGGCCGGGTGCCTGCTGAGTGCCAGTCACAGCACAGGTGTGCTGGATTTCTTACCTATGAAACGCTGGGAACTAAACTTTGGTAAGGCAGATGTTGGGTTTAGTTCTCAACATTTCCAGGTTAGTTTAAAAGGCTTCTGAAATTCTACTTCTCCTTACCTAATGATACTTTTTCTGGTCAGAACAGCAATGTGTGGGTAGTTTCCTCCAAATGAAATATGCCCAGACGGTGAAAAGGGGCTATTTCCTTTACCCAATGAGAAGTCCCTATTGTGGGATTTTTGATATATTTACTTCCAGTGGGCTTTTTAAAAAATCCTTTGCATATATACGTAATATAAAATAGGTTGCAGTGCTTTTAAGTGTACTTCCAGCATTGTTTTAAAATGCTCACTTGGGCTAGTGAGATGGCTCAGTGACTAAGGGCACTTGCTGCCGAGACAGATGCACCACATAATGGAAGGATAGCCATTGTGCAAATTGTCCTCTGGCTTCTACAATGTGCACTGTGGCACCCAAACACACACACACACACACACACACACAGATTAAAAAAGAAATGCAAAAAAAAAAATCAATGACACATTTTATGTAATGATGGATGCAAAAATAAAACCTTGCACATACTTAGGGTATAAGATAATGAATACTTTTGTATATACTCTTGGTAAGAGCAGAATTGGATGCACTTCTGGAAGGCAGTTTCACTATTCATCAAAAGGGGATTCATACCCTTTGGCCAGCAGCCTTACTTTTAGTAATGTATCCAATAGAAACATCAAAGAAGCAAAAATATATACAAACAGCATGTTATTAAAACACTGGGGGCAGGAGGGCAGGAGGGCAGGAGGACAGGAGGGCAGGAGAGATGGCTCAGGAGCTCACGAGAGTACTCTGCCCTTCCAGTTAACCTGTGTTCAATTCCCACTACCCATGTCAGGCAGCTCCTAGCTGCCTACATCTCTAGCTCCAGGGAGATCTGATGCCTCTGGCTTCTTGGGGCACCTGCCCTCAAAGTCCACAAACCCACATACTGGCTCACATGTTATTTATTAAAAAACAAAAACAAAAAACTACTTTGTGCTGGCTGGAGAGATGGCTCAGAGATTAAGAATAATTTCTGCTCAATCAGGAATATCAGAGATTGGATCCCAGTACCCAACCAAGTAACTCTAGCTCCAAAGGATCTGATGCTCTCTCTCTCTCTCTCTCTCTCTGTATGATATGCACAAATAAATAATATTTTTAAAACACTGTATGAAAATAAGCAAGCTACTGCCAATTAATACTGGGCAGGAGCAGTAGCGATGATCTCTGATCTGAGAGTTAACTTGAGGATGGTGTGGAATGATGGACTGGACAGAGGCTGAAGAGAGCCACAGTGCCTGCTCAGCTTTAGGTCTCTGATAAACAGCCCATCCATTACAGGGTGGTCAGCTCCGAAGGTAACAGTGCTGTGGGGTTGACTTGACATTTTCCATTTGTAATGAATGCATGGAGTCATAGCTCAACACAGGCTGAAGAGCACCTGCATGCCATGGCTTATTTATACAGTGGTCTACTGGCTCCGTATTGTGTGGCATAAACACAGTGTATACGTTCTGACATAAAAAGGATTAAGGGGGTGGGGACAAGATACAGTGTTGATCCCTTATGTGTTTACTAGAAAGGAAATTACCTGTGTTAATATACACCTTTAAAAGTCCTGAAGGATTGTACTAACATGAGAGGAAGCCGGGAATTAAGAAGGATCAAGGAAGAACTTACTTTTCCTTGTAATATTAATAGACATGCGTTAATTTTTTATAACATTATTTCTATGATTAAAATATAAATAAAAGTGGAAAGGAACAAACATGTCTAAAACCTGAGCTTGCCTTAGCTCACACTGCGTACCCTTGACCCTTGCTCCTGAGAGTCCTAATCAGAGGGATCAGGGTGGCCCAGTGCTTGTGGGGGTTTGTGCTAGGTACTGTGGCCCTGGAATATTAATGAAGTGCCCAGCAGGGCATCAAGGACTCCTCCCAGGAGGTTGCTGTGAGGACTAAATGAGATAATGCACTAAAGGCTCTAGCAAAGAGGCTGGCTGACAGCAAGCCCCAGCGCGAGCAGTTCTTAGCTTTGCTGCTATTTGGAAATGGATCCCGCAGCCCAGCCCTGTGGAGGAAGCCTTCACTTGCAGATCCCTCTTTGCTGGCACGGATTTTAGACATTCAGGACAGGTATACAAATGCTTAGTTTCATGTCAGAACTATAACTGCACTTAATTGCCAACAAAAGCACTTCAGAAGAGCTCTTCACCTGACAGAGGCTGTGCAGTGGAACCAGGGCCACGTGGTTCTTCTGCTCGGCTTTGGAAGAGCAGTGCTTCCTTGCCTGTTAATGAGTATATAAATAAATAATGATCACCATGTAAATGGTGTTTCTTCACGCTTTGCAAGTTAAAGCAAAAGTAACGTTACTGGTCATCCTTTTCATGTTAAAAAAAAAATCCAAAGTAGATGAAAACAAGAAATGTTTTCCTCACTAAAGCTCCAGGAGAAGTCGTTCTCTGTTGTCTGAGAACCTTTCAACTGAAGGTCAACAGATGAAGTCTGAGCCCTTATGTTATATACAACTTTTGCTTCCTTTATTAAGGTGGCAGAATATGATAACATGATAGGTACATGCTCCCATGGACACAGGCACACATACATATACACACACCTCACACACATGTACGCACACACACATGCACACACACGCACACACACAGAGATAGTCCGTGTGACTGTATGCTAAAATGCATTTACAATTAAAGCAGGGAACACTACACCAGATGGAAGAAACGACAGAGGAAGGCGTTGCCTTGCTGGAGCCACAGCTGCTTCCAGCTGTGGGAGTTCATCTAACAGTTTATGTTGGCCATTTTGCTTTCTGGCTAAACTGATCACATTTCATCGTGATGTTTTTTGACAACTTGAAAATCAGATTTTTATTTCCTCCCTCATAAGCTCTTTTACTACCATCTTAATAAGGAAGAAAAATGCTGACGGTTTTTCCTGATACACAGAAAACCTCATTTAGGGCTTGGTTTACAATTCCAAGTGGTCAGAGCCCAGTGACATGAAGACTGTCTGTACTGGAGCCAAGCGGCTCACGAGACTGACAAACAACAGGCGGTGCTGGGCGCTCATTTAGCACGGTACAAGATTTCCATCGGCTGTTCTCATGTTGTGCTCAGCACCCACCGCCTCGGAGCGGAGGAGTTACTCGCTAGCAAGTCATTTGTCTGTCACATCACCCACCTTCCATCTCCTACAGAGAAAACTCTCCTGATGGAATTTTAGGCTCAGGAGACAAGCCGGTGGGAAGCTATTTTTGAGTAGCAATTCTCAAGTAGGTGGCTCCTGATTTATATGCCTCGCCTTCTCACACACTGACTAGTGTGGGTTTGTGTTGAAAAACAGACACCTACAGACACACAGATTTCTCTCTGTCTCTGTTTATCTTGCACTGCATAAGGGAACTGTCTCATTTTTATCTTTGCTCACTATGTGCCTGGGAGTAGAGGTTCTATAAATATTTGTTGAATGAATGAAAAGAAGGCTCTACCTTCTGGGGAAAGGAGAAACCTCTCTGTAATCATTGGTAGAGTCTTGGTGACATCAAGTCTTTGAAAGCCATCTTTAATTGTGTAGCAGGGAAAGAAAGAAGGAAGGAAAATGAACTTGTAAATAAAACATGCCCATTCATTTATCAATTTATTTAGTAAAACATGCCGTGCTGTGTACTGGGCACTACACAATGTCAAATACAGCACACAAGCAGAGGAGACAGAAAATAAATAAAAATATGCATATAACACGAGAAAGCATATATGCTATAAAGAAAATGCCAGGGGTTGGAAAGGCTATTAATAGGCAGGCAGGCAGAGCAGGTCTCATTTGACAGACAGTTGAGCTGAAAGCTAAGGAACGAGAAGGTCAAAGAAGCAAAGAGACTGATGTTGCTATGGCGCCAAGAACAGAGGCCACGAGGGCAGAGAGAGTGATAGCCCAGAGCAGGAAGGATGCAAAGCATGGGAAGGAATCTGTATCCCATTCTGAGGGAAACCACTCTCTCTGGGAAACAGAAGCTCCGACTCTCCAGTCCTCAGCACACCTAGACCAGCACTCAGCACAGCACGGAGCCAGAAAGGCCTGGCCACGCTAGTGGAACAGAAGGATTACAGTTTGAGCAGTGAGGCCAGGCAGTCTGGCTCAGTGGGTAAGGATGCCTGTCAGTAAGCCTGATCCCTGATGCACTCCTGGGACCCACAGGGCAGAGAGGACCAATCCTCACGAGTTGTCTTCTGACCTGCAAGCATGCAGAGGGGTATACACTTGTGCACATAGACCCAGGGAATGAAAACATAGAACAGACAAACAAAAAAACAACATAAAACTCAAGCAATGAAGAGATGGTTATTTACCTAATAAACAGACTTTCTAATTTAACAACTAGCCAAATGTCCAGGCAAAACGGCCCGAGTTCCACACATAGAAGGAACGGGTTCATTTCGGATGACCCTCTGATAGTCACTTTGTGTTTTAAACAAGAGGATGGCATGGAGGATTATATTGTTGATACCCTAAGAAGCAACAAGGTGGGCCATTTCGTCTGCTCATACGCACTGGTGTAACTTCTTATCACAGGTGGCTATTTCAGAAATGAGTTACGGCTCATCAAACAGCCCACGTGCTTAGCGATTTTAATGATACGATTTGTTGCTATGAGACAAAAACATGTTGTGCGGGGGAAGTAATCTGCTCGAAATCATCTGACCTCGATTCAAAGGCTTTTGATTAACAGCACTAACACCCGCCTTCTGGAAAGGAAGCACACCCTGTGATTAGAGCTTTCGAGTCCCTTTAACGCGAATCAAATGTTATTAGGTACTCATTAATGGGTGCGGGAAGCAAAAAATGGCTCCAAAGAGTGAAAACTTCACTTGAGTTCACTTTCAGCATCTCCCATTGAAAAGCTTTCAGGGCCCTGCCAGTTTCTCCTCTCTGACCTTGTCTTTCTCATTTCTGGAGGGCAAAACTGATTTCTAAAAGAGTGAACAGCAGACATGAAGCAGGCAGTATAGCAAACCAAGACTTAGCAAGCAGGCTGCACAGTTCAAAATGGCTCCTGTTCCGTGCATAAGCTGCCTGTGTTACTAACTGCTCAGTCATTGAACACTGCCTCTGTAGCTGCACTTCGCTTGGTGAATGATGTCAAAAACTCCACCCACCCCGTGATAAGTGAAATAAACCAAGGGAAGGAGAGGCTAACGTGTCGAGGGCTGGGTCTCCTAGAACAGGTAGGTGATAGGGGTCATGAAGTTGATCTGTGAAGATTTAGGGCAAGATCTTTCTGAGTAGTGAAGATGGTAAGCTCAGATCCCAGAGGTGGTGACCAGCTTGGGGTATTCAAGATGAAGGTGGGCCATGATAAGCCTGTGGCAGCGCTGTGGGAGGCAAGATCGATGGAGAGGGACCTGGTCACAAAGGCTGGATCTTAAATGCAGTAGAGCCTGGCAGAATTGCAGCTTGAGCTGTCTCTCAATCCAAGCAGGCTAACCTAATGGAGAGCTGGGCTCTGGTCAGTGACGTGACTGCAGGATGGTTTTTCTGTTTTAGCCTGAGCAGCGGTAGCAACCTGCCTGGCTGCCCCAAACTCCCACTGGCAATCTAGACCTGGAATCTATCTGACCGGCTCTAGGAAGGCCATCAAAGCAAAACCTTAGTGGCAGACTTTCTCCTAGACCACAGAAATCTCCATGGTTCTGTCTCCCCATTCTTAGAGGCCCCCTCAGTCCTGGTTGCCTTTGTCAGCCCCGTGTTGGGACAAGCCTGGGCAATCCCTTTCTTCTCCTCCCTTCCCTCAAACATTCTGTTGGCAATAGTTAGGGCTTACCAATAGCAGGACAGGGGTCATTGTCAAAGCTAGTAGACAGTCTAGGTTGGAGGGTCACAGTCACTTTCTGCAAGAGGAAAAAAAAAATGGTAGGAAGGATACGGCTGATATAAGGGTCAAGGCACACAATGAAACGGCTCCAGGGGATTTGGCCAGGCCTGAGAGTCTTAGTAGCCCTAGTAAACTGCCAGGGTCACCCAACCAAGCCGAGTGCAGACAGTGGGGACCTGGAAACAGACACACTAGTACACATACATCGGTGCTTGCTATTCTGTGGTGGAGGCTGCCACTCCCCTGAACAAGCCTTTAAAGTACGCAAGGATTCTTATGCATACCAAACACAGGACAGTGCCATTCTCCCTATTCCTGACCCTGCGGGGTGAATCCTAACTGTGTCACTTCTAGGTTCTTTGCCAGTTTATTTCTCTGTGTCTCCCTCATATATGTTACACTGGCAGGCCAACAGAACTAATACTATAAGTCAAGCGAGGATTTAAAACCAATGACCGTTTTTTTAAACAAGAAAAAAATGCTTTCTATGGCCTTAGTGATTATGTTTCCTGGCTCATTGTGCTTCTGTGCTGAGTAGATGCGACAGCTGGGTCACGAGGATCTTCTCTCAGCCCATGTGCCTGCACCTCTCAGGTTTCCCAGCTTCCCCTCTGGCCTGTGTAATGCCCTCATAGCCCCACCCCCACCCTCACATCTCTCCTCTGCATTTCTTTTCAATTTTTCATTTTAGGTCTGTGTGAGTATGTGCCAAAGGCCACAGGAGGGTGCTGGGTCCCCGGGAGCTGGCGTTACAGGCCATGGTGAGCCTCCTGACATGGGTGCTGGGAACCAAACTCAAATCCTCTAGAACAGCAAGTACTCTTAACTTATGAGGCATCTGTCCCAGCCTTGAATTTTTCTTTATTTTTCGCTGGCCTTCTCTTGGAACCCTGTTGCTCTGGGGCCTTCCTAGGACCAACTTTCTCCCAGGTTACATATTCACATCGGGTCGGTTCCTGCCAGCTTGGCTTTACTCTAATCGTTGCTCTTTAAAATTAATTAATTGATATTTTTATGTTTATGTGTGTGTGTGTTTAGTAGCTGTGGGGTGCACAGTAATTTTGTCGTTGTTTGACTGTTTTTAAGACAGGGTGCCAGTATGTAGATCACGCTGGCCTTGAACTCACAGAGATCTGCTCCCAGATCTGCTGGATGTAGCACATCCAGCCCAGCATGTAATCTTAAGTCTATCACACTTAGGCACTAGGTTCTGGATATTAGGAACAGTGGTGCCAGAGAGGCTCTTCATGGTTGTGTTATTCTAAGTATTTTATTAGAACATGACTTAAATTTTTTTTGAGTTTTCTAGTTAGAATGTCAAACATGTGATTTCACAGATGTTTTTCATAGAAAAGAAGTATATCAGTTTCATGAATATTAAAAAGTAGTTAGTAGTACAGAAATATGACAAATACTATGGAGGTGGCTACTCTCTGGACCCCTCAGTGGCTATTGGGAGAAAGTTGTTCAGCGAGCTTGCATGTCTTTCGCATGAAGTAGCTGAGGACCACCTCTGCTCCTGTTGTGTTCACAGACGGCCATGGCTACCCTCCAGCAGCAGCCTACCAGCAAGTACTCCAGCCTGCTCTGCCTGGGCAGGTCCTTCCTGGGGCAAGGGCAAGAGGCCCACGCCCTGTGCAGAAGGTCATCCTGAATGACTCCAGCCCCCAAGACCAAGAAGAGAGACCTGCACAGAGAGACTTCTCTTTCCCGAGGCTCCCGAGGTATGGGTATGGTAAGACACCCTCGCCCCCAACCCCACCACCCCCTCCCGTGAAAAGGATGTGGCTGCAACAAAGATGCATGGAGGGTCTCTGTAGGCCCGCCCCCAGGTCAGCGCAGCCACAGTGAGATGCTCAGTATGGACTGTTCAGGTTGGAGCACAATAGGAAGTGGTTGACAGGGTGTTCCTTCTGCCCTCAACGTTTGGCTTCTTGTTAGTTTCTTGCGTAACAAGACCATCCAAACGAGCTGATCTCTCTTATGCCTCTTCCAGAAAAATAATGCTGGTTTTCAAAACATTGTCTAACCCTTTGTTTTGGTCTGCTTCCCACTGGTATAACAAGCTATTTGAAGCTGAGGAATTAATGAAAGCTTATTTCATTAGTTCAAAGTTCCAAAGGCCCATCTTGGCTCTGCCACCATCATGGAAGATAGATCACGGCAAGTTTATGAGGTAGAGGGAAGATGGTGTGGATGATGAGGGACAGATCAACGAAGAAGAAAGCTCCCCTTTCCCTTTCCTTTTCTGAGTTAACTCATTTGTGTTCAGGAGCTAAAAGTGTAGTTTTTCCTATCTTCAAACTCACACTGTGTTGCCCTTGCTGGTTTCAAAGTCATTATCCTCCTGAGTGGCCCTCACAAATAGCGTGTACCACTGGGCCAAACTTTGGACTTACTTTCTGTTGTTTTGCTTTTTGTGTTTTTGTTTGTTTTGGTGGAGACAGGGTTTCTCTGTGTAGCCCTGGCTGTCTTCGAATTCTTTTGTAGACCAGGCTGGCCTCGAACTCAGATCTGCCTGCATCTACCTCTAACCTTGAGTGCTGGGATTTGATGTGAGTCACCGTACCCAGTCCTAAAATAAACCTTTCTTTTTGGGAAAAAAAAAAAAAGATTTATAAGAGAGTTGAAAGGTACTGCATAGCAGATGTTTCTATAGCACTAATTTAAGCCTGTTCTGGTATCCGAGTTATATTTTAGTATACCAAAAAATGTTTAACTAAGGAGCTAATTCTCCTACCACTAATCTGAAGGGGAACTTTAATACCAGAAGTTTCCTTCCACTAATCTAATGATGCTATTTATATGTGAAAGGTTTTGAACATCATTGCTTTAGTTATGATTACTACGGCTGCGATAAAACACCACAACCGAAGCAAGCTGGGGAGGAAGGGGTTTGTCTGACTTCCATCTCTGTATCATTCAAAGGAATCGGGACAGGAACTCACACGGTGTGGGAACCTGGAGGCAGGAGCTGATGCTGAGGCCATGGACGGTGCTGCTTACCAGCTTGCTCGTTGTGACTTGCTCAGCCTGCTTGCTTATAGAACCCAGCATCACCAGCCTAGGGATGGTACCACCCACAATGGGCTGGGCCTTCCCCACCAATCACTAATTAAGAAACTGCCCTACAGTCAGACCTTACGAAAGCATTTTCTTACTTGAGGCTCTCTACTTTCAGGTAATGCCAGTTTGTGTCCAGTTGACATAAAACTAGCCAGTATTAATTATTAAGGCCTTAACATTTCTTTATCAAACCAGTAATCATCTTTTGAAACAATAAAACAACTTTGTGTATTAAAAGAGTTAATATAAATAATATGGAAATGAATCTCTAGTAGCTGAAAGTATATTTTAGAGGCCTCATTTGCTCAACATTTATGAAAACATAAAATAAATAACTTCCCTAAACATTCTCATGCAGTTGAGGTTTTGTGATTTTTTTTTTTTTCCAGAGACAGGGTTTCTCTGTATATCCCTGGCTGTCCTGGAACTCACTTTGTAGACCAGGCTGGCCTCGAACTCAGAAATCCACCTGCCTCTGCCTCCCGAGTGCTGGGATTAAAGGTGTGCGCCACCAAGCCCGGCTGTGATTTTTTTTAAGTTCTAATATTACATAAGATTTTAAGACTTAAATTACTTTGGGGTAAATACATAAGTAAAAGCCTATTAAAATTAGACATTCACAGACTTATATCATAACATTAAAATTTTACAATTTGAAACTATTGAAAATATAAAATAAATGACAACCATGGTCTCACTCTCCTGACTTTAACACATTTACATATTCACCTCCAATTTTTAAAAAGAAACAAAACATTATAGGTCTAGTTTTAATTTCCATGGGAGAAGTATGTTATAGGAGTGACGTCTTTCCAGCCGTAGTGCCTTCTCATTTTTCACTCACTCCTCTCTGGGTGTGTGCGCCTGCTGCCACACACAGCACATGAGGTGTGTGCGCCTACTGCCACACACAGCACATGAGGTGTGTGCGCCTACTGCCACACACAGCACATGAGGACAGAGCTCGTGAGGAGCTAGTTCTCTCCTTCCACTGTGGGTCCCAGGGATCCAGCCCAAGGCATCAGCCTTGACAGCACGCACCTCTGTAGCTGCACCATCTGACCTGTCACCTGCAGCTGTCTTAGGCAGAGGGGATTGGGCGCTTATAGAATTGGAGCCTAGAGAAGGGTCAGAAAATGGTCCAGGGAATGGAGCCTCCTCTTCCAGCATCACCGCAACTGATGCAGATGGCGGGGACTTCTCTACTGCAGAACTGCTATGGCAAATGAGAGATGCCACCCCTGTCCTTAACATCCAGGGATGCTGGGTTCTCTGCAAAACACATACACCTGTGACTGTGTGCCAGTAGAAATCAGAAAGGTGGCAGAAACAATAGCTGTGTTTCTATTGTTTTCTAGAACTCACACAGGAGGGCCTGCAGTTTTTCTTCCCCTCTGCATGACACACACAGGAATGCCAGCAGGCATCATAATAATAGAAATGCCATGTCACCAGTCAGATTTTTTTTCACTTACAGAGTAACAAAAAAAAAACTTTCTTAAATTTTTGATTTTATTAATTTTACATCCCAACAGCAGTTGCTCTTCCCAATGCCTCTGCCACCTCTCCCCTCCCCCAGTCCACTCCTCTCACTTCTCTTCAGAAGAGGGCCAGCCTCTGTGGATATCAACCTGCCATGCCATGTCAGGTTGCAGAAAGATACAGCCTCTTCTATTAAGGCTAGACAAGTCAGCCAAGTAGGGAGGAAAGTCCCAGAGGCAGGCAACAGAGTCTGAGGGAGACAGTCCTTGCTCCCACTGTCAGGAATCCCACAAGATCAAGCTACACAACTGTAACATATGTGTGAAGGGCCTAGGTGAGTCCCAGTTAGGCTCCCTGGTTGGTGGTTCAATTTCTGTGAGCCCCTATGGGCCCAGGTTACTTGATGTGTGTGTGTGTGTGTGTGTGGGCGGGGGGGGGGGTGTTGTGGTGTCCTTGGCCCCTCTGGCCCCTACAAGCCTTCCTCCCCCTCTTCCTTGGATTACCCAAACTCCACCTAGTGTTTGGGTGTGGGTCTCTGAATCTGTTTCCATCAGTTGTTAGGTGAAGCCTCTCTGATGATAATTGAGCTAGACACCAATCTATGAGCATAGCAGAATATGATTAGGAATAATTTCTTTGACTTTTTTTTTTTTGCCATTGCTGTTTGGTTCTAACATGGGTTGGGGGGGCAGTTATGGCTCCTGGCCTTCAGGGCAATGTCAGAGGTAGGATCTCTCTCACGGCATGGGTCTCAATCTGGACCAGTCATTGGTTGGCCACTCTCACAATTTCTGAGCCACCTTTACCCCAGCACATCTTGTAGGCAGGACATATTGTACCTTGAAGGTTTTGTGGCTGGGCTGCTGTCCCAGCCCCTCCACTGGAAGTGTTGCCTGGTTACGGGAGAGGGCCTGTTCAGGCCCCAAATCCCCGTTGCTAGGAGTTGTAGCTAGGGTCACCCTCACTTATTCCTGGGAGTTTCTATTGCCCTAGCGCATCCCAGCGATGGGCTCCCATGCTCTTCAAGTTGTCTCTTCAGGACTCTCTCCCTCCGTCCTCCCACCAGATCCCTCCTGTTCCTGTCCCCACCCCTGTCCAGTCCCCTCTCCCCATCTACTTGAGATGTCTGTTCTGATTCCCCTTCTCAGCGAGATTCATGTATCCCTCCCTTGAGCCATCCTTGTTACCAAGAGAAATGCTTTTAAACCTACATGGCAAAAAAAAAAAAAAAAAAAAAGAAACAAACAAACAAAAAACTTATGAAACACAATCAAATGTTATCCCTCCCGAGCTAAAAGCTGTGTCTTTTTATTTGCAGCCTTTACTATTATCTTTCTATGTCACCCATCACGCTATTTTGTTTTGCTGGTGACCTTGTCTGACCTGTACATGGGATTTATTTTCCCAATTAGACAGACCTTGAATAAAGAAATCAAATCCCTCGTCCCTCTTTTGACCCCTAGCACAGGTCCTCACATATGGGAACCAGCTGGCTTGGTTTTTTTACAAAGGAAACTCCATGCCCCACCTCTCCATCTGTGTCAGATAAGAAGTTAAGGCAGAGGGGAGATCATGCATTGGAATGGTCCCACAGTTTGTAAAGTTTTTCTGTCTGCCTAAACTGTGTTTGTGATGAAGATAAAAATTTGCTGTAAACATACTCCCTTGCAGGGACCAGCTCTACCGCCCACCATCTAATGGAGTGGAAGCCCCTGAGGAGTCCTTGGACCTTCCTGCAGAGCTGAGACCACATGGTCCCCAGGCTCCATCCCTAGCTGCCGTGCCTAGACCCCCTAGCAACCCCTTAGCCCGAGGAACTCTAAGAACCAGCAATTTGCCAGAAGAATTACGTGAGTTGTTTGCATCGTGGCTTCTTCTTGTGGGGTTTCATGCTCAGAGGGTTTGGCTTAGCCACTCATCCGGAATCTCGGCTATATTTTTATGTAGATAGTACAATGCAGCTTTCCCCTTCCTCAGTGAGCCTAGCTCAGAAGCAATGCTCCCAAACTGCTTACCACTGGATTTTCCTTAACACACAGGAAACAACAAACACCACCCATACTTCTTTCCTTCTAAATGATGCTGCTCGTCAGTGCCGTGCCCCTGGGTAGATGGATTGGTTGCTCACGTGGCACTGGGTAGAAACCTAGTGCCTCACTGTAAATTAGCAGCAGCTCTCAAGAACAAGGTCATTTTCTGCAGGAGTGAGCAGTCTTGTCTGAAAAAACAAAAACAAAAACTGTCTCATATCGCCCATACTGCTTCACACCCCGATGCAAACTCAAGAAATTTAGTTTTATTTAAAGAAATATTCCATTCATTGTCAGGCAGTGATTCGTTCCCCACATTTTGCTGCTAGAACCAGACATGTTGAAATATCACCAGAATGTTCTGAGAGTGAGGCCAGCTAGGATTCTTAGTTCCAGAAATCTTAAGCAATCAGTCACTACTTCTGAATCATCATCTGCTAGAGAGGCTCGCTCTTTCCAGAACTGGGACACTCAGAACCAAGCCCAGCCCTTTGCTTTGCTAATTGCTTTTGTTGAATCTCTACTTGAAGTCACTTCCAGCTCTGGAAGACTTCTATGACCATGATAACTCTGGTTTTCACGCAAAAAATCTGTTTCTGAGGCACTTTAAAATCATATATACTTCAATTAAACAAAATATCTGAGTGGACAGACATGGGCTTACATGGCATACGGTCCCAATATTCTGTCATCTTACCTGGGAAGGGAGTCCTGCAATTATTACACATGGAGGTGGAAAAGGGCCACGCTCTGCCATTTGCCTGGCTGCTGGTTACTTCCACCATCACATACCACACACACCTTCATTTGAGAGCTGAGTTCCCATTCGGAGCAGGCTAAGCACAGATAAATGCACACAGACTCATCTTCTCTTCAGTATCTCTTAATCCTCTGCCTCGGGGTTTCTTGAGATTTTAACTGATGCATTCCACACTAAAAGGCAACATATAGAGATTATTCATCTACCACAGCAAACTGCTAGTGAAGACGTTTCTCCAATACTTTATTTAATCTGAGGAAAGAGTGGTTCTGGCTGGATAAGGCATGCCTGTCCACAACAGTTCTGTCCACGGCTCCTTGCTTGCTTGTGAGAGAAGAGACCACCTGCAACACTGAACTGTCCTGAGGCACTGTGTCCCCCTTAAACCACTGAAGCTGCACTCACGTCTCTGATCTGGGCATCAGACTACTCCTGCTTCCTGACCTCTCTCCAAAATGAGCCAAAGGGGGCAGGGCAAGCAAACACATCCTCTCCCACCCCCTACTTGGTCTTGTCAGGCAAGAGTTCAGGGCAGCAGAGAGCATCAAGAGATCAAAAGCAGGCACTGCTGGGTGGCCCCTTAGCAAGCCTAGCTTCTTAGCCTGCTGGGAGAGTATTTTCCTTGGGCACAGGGCCAAGTGTCTCTAAGAAACAAGGCAGTGGCTTGAGCTGAAGGCCACTTGGGCTGTGGGTGGTAACATCTCCTGTGGCGTTCCAAAGACCCGCTAAGGCTTGTCTGAGCCTGCCCTTACTCTCCCCTGCCCCTTCTGTCTTCTGTTCACTCTGGACAGCATGTACTCGCTTGGACAGCTCCCAGCCCGTCTCACAGAGGACAGCAACCCACACTACTACAAGCATAAGCCCTTGGACCACCCTCCAGCACAACAGGCAATGCATACTACATAGACTGGCTGTGTAAAAAAGAATAATTCGATTGCTTTCAACAACTGTGAAAATTTTCTCTTAGGGAAAGTCTTTATCACTTATTCTATGGACACAGCCATGGAGGTGGTGAAATTTGTGAACTTTCTGTTGGTGAACGGCTTCCAAACTGCGGTAAGTACTCGATTCAAAGAGAAAAAGCTCTACAGTTCAGTCGGACACGATAGCAACAACAACAACAATAATGAAAAAGTATGAATAGTTGTTGTTTTAAACAGTTTCATTATTTATGTGATTATGAACTAAATGCTTATGAGTTTAGATAATTGTTTTCTAGGTATCTATCTATTTCTTTGATGCTGAGAGTCAAGGCCAGGGCCTCATTCATACTAGACAAGTATTCCACCACAGTGTAAACTACCCAAAGTCTCCAACATTTTTCCTCCCCGAATCTATAATAGTGGTAATTCCTGCCGTGGGTCCTGCTGGCCCTAGCTAAAGGAAAGGCCTGGCTTTTCCTGCACTCTACCCTTGCCCTTTCTCATCAGCCATTAGCCACCAAGGTCCCTCCTTGGTACAGGAGGCTGCAAAGTCACCAAGGTAGCTGTACCAAACCAGACCCCTCTATTCTGTACTGGATTATGAGGTTTGAGTTAGAAACCTGAGTACCCCACTGTACAGGGCTGCCTTTTTACACCTTCTTTCAGGAGTGAAGATTCTGTTCAGGGAAATCATGGCTTGGGCTAGGTCTGGGGAGATGACTTTAATTCACTCCCTACAGTCAGTCCACTGTAATCTTGGTCCAAAAGCCCTCAAGCACATAATCTTTCTGTCTCCCTGCTAACCCGAGACAGCACAGCTTAAAGCTGTGTACATTCTTCCTTAGGAGAAACAAAATGCTGCAGCTTGTTACTCAGAGGACTGGCTTTCCTCAATCATAGAGCTTCCTTCCTTCCTTCCTTCCTTCCTTCCTTCCTTCCTTCCTTCCTTCCTTCCTTCCTTCCTTCCTTCCTCCCTCCCTCCCTCCCTCCCTCCCTCCCTCCCTCCCTCCCTCCCTCCCTTCCCAGAAGCCTCTCCTAGGCACGCAGCAGCAGTAGATTCCAGAGAGGAGTGAAAAACCAGTAAAGTGGGGGTGCTGGAGGATAAAGCAGTTGCTTAGCGTGTTCAACAGTTTTGGATTTTGTTTTGGTTGGTTCGTTTTTCAAGACAGGGTTTCTCTATGTAGTCCTGGCTGTCCAAGAATTCACTCTGTAGACCAGGCTGGTCTCAAACTCACAGAGATCTGCCTGACTCTGCCCCCAAAGTGCTGGGACTAAAGGTGTGTGCTACCACTGCCTGGCTGTGATTAGTTTTTATTTGAAGGTTTTTTTTTCCCCCTGTAATTCATTAAAAAATGAAAGTACCTAAAAATTTAAAGATATGCCTACAATTTATGTAATCCAACTTCACAACTCCCTAGAATAACGTTTCACTCTCTCATTTCCAGAATAAGACAGTGCTAGGGCAACTGTGACATAAAAGCTGAGCCGTGAGCCGTGAGGCAGCATACAAGAGCTCACTTTTTCCTTCTTCAAATATAAACATACGGATTCTGACTGCCCCTGGAGAATAGCCACAGTTTTAACCTTTAAATGCCTCTAATCAAGGCAATTCAGGGGGGATTTAAATGCCCCTTGACTCTTATCCGTAGAAGCCTGTGTCTGTGAGCAGCTATGTGTTATACTTGACACATTGGGATCCTCTTAGTGAAATGGAGCAAAGAGTCATTTAAGGAGAATTTAATTAAAACAACAACAACAACAACAACAACAAGAGCAGCCACCGCAGCATACCGGTTTGGGTAGGTCTTAGGAAAGAAACCCTTAGGAAGAGTGCCATGTCCTGCCACCAGCAGGACACAGTTACTAGAGATGGGGGATGGTGCCTGAAAGCAGCCATGAGGCTGCTGGGCCTAGAACATGGGGAACAGGGTTGGTTTCATCTTGGACCCTCTCTCCTTGGCTGGAGATGGCTATCCTCTCTGTGTCTTCATGGTCCCTCCCCTGTGTATGCACAGAGCTGTATACTGATTCTCTCTTCTTCCAATGAACACCAATCCTATTGGATTGGGGCTCACCAGCACCTCATTTTACCCAAATTATCATCTGAGAAGCCCTATCCCACATCCAGTTACATTATGAGGTAATGGCAGAGTTTCAATAAATTAATTTTTATCTTATTTTTTGAGACAGAATCTCACTTTCTTGGCCAAACTGACAATCCCCCTACGTCAGCCTCCCAAGTAGGGAGATTGCAAGTGCAAGCCACCACTTCCAGCTAACATATGCATTTGAGGGACACAATTTAGCTCGTAACACCAGCAGTGTGGAAAACGTGTCATAGACAAGTCTAGATTTCTGATGGAAACGTAGAGAGGCAGACACCTCCCAGAACGTGGGTCTGTCTCTGGAGCATGGGAACAAGGTCCGTGCTGAGGAATAATGACCACTGATGGTGTGTTCACATCGTGTATGGCACCATGACGTTTGTCTCTTCTGTATTGCCATAAGTCCTCATGAGCACAGTCATGAAGGTGAAGAGCAGCAAGCTTGAGTGGAGCCCAAGCTTCTCCTCCTTGGTCTGAAATGGCAATGCCTGACTGCACATCACAGACTGGCAGATGGGCCAGCACACACCTCATCACAGTCTCTCCTAGAGGGAGCTTAGGAGGATGAGGAGGTCATATGTGAGACACTGAGTAAATGATAGGATGCTGTAATGGGTTGTTTGCTACTATGGCCATAGTGTGTGAGAGTTAGGGGATGGGGGGATGGTCAGTGTGACTTACACTGCAGAAGGGCTTATGCTGTGCTACAAGGGAACTAATGTGGGGAAAAGATAGTAGCTGGTTCAGGATGCTTGATGAAGACCTGAGACTTGGTTTGGTCCATTCGAAACAGCAGGGTAACACTAGGCTGATTAATACGTGTACAGTAAGTCTAATCAAATAACCCTTCTCCAGAGACCTTCTGAACTCATCTGCTCTAGTACACAGTATATTGCCTCTTCCAACCAGGAGTGACTTTTTTTTTTAATTAGGTATTTTCTTCATTTACATTTCCAGTGCTATCCCAAAAGCCCCCCATACCCTCCCCCCGCAACTCCCCTACCTACCCACTCCCACTTCTTGGCCCTGGAGTTCCCCTGTACTGAGGCATATAAAGTTTGCACGACCAATGGGCCTCTCTTTCCAATGATGGCCAACTAGGCCCTCTTCTGATACATATGCAGCTAGAGTCAAGAGCTCCGGGGTACTGGTTAGTTCATAATGTTGTTCCACCTATAGGGTTGCAGTTCCCTTTAGCTCCTTGGGTACTTTCTCTAGCTCCTCCATTGAGGGCCCTGTGATCCATCCAATAGCTGACTATTTATTATATACTTAATATTGCTAGGCCCCGGCATAGCCTCACAAGAGACAACTATATCAGGGCCAGAAGTGCCTTATATACATCACACACACACACACACACACACACACACACACACACACACGCACACACACAAATAGAAATACCACATACATGTGCACACACTACACACATGCATACAGAGACACATACATGCACACACACAGATACATACACCACAGACACACAGACACACACACACAGATATATACACCACACACAGGCATACACACACACACACACACACACACACACAGGCATACACACACACACACACACACACACACACAGATATATACACCACACACAGGCACACACACACACACACACACACACACACACACACAGATATATACACCACACACAGGCATACACACACACACACACACACACACACACAGACACACAGACACACAGGCATACACACACACACACACACACACACACACACACACACACACTTCCAGGAGAGAAGACTACTCTGAGTCTTATCAGAGTCCCAGAGTTCTTGACTTTCATCCTTAGCCCCTCTCTACCAGCTCAGTGATTGTTTTTGTGATGATTCCTTGGATTTCGCCCAACTTTCATCCAATCCTGTAGAGATGTATAATTGACATAATCCTATCATCATGACCCAACACCACAGTTGTATCTCAGCATTTGTACACAAAATATTCACTAAAGTCACAGAATCTGCCTTTAAATGTTTCAAGTTGCAGATACATAACTGTACTATTTTTAACTTTGTGATATACTGTGTCTTTTAGATTTCTGAACATATAATTACTGTGTAGCTGCAGACACATTTTGAAATGAAACACTATATTCTAGCTATGGATATTATATACTTAAATATCTATGAACACTGAAGTGAGCATATTTCACGAACCTCTTTGCTTCTCTGTTTGGTCTCACGTGTTCCTCCTTATTGAGAGCACTACTTTTAGGGTTGCACATGTATGTAGGATCTTGTGTTTTCTTGAGGTCTGCACTCGGAGAAAGCTCTCATTAAGAGCTCTTTTGCGCATCCTTTTCTTGTAGATTGACATATTTGAGGATAGAATCCGGGGTATTGATATCATTAAATGGATGGAGCGCTATCTTCGAGATGTAAGTATGTTCCAAAAATCTGAGGATGTGTGCTGGTGAGAAAAACAATTAGCTTGTGAAGATATTTCATAGTAGAAACACTGATACTCTCCCCAAGTCTGAGTCTGAGGAAGCCTGGACAAAGCCTCTCTTGTTAGAAGCTATGCAAAAACTTGGAAAGGAAGGATGGGGTCACCCTCCTGGACATGCAGAGGCAGGAAATAATGGTCAAACCAGACACAGGTGGTTGATAACAATCAGCACAAACAATTTCTAGAGCAGAATAGGAAAGGAGGAAATGATAGCGGGGGGTGGGAGGGTGCAGCAGAACCCAGCTGAATTGGAGGCCATTCCAAGCATTTTGTAGGACTGGGCTTGAGAGGTTTCTGGGCAGCTTTGAAAGCTAAGCAGCATGCTACCCCAGGGCACCCACTTGCAGCCCTGTGATTCGTTTTCCACAGACAGAATCTATACTAGCCACTGGGACACTCTGTGCTTTAACAAGATAGAAATTGATTGCTGCCAGCATGTCTGTGTCTGGGTACTTCTTTGGGCAGGAGTGGGTGGGGTGGGAGTCTCAGCAGGCTGGGTTTTGCTGCCTTCCTTTTGCCTGCAGCCCGGCGTTTGCTGTGTGTTGAAGGGTCTGCTCCTACTGACTGTGCTGATGTGCACAGGTGAAGCAGGGCAGTGGAGGTGCATGGTGACTGACAGCTCACATCAGGCTGCAGGGAAGAAGGGTGCTTTTCCGTGCAGTGGTGATGTCTTTCTGCCTCCATGCAGAGTCAGTGATTTCAGATTTCATCAGATGTTTATTAGAGAAGGTTGTGGACGGCAGGAGAATTCCTCTCAGAACCATTTGTTCTGCATGTTTGTGGGTGCTGGGCGCAGAGGCAGTGGGGAGGGGTAGAGGTGACAGCAGGCCTGTGGGGGTTGGGCGGCGCTGATGCCTTTTGCTTTCACAGAGGGACTGGTCGTGTACTGGCCAGCAGGTCAGGGACCGCGTATGGTCCTGCTGGCCAGTTTCCAGCTGGCCTTCACCAAACGAACCATGCTTCCTGCTTCCATAAACATGCTTTCCTCCTTCTCATTACAGAAGACAGTGATGATAATCGTAGCAATCAGCCCCAAATACAAACAGGATGTGGAAGGCGCTGAGTCGCAGCTGGACGAGGACGAGCATGGCTTACATACTAAGTACATTCATCGGATGGTGAGTGAGGGACCACAGCGCCTGGCTCTTCCTCTGGGGCAGGCACCCTCTCTAGGGGGGTTGTTTCTTCATTCAAGGTACTGGGATGTTTGGGGATGCCACAGTTATTTCTATGGCTCAGGATATTTTGAACCTTGAGACCTATGAAGCAGCATCACTCCTCCACCCAGTACTCAAACTGGTCCTGCCAGTAACTTAGAGGTATCAGTCAAAGTTCTAGGAAGTAGAGCTTTGTTTGCTTGGCTATTTACCAACAAGTGTGAAGTTTTAGGAGGCTAGAGTGGTGGAGTGGGCTGGGCATTGTAGCTGTTACATTCTGTTCCTCCCTTTTTCAGAGAGGCAAGTGAAAATTGGGAAGGACACTTCTGTCATGCCAAAAAAGCATGTGTCACATTAGCCTCCTAAGCACAGGCTATGTGGCCATGGCCCAAGTTCTTAAATCCTGCCCTTCTGCAACCCTGTTCACAAAATGGATCATCACTATACACGGTGCTGTGAAGATAAGTGAAGTGATATTCAAAGCATTTGGCACAAGAAAACACTTAACCAAAGAGATATTTGTTCTTTTGTGATAGGTGGGGAACATTCTACTCCCTAACCTGTGCCGTGGGGCTTGGTTACACTTAAACCATGGGAGAATTTAGAAGGAATCAAACTTGCTCAACAACTTGGAGGAAATATTACCCAGCTTCAGAGCTAGCTGTTTTATGGACTGCTTGCCATCTTGTCCTTTGTAGATTTAGAGATACGTTAGAGACCATTTCTATTTAACTAGGAAGCCAGACTAGACCTGTGACTTTCACACTGTCCTGTGGGAACTGTGTGTCTGAAGGCAAGAGTGGCCCTGGTTTCTCTGGCTTGTTTTTTACCAAGGATTCTGACATTAGAGAAAGAGCAGGGAAGTCACTGGACTTGAACTCACAACCCAGTTTCAGTCTCATCCTGCACGGAGATCGGGGATCATCACACCTCACTGCAAGGACTAAGTAAGCAGCATAGGGCAGGACACAGTCAGTAGCCTCAGGCCACCTTTTCCCCAGGGGAAAGAAAAGTTGACCACCATCCACCCTGTGGGTAGAGGGCAGGGAAGGTGTGTAAGCAGCACCCTTATCATCTGAGTCTTTAGGATCTCTGTCAGTGTGAACCACTTGTTTGAGTTTACAACCCAAAGTGGAAGCTAAGGTAAGGTGGTAAAATTCAAGGGTCTGGCTAAGGGTCAGGAGCTAAGTCTGCCTCATATCCAGTCTTACCCAGTGCCAGCCTGTGGAGTCTGAAAAATAGTATTCTTAGAAATAAACTGATCCATGAAGGTCATGACTGACTGGATATTTCTATCCCTTAGCTGTCTGTATCATGTCTGCACATTCCCAGAATACTGACATTCTGTCTACATCTCTAAGAACCTGCCAGTCCCAGGAACCAGCAGTTGGTACTTGGGAAGGACTCCAGGTCCCTACCAGTTCCTGGACAAACCTGTTTAGTTGTGCTAGTATATTGAAAAGCCAGCCAGTAATACACACAGTTCAACCCAATGACTGTGCCAGCTATAGCCATGTGGTCTCCAAATTTGGTTTCTTGGCCCTAATGTCTTTGGCTTCTCCTCGTCACAGAAGGGACTGGATGCGCCATCAGTATCTCCCCATTGATAGGCCGACTTCCTTGCCTCCTCTAGGCATCTGAGTAGTTACTACACAAATCAAATGATGCCATTAGAAAGCCAGTCTCTGAAAGAAATTATGAGAGACAACAAAAGTATACTGCTGAGGGCTTGTCTTTGACAGAGCAGGAGCCTAGTGGACAGACCAAGTAGCCCACACTGCCCTTGAAGCTGGAATGAACCCTCCCTCTACTGTAACTCAGCCCCTGACTGCAGGCGCTTTCTTCGAGATGGCATGGCTGGTACTTGAACTGAGTATGTGGTGTATGCTTTTGGTGTTGTCTTCTGTTTGGAAGGGAGCTGGCTCTGAGAAGACCCGGGTGGCAGATCCGCACTGTGAGAGTGAGGTTGTCGGCGCCTCCACATTCACTTCTCAGTTTTATTTTCATGCACAACAAAAGGTTCTGCTCTGAAAATCAATCGGAGGATGACACTGTTCAGGGTACATAATGCCTTGCTCTTATCTTTGGCATCAGATGGCTAAAAGCTCTGTGCTGGCCTTGGGAATCTGGAAAACTTTAACTCTCTCAGTATTGAAAAATTCTGATTTTGTTTGAGTTCTTGTAGGTAAATCCTCTTGGGTGAGCAGAGTCTGACTGATCTGGTGAGGGAACCTCAGGCCTGACAGAGTGGGCTCCTCATGGTTAACCTCCTAGCCTCCTCTGTCAGGCCTACTGTGCCCCAGAAGTGAATTGCTAGATGGCTGCAGTCAGAACAACACACCTCCTCCAGGCTTGCGTGCCCTCTGCCCTCGCTTTCCCCCACCTTTGTCTACCCGACCAGAACCTTCTTCATGCCCAGGGATCCCTCTCCTGTTACTGTCCTCCAGGCTCCCAGAAGCAGAACAGATAGCCCCTGAGCATCACACTCTTCTGCTGTCTGTCCTCTGGTTAGCAATTTTCCTTCCTGCCTGCTCACTAGATCGATAGCTTTGGGAGGATTGTCCAAATCGTATCAGTGGTGCCCTGCTAAACAACCAACCAACCAACCCTGGGTTTTAGCTTTTACTCATTTTCATATTAGAAGTACTCTCATACTTGGCAATAGAAAGCAAGTAATATAAAGCCATAGACTAAAGAACTGAGAGAGGGACACCCAGCCTTATCTTATAAACTGAGGTGGCCCAGCCCCTGCATACTCCTAATCTTTAAAACCCAGGTCAGCACTCAGGAGGCTGACAAAGGAGAACTGCTTTTAGTTCAAACTCAACCTGGGCCATGTAGTGAATTACAGGCTACATGTGAGACCCTAACTGAAAACAAATTGTGTCACTAAACAGTAGAGATCCACGGAGAACTTGCAGGAGTCAGTTCTCTCTTTCTTTCCGCCGTGTGGGCTCCAGGGATAGGACTTAGGTTCTCAGACAAGGCAGCAAGCAACTGTACCTGCTAGCCAGCTTTCTGGTCCCCAAAAAGTGATTTTTTTTTCCCCCGAGACAATCTCTGTGTAGCCCTGGCTGTCCTGGAACTCACTCTGTAGAGCAGGCTGGCCTCCAACTCAGAAATCTGCCTGCCTCTGCCTCCCAAGTGCTAGGATTAAAGGAATGCGCCACCACCGCCCAGCAGAAAGTGATTTTAATAGGTCTTCAGTAAGTGGCTGTATTACTCAGGATTTTCTAGAAGGATAGAACTCTCTCCATATGGAAATTTATTAGAATGGCTTAAAGGCTTAAAGGTTCTGGTCCAGCTAGTCTAAAAATGGCTGTCTACCAACAGAAGATTCAAGGATCCAGTAGCTATTCTATCCACGAAGCCAGATTTCTCAGCTGCTCTTCAGTATATACTGGAATCCTGAAGAAGCAGGCTCTAATCTAGTGTAGGAATGGATGTGCTAGTGAGAGTGAGAGCAAGCAGGCAGAGAGGAATGCTTCCTTCTTCCATTCATAAAGGCTTCCAGCGCAAGGTGTGGCCCAAATTAGAAGTGGGTTTTTGCATTTCAAAAGATCTGGATTAAAGGTGGATCTTCCCACCTCAAAGATCAGGCTTAGAAGTGGATCTTCCCATTTTGAATGGGTTAATTAAGCAAAAATCCCTCACTTGTGTACCCACCCATCTTTAGTTTTTAGTTAATTCTAGACGTACTCAGGTTGACAGCCAACAATAGCCATCATAGTGGTCTATACAGAAAAAGTGGCATAATGTGTCTGGAGGAAGCTTAAAATTTTAAGCAATTTGGCACTCAAATAAACCACCCAGAATAAAGTTGTCCTGTGGGCTGGTAGTGTTGTTGACACATCAACTCATCTTTGACCCTGGATTAAGTCTTCATATTTTTTGGTTTTAGATGCAGATTGAGTTCATAAGTCAGGGAAGCATGAACTTCAGATTCATCCCTGTGCTCTTCCCAAATGCCAAGAAGGTAAGCAAGCCAACCAACAAGCAGTCCTCAATAATTCTATCTTTGTTTTCAAGTCTGGCTTGATGACTACCTGGGATTTTAGGTTAAAAATCTTGTCAACTCTTTAACAGCCCTCAGAGATAACAGAGTTCCCAGAAAGATCAACTAGCTTTCTGTGCACTGGGCTCCGAGCATTCTGGAAGTGTTATCGGGTAGGACCATGGCTGTCTTAATTTCCGTCTGTGTACAGGAAGGGCTGGTTTGTGCATAGTGACTGTCCTGTTGCTGTGATAATACACCATGAGCAAGGCAACGTATGGAAGGAAGGGCTCGCTGGGGCTTGTGACTGCAGAGGGGAAGATGCTTCTCCATCATGTCAGGGAAGTGAGGCAGCAATCATGCAATCACAGCATCTAGAGCTGGACACTGAGCTGAGGGCTCACATCCCAAACAACAAGCGGGAAGCAGAGAGTGTGGCTTCTGAAACCCCAAAGCCCGTTTCAAGTAACATACTTCCTTCAGCCATCCCATACCTACTAGGCCTCTCCAAACAGCATCACCAACTGGGGATCAAGTATGCAAGTGCCCAAGAATATGAGGGCATTTATCATCTAATGCTTCTCATTTCTCACGTTAGAGCCAAAGGATGGACACTTTGCTTTCTGCTCCACATAATTATTTTGTTGCACACAGTTCAACCCTCACACCTATAGAAGGCAGGCCTGAATCCTCACGGGTCTCTAAGTGAACCTTGCTGGGTTTCGCATTAGGGTTTTCATCATTTTCCCAAGGGTATGCTGACAGCTTTAGAGAATATGAGCCAAGCCATCAGAGAATGTTCTAGGCCTGGCAAAGGGGAAGACAGAAGCTAAGTAAATAGCTTGACACTCAGATTGGAGCACTCAGAGCTTGGGGGCAGCCTCATTCTGGAGGATTCCTAGATGTTAGGAATGTACTGGAACCTCTACTCTGCAAGAGGAAGAGCCCGGATGTGGTGGTTTGGACATGCTTGGCTAATGGGAAGTGACAATATTAGGTGTGACCTTATTGGAGGTGTGGCCTTGTGGGAGAAAGTGTGTCACTGTGGAAGTGGGCTTTGAGACAATCCTCCTGGCTGCCTGAAAGAGTCTCTTCTGGTTGCCTTCAAATCAAGATGCAGAACTCTCAGCTCCTTCTTCAGCACCATGTCTGTCTGCATGTGCCATGCTTCCTGCCATGATGATAATGGACTGAACCTCTGAAACTATAAGCCAGACACAGTTAAATGTTTGCTTTTATAAGAGCTGCTTTGACCGGTAAGAAGGACACATGCTCCACTATGTTCATAGCAGCCTTATTTATAATAGCCAGAAGCTGGAAAGAACCCAGATGCCCCTCAACAGAGGAATGGATACAAAAAAATGTGGTACATTTACACAATGGAGTACTACTCAGCTATTAAAAAGAATGAATTTATGAAATTCCTAGGCAAATGGTTGGACCTGGAGGGCATCATCCTGAGTGAGGTAACACAATCACAAAAGAACTCAAATAATACGTACTCACTGATAAGTGGATATTAGCCCAGAAACTTAGTATACCCTAGATATAAGAGACAATTTGTAAAACACATGAAACTGAAGAAGAACGAAGACCAAAGTGTGGACACTTTGCCCCTTCTTAGAATTGGAAACAATCACCCATGGAAGGAGTTACAGAGACAAAGTTTGGAGCTGAGATAAAAGGATGGACCATCTAGAGATTGCCATATCCAGGGATCCATCCCATAACTAGCCTCCAAACGATGACACCATTGCATACACTAGCAAGCGTTTGCTGAAAGGACCCTGATATAGCTGTCTCTTGTGAGACTATGCTGGGGCCTAGCAAACACAGAAGTGGATGCTCACAGTCAGCTATTGGATGGATCACAGGGCCCCCAATGGAGGAGCTAGAGAAAGCAACCAAGGAGCTAAAGAGATCTGCAACCCTGTAGGTGCAACAACATTATGAACTAACCAGTACCCCAGAGCTCTTGACTCTAGCTGCATATGTATCAAAAGATGGCCTAGTAAGCCATCACTGGAAAGAGAGGCCCACTGGACACGCAAACTTTATATGCCCCAGTACAGGGGAATGCCAGGGCCAAAAAGTGGGAATGGGTGGGTAGGGAAGTGGGGGGGAGGGTATGGGGGACTTTTGGGATAGCATTGGAAATGTAATTGAGGAAAATACGTAATAAAAAAAATATGTATATATATATAAAATAAGAGCTGCTTTGGAGCTGGGCAGTGGTGGCGCACACCTTTAATCCCAGCACTTGGGAGGCAGAGGCAGGTGGATTTCTGAGTTCGAGGCCAGCCTGGTCTACAAAGTGAGTTCCAGGACAGCCAGGGCTATACAGAGAAACCCTCTCTCAAAACAAAACAAAACAAACAAAACAAACAAACAAACAAACAAACAAACAAAAAAAAGAATTGCTTTGGTCATGGTGTCATGTCATAGCAATGGAAACCCAAACTAAGACACCAGTATTTGTGGACTGGACGCATAAGGTCGAACAATGCACAATACATATGAAAGGACCCCTCATCCTTGCTGGCCCTGGCTTGTCCGGGGACTAAATGCAGTTATTAACTGGCAAATCTCTTTATTGGTCTCACCCTCCTCTGAACTCTATACTATCCACCTTCTTCTCTGCCATCTGGGAACTCCAATCTCTATTTCTCTAGTTTTAAAACCTGTGACATTTCCCCATTTCCCACTGACTTACTTAATTGCTGTTCTGGACACTCTGACACTGTTGCTTTTGAACATACATGCCTAGCAACTTCTATAACTGTGTGGTTCTTCCGAAGCATCCTCCTAGATGCTGCACACTCCTCCTCTGACAGCAGAATTCCAGATTTTGATTCTGGTTGCTGCTGAGCTTCTCATGGTCTCTCCTCACCAGAATATGTGCTCCACACGGACAGTCCTGAGGGCTGTCCTGAGGGTGACTGGCTGGTGGAACCCCAGGCTCACAGCTCTGAGCTCTGTTTTATTCCTTCAGTTTGAAGTGAAAGAATCATGAATTAGATTAAGCCCACAGCCCTGGCATCCTTCCCCCAAAGCCCCAGGGGAATTCACATCATTCAGCGTGACCTCAGTCCTACCCCTTTCATGTGAGGTGGTGAAAAGCACATGGCATGCAAAGGGCAGGTAGCCTGGGAGACTGACGGAAAACGCTGCACACATATGGCTTCCATAATGAGATACACAGCTTGCACCAGAAGCCAAAAGTGCTTCGTGTGCTATACTCTCCAAAAGCAAACCAGCAGCTCCCAAGACAGCCTGGTGGGAACACCTACGGAGGCATCCAGAGCTGTTCAGAACTGAGCCCTGGATCTGGAATCCAGGCTTCGCTCCCTTCCGTGACCCTTGTTCCTGCCCTCTCTTCCACAGGAGCATGTGCCGACCTGGCTTCAGAACACTCATGTTTACAGCTGGCCCAAGAATAAGAAAAACATCCTGCTGCGGCTGCTCAGGGAGGAAGAGTATGTGGCTCCTCCCCGAGGCCCTCTGCCCACCCTTCAGGTGGTACCCTTGTGACGATGGCCACTCCAGCTCAGTGCCAGCCTGTTCTCACAGCATTCTTCTAGCGGAGCTGGCTGGTGGCACCCAGGCCCTGGAACACCTCTTCTACAGAGTCCTCTGTCTCCTGAGTCTGAGTTGTCCTCGCTGGGCTTCCAGAGCTTCAGTGCCTGGATGCTGCAGGTGACAGAAACAAACATCTATGACCACAAAAACTCTCATCACTTCAGCTACTTTTATGAGTCGGTCAGATGCTCTGTGTCCTTAGACCAGTCTAAATCATGCTCAAATAATAAAATGATTATTCTTTGTAAGAATGTGTTTATCTCAGTGGAGGTGGGCATATTAATTTATACTGAAAAGGGCAGCTCTGGGATATCAACAAAACTGCTCAGATATAGTAGTAGATAAATGTGACAAAGTTCTCTGTATAAAAGGATTAAAACCAGAAAGTTATACATCCTTTTAACGTGAAAGGCTTTCTCTTGCAGTTGAGGCTTTTAATGAAGCAATCCTAATTGTAAACAGAGTAATTGGGTGGGGAGTGTAGCTCGGTGGTGGAACACTTGCTTAGCATGTAGGAGTCCAGGATTCAACCCCCATCCCTTCACGAAGAGAAAAAGGTCTGGCCATTTATGTAAAACTATCTGAGAATATGCATAAAGGAACAGGGGCTGTGTAACCAGAGTTATGGTCTAGTTTTCTATCTCTGTCCCACTCCTGAGTGTACCTCTGACTAAGCAAGTCATTTTGCTTTTCTGGGATTTGGGAGACTTATAAAATCATATGGAAAGGTATTTCTTTCTTTTCTTTCTTTTAAAGATCTATTTATTATTATACATAAGTAGCTGTCTTCGCATGCACCAGAAGAGGGCGTCAGATCTCATTACGGGTGGTTGTGAGCCACCATGTGGTTGCTGGGATTTGAACTCAGGACCTTCAGAAGAGCCACTGAGCCAGCCATCTCACCAGCCTGAGTAAGCTATTTCTAATGACCCTAGAAGGTCTGAAATGTGGGTCTTAAACTTTAAATTCTCTTTAGTTAAGTAACTGGGTGTTTATTTTTTATAATCACATCTCCCAGGGGATAAATGTAATTATACTTTTTATTTCTGTTTTATTCTGTTCTGTTTTTGGTTTTTGGAGATGGAGTCTTACTATGGAGTTCTGGATGGCCCAGAATTCAATATAGACAGTAAGATGGCCTTGAACTTACAGTGATCCTCCTGTCTTGGCCCTCCAAGTGCTGGGATTACAGGTATATATACCAGCATTTACTATTTTATTACTGTGTTTAAAAGAAAGCATTTAATTAGGGGCTTGCTTACAGTTTCAGAGGCTTAGTCCATGGTTATCATGACAAGGAATGTGGCAGCAGGTAGGCAGGCATAGTGCTGGTATAGTAGCTTACATCTTATCTGAAAGATGGAGGGATGGAGGGAGGGAGACAAGGAAAGAGAGAGTGCCTGTCATTGGCTTTTGAAACCTCAAAGCCCACCTGCAGTGACACACCTCCAATAAGACCACACCTCCTAATCCTTCCTGAACAGTCCACCAGCTGCGAACCAAACAGTCAAATATATGAATTTGGAGCCAGTCTTGTTCAAACCACCACACCTGGATATATTTTCTTTCTTAAATGTAAATGTAAATGTAACCAGTTTTTAAAAGGCAGGAAACTAACAGATTCATAATAACAAAAATATACCTCTGACTTATTTGGAGAAGAGCCTTACTGTGCAGTTCAGGCTGCCCTCTAACTGCTGAGCCCAGGCTGGCTTATAACAAACGTGTAATTCTGCTGCCTCTGCACCTGAGTGTTGGGATTATAAGCATGAACCAATGTATCTGACAGAACTTGCTCCTAGCCACCCCAGTGCTAGAGAGTGACTCTAGGGCCCTGGGTGCTCTAACACTGAGGTTCTAACACCCACAGTCCTCAGGTACACTGTCTCATGAGGTGCTCCTTCTTTCAAAATGTTCTTAACAGTACTCTCAAATCAATAATTTGGGCTTATTTGGTCTCCAAGAAACAACACATAGACCTTTAGAAAATGTGTGTGATCTGGCCCGATAGGTCAATAAAGAGATGCTTGGGCCATGAGAGCCATCTCTTCCTTTCTCTGCCTGACTTAGTAAACGAGTCTCCACCTTACTATGAGGTTGTCATCTCTCAAATGTCACTGTAGAGAAGGACAAATACTTTCAACTACAAATAAGAAAAGTTCCTAATGAGTTACAAAGAATGCAGTTTGATTTTATGATCAACATGTACATTGAATAAATGGTTTTAAATAGGAAAAAATAGCATAATTTAAGTGCTTGTTTGTATGGCCTTATGAAATAATAATTACTTTTGAGGCACTTGAGACCTAGTAGGGTGTTCTTGTTTGGCCAACCCTGAATTCCTGGAAAGCATTTCAAACTTCCGGCCATTTTTTTCTTCATTATTGTTTCCGTTTGAGGTGAGACTATTATTGAGGATTCTACATCTGCAGAAATAGCCCAGCAATTATTTCTTTGAAGTGTTCCCAGTTTGCAAAGATTTAGAATGTAATGTTATTAGTGCCCCTCCCCCTCAAGAAACTTCTCAAGAGCATTCAGCAGCTGCTCCTTCTATACTATCCCAGGTGATTAAGAAAAAGTCCCTCATGTGCCACACACAGTTCCGAAAGGGTTGCAGCTTACCAGTAGGTAGGCAGTCGGTGTAAAACAAACAAAATGTAAACCAGTCAAATAATCAAACAGCATCCCGTGTGTGTGTGTGTGCGTGTGTGTGTGTGTGTGTGTGTGTGTGTGTGTGTGTGTTCGTGCTCACAGTCACCTAGAGTTGACAACTTGGCTCTGAAGTGTCTGACATCTGATGACCACCACCAGCAAAGGAATTTTTACAATTATTTTAGAACACTGATACTCAGATTAACACTTGGTTTATTTCAACATTACTCTGGTCCTTGGGTATCTATTTGTAGGGTAGAAACTGGATATAGCTTGGTAAAAATAACCTTGTAACCCCTGATGTTAGTCATAATAAGCTGATTTGAGTCAGGTATACTGGGTATAGATTCAGATTATTTTCTGGTATTTAGTGGCTAGTTTTAATTTCAGTGACTGTCTTCAAAACACTTGCCTGTCTAATTTAACTTCTACAGAGTTCAAAGATGTCTCGGCATAGGGCTGCAATCCAAGTATTGGGATGTGTTTTTCTCAGCTTCGATCAGAGGAATCATCGTCGCTGTAGTTATTACCCCTTGAACAAATCCCCCCTGTGTAGACTTGACTTTTTCTGAGTCATCTCAACAGGGGCTGCACGTTCTCCAGTTTGAACTTTCCATCCTTGTTTTGGGATGTTTTGCCAAAAGCATTTCCCTAAGCCCAGCCATTTCATCAGGCACTACACTGCCATCTTTGCCAGATGGATTGCAAAGTCCTGTGATCACTGAAATGACCCAGAGAGAGTCTTTAAACCACAGGATCTTTCTGTTTCTCTTTACTGTACCTAGAAGAATCTGGAAGACCCTCTCCTAATAGCAGATGAAATGAGAAGGTAGATTACACCGTGGGAAAATACTACAAAGAAGCCACACCTCTCGTCTCGGAGAGTCTTGTGCTATTTTCCAGCACAAATAGCTCTATATGACACAACTCAACAACACACAAAACAAAAGAAGCAGCAGAATAATGACATTGTAAAGTAACTTTTCTGTCATGGAATTTTCATTCTGAAAGGGGCCCTGAGTTTTGTTTTATGCAGGAAGGAAGCAGGATCCAAAGAAACTGATTCATCCAAGTTCACTCCAGGGCTATTAGCCCCAGCGATCTAGCTTCAAGGCTGGCGAGCCTATGGCACCTTCTGGGGTTTACTGGTGTTCTTATCCACAGTGACAGAGTTCCTCCCTGAGGTAAACACAGCCTCCTGAACATGGGAGGACTGAGGGAAGATTACCTCTACCCTCTGGTGACTTCAAGAGTAAATGATCATGTCACAACTTGTGCTGGGAGAATCTCTTCAGGGAATTAATTATTGCTGTGATGATATGGAGTGTGGCTTCTCTTGACATGGTTTGGCATATTTAGTTTATAGTGGTTCTATGTGAACCTTAGGCCAACTTAAAATTCCTCAAAACCTTCCTGAAGCTTGAAGACAATAATCTGCAATTATATCAACTTCTTTTAAAGCTGTGTGTGTGTGTGCATGCACTCAAAAATCAGTAATTTTTTTTAAAAATGTGTTTTACTCTTTAAATACTGTGATATTTAAATATAATAGTATTGTTCTGATGCTACAAAAGTGGTACTTTGAGAAATATGGAGAAATGAGATGCCTGAGTAACTGCCCTTGGGAGAGTGTGGTGGCAGGGCTGGCTGCAGGAACAGTACAGTTCACCACGAGGCATAAAACAGCACAAAAGAATCCAACCAGTATAGTTAGCATTCTGGAAGACCTACATCCAAGGGATAGCACATTCCTAACTTCATACCAAGTCTTCCTTTTTTTTCCCCTTGAAAAGTGGGTTCAACTCAGAACACATGGTGAGCAGTTCAGTGCCCCTTCAGTGTGACGGTGTGAGTGTGGATTTGCTCACAAGCTCTTAGCATCGAGCCCAGCAGGTGATCTGCAGAAAGGTCAGCATAGCTGACTTGTGTATTTACCTTCTCAGGGGATGTCTGGGTGTGGTCCCAGGCCACATTTATGGTTTAGGAAGTGTTGAGATTTTGATAAACAATGAGAAGCATGGGCTCGAGTGACTAGGCAGAGGTAACAAGGTCAGCGCCTGCTCACTCTTTTCTAGAAAGTCTTGTGAGGAAGGCATAGTCACAGCCCCCAGATCTCTTATGGCTTCAAAGTTCAAACCACCAGGGCACATCTTTCTTGTCCCATGCCTGACCTCCCTCTGCTCCCTTCACTGGGAAGGTGCTGATGGAAGAAGGCAGCTGGAGAGGGGGGAGGAGAGGGGAGAAGGTGAGGGCAAGAGGACTCCTGCCTGATGGATCCCAGCAGGCTTAGTGTGCAAAGCAGTGGAGATGAAGTAGCTGCTCTGGTATGCGTCCAAGCTGCTGTTCTATTTTTACTCTCTCCTGCATGCTTCTTAGCCCAGTGTTGTTTGCCTGGGCACCTGGATCAGCAGCAAAACATGGAACAGAGCCACTCAGTAAAGCAGGGAGGAAGGAGGCCATTGATGCGGGCTTTGTTGTTGCTGACAGGGAAGAGAGACCTGGAATGTTAATGAGGATAGCTTTCGAAGCATGCCTTCACGGTTAGCAAGGAGTTCAAAGGAGAAGGCAGACTCAGGCCGGTGCTGAACAAATGTGAACTGTTGATAGAGAGACAGAGAAATCAATTATGCTGTTGCAGGCTCCCATGCCATTGTGTTGGAGTTGTTAGAGAAGGTAGGACAAGGACCAGATTTCAAAAGGAAACAAAGCCACATGGCCCTGAAGTATAACGAGTTTGCCATGGCAACTGATGGAAATGAGCCTCCGGGGCCTGAGCAGGTGTGCTATCTTACAGAATAAACATACTTCTCTCACTCCCTGGATTTTATAATAAAACCTGTGTTTGGATTACTTTCCCTCCTCTTTGTTACCCAGAGAAGTTGGCTGTTGCTCAATCAGCCCCAGGCTCTATCGAGGGAAATGTAATCAGTGTTATCAAAGGACTGCGTTGGAAAAGGCTGGCTATAAGCCTGGCTGCCAGCTTCACCACAGAGTGGCAGCTGGCCTCGGGTACCTGCCCGGCCTTTGCCAAATCCCAGGCAATGCCTTGGGCTGAAAGCTGCTGGTTCTGAGTTTATCTGGGTACAACAGTATTGTCTGAACCTCACTGGCATTGGTCAAAGGCTTCTTTCTCTATAACCAGAGAAATGTGTTTGCGTAGTCAGGACCTGACTGATTTAGCATCTTGCATTTTGTCTGTCACGGTTCCTTGAGTTCAAGGACTGATTTTGCTCTCCAATCTGCTGTTATCCACAGTTTGTTTACTTAGAAACTTGAGAGAACTTATGTTTCCCTGGCTTGAAATCCCTCTCCAGTAGGTTCCAGAGCAGTAGATTCTTGGTCTGAAATATACACAACCGCAGAGGTTTTATAAAGAACCCCTAAGCTAGAGACTAAGGAAGCTTACATTTAATTTTATAAGGCCCAAGTCATACTAGTGTGAAATAACCATTCTCAGTATTCTCCTTTGTGACTAGAGAGACATGTCTTCCACTGTAGTTTACAATAAACGTTTAAAACAAGGTGCTCATTCTCAATGGCTCCTAAAACAATTTGTGAGCATGGTCATGGCAAACAGTTGACACGAGGACAGCTTGCTTAGCCAGTCAGCTCTTGGCCTGAGAGGTTGTCTTGGCTGGCCCCTTACATATTGCCTGACCTTTGACCCCAATAAGAAAAGCATGGCTGACTTAAGAACTGATCCAAGCTGTGGTGCAAGGCATTAACCCTCTACTGTTCTTCCTCTACCACAAGCACAGACCTTGACCCTGTCACACTTGTGCTTACATTTAGCTTCTTTTGTCTATAGTCTTATTGAATGCAGTGCCGAGTTCTCCACCCTTCGGAGGTCAGCAGTTACACGATTAAGAAGACACCAGGGAAGAAGGGCTAGAAACTGGCAACCTGGGAGAGGGGCAGCTGACATCCTGACAACATGATTTTGTTATGAAAACATTTTAAACAGATGTCTTTGTCACTGCTCTGTGGCTGTGAAGAGACACCGTGACCAAGGCAACTCTTATAAAAGAAAGCATTTAATTGGGGCTTGCTTATAGTTTCAGAAGTTTAGTCCATTAACATCATGGCAGAGAGAATGACAGCAGGCAGACATGGTGCTGGGGAAGTATCTCAGAGTTCTACATTTGGATCTGTAGGCAGCAGGAAGAGGGATTCTGAGCTTGGCTTGGGCCTTAGAAAACCCAAAACCCACCCCCAAAGACACCCCCCCCCACAAGCCACACCTCCTAATCCTTTCAAACAGTGCCACTTCCTGGTGACCAAGCCTTTGAGTATATGAGCCTATGGGGCCCATTATTATTCAACCCATCACAACAGACTGAAAAACAAACCATTAAATAACGCAACTTTTAGCGGTTGGTCATGGTGGCACACGCCTTTAATCCCGGCACATGGGAGGCAGAGGCAGGTGGATTTCTGAGTTCGAGGCCAGCCTGGTCTACAAAGTGGGTTCCAGGACAGCCAAAGCTATACAGAGAAACTCTGTCTTGGAAAAACAAAAACAAAAACAAAACAACAACAACAACAAAAAAACCAAAAACCCAAATATGCAACTTTTAAGATGCTGCCAAGTGACATTTACAAAAGCAACTTTATATCTATTTTTTTCCCAAGTGAAATCAAATGAATCACGGGTTCAGTGGTTCAGATTCATATACTGTAGTAATAAATACCCCTGTGCTGGACAGTTTTATGTCAGCTTGACACAAACTAAAGTTATCTGAGAGGAAGTTACCTCAATTAAGAAAATGTCTGGGGGGGGGGGGCGAACTCGTAGGGTCTGACCGAGGCCACAGGGAGGCTGCGTCTTGGGACCGGACACCTTGGCGGGACGATGGACCAAAAGAAAAAGCTTGGACGCTACAACCTCCTCCTTGGTAGATCTTAAGATGGAGCTCTTTCGAAAACAAGAAGAATTCAAACAAGAAAAACTTCTAAAAGATTCTGGAGTTTTTGGAAAACCAAAGACAATTAATAAGAAGCCAACAAAATGTGGGTGTTACAAGCCGAGCAGAGAAGGACGCTGGACAAAAGCTTGAGGAGCAGAAGACTTTACACAAAGCAAAGGAAAAATTGGAAGAAAAGGCCAAATTATATGAAAAGATGACTAAAGGAGGCTTTCTAGATGAGGAAGTGGAGGACATGTACCTTGTGGATTTCACACAGAAGATCACAGACAAGCGAAAAGAAATGGAGGTGCTTGGTGCCACGAGAGAGTCCCGAAACGAGGGAGAGGGAGATGATGATGATGAAGGAGAGTTTTCTGAAAAAAACATCGCTCCTCCTCCAGACCCCAGTGAGGGATGGGTGGATTATGTGGACTCTTTGGGCCGATCCCAGCGCTGCATGAGAAAGGATTTACCAAGTCTATTGGAGATGGATAAAAATCTTCAGGGGAGACTTTTTGTTAGTCCTGCTAATGAAAAAACTTTGTTATCTGAAGACATGAGGAAAAGAACTTCAGCGTCAGCAATGGGAGGAAGAAGAAAGGGAGCCCTTGAAAAAGCCAATGGGGCCCAGCCACCATGAAGACATCGGGAAAATGAGGCCCGACAACTTGGTGTTGGGTATTTTGCCTTTGCCCGAGACAAAGAGTTAAGAAACAAGCAAATGAAAACTTTAGAGATGCTCTGTGAACAAACAACAGATCAGAGAATAAAACGAGAAAACATAAAGGAAAAGAGAAAAGCTATGTTAGAAGCAAGACTGGCAAAGCTTCGACAAAAGAAGATGAAAAAATCAAAAGAGGATGGAACTCAAGAAGAAAGCAGAGAAGAGATGGAGTTGTTCTTGAGCCCTCAGAGCCAAAGCCTGTCCCTGCCCCAGCTCTTCTGGCCCAGAATAGCAAGGTGGAGGTCATCATCCAGGAGAGGAGGGACACCAAGCCTGGGGTGCCACACATCCGAGAGTGGGACCGAGGGAAAGATTTTTCCTTTGGACTGGTTGAAGAAGCAGTCCGAACTCCGAACTGAGGTAGATCCTGAGTTTGCCCCACCTTCAAATTACTTTGTGGGTCAAAGAGAACTGCTCATTTGAGTAGCCAGCCATGGAGCAGACCAGGATTAGCACCAAGTGACTTGGGACATTCCTCTTGCCAAAGCCAGGATCCCAGCTCTTCACACACATCCACTCCTGCCCCTGAAAGCTCACCACAAGCGCCCACAGTCACTTTGTAAAGCAAAAAAAAGAAAGAAAGAAAGAAAGAAAGAAAGAAAGAAAGAAAGAAAGAAAGAAAAAGTCTCCGAAAGATCAGGCTGTAGGCAAGCCTGTAGAGCATTTTCTTAATTAGTGGTTGATGGGGGAGGGGTCAGCCCCTTGTGGGTGGTGCCTTCCCTGGGCTGGTGGTCCTGGGTTCTATTAAAAAAAAGCAGGCTGAGCACACCATAGAAGTGAGCCAGTAAGCAGCACCTCTTCATGGCCTCTATATTAGCTCCTGCCTCCAGGTTCTTGCCTGGTTGGAGTTCCTGTCCTGGCTTCCTTCAGTGATATGGAAGAGTAGTAGAATAAACCCTTCCCCCACAATTTGTTTTTTTGGTCATGGTGTTTCAAGACAGCAATGGAAACCCTAAGACAACCCATCAGAAGTTCCTGATAAGCTGGAATTCCAGCACTTGAAAGGCTTAAGACAGGAAGATCTCTGAAAGTTCAGGGCCAGCCAGGCTACAATGGTGAGTTCAAGGCCAACCTAGGCTACAGCACAAAACCTTGTCTTAAAACATAGCAAGCAAGCAAGCAACCACATCACAGCTCTCTGAACACCTGATTAGTTTTATAATGTCCTTAGTTATCAGGGAAAGATTACATCAGGTTTGCTCTATCTTGCTTAAGAAAGCAGTTATGCATCTCATTTAGAAGGTTTCCCTAAGTGAAGTCATTTACTAACTCCTCTGTGAAAGACAATCCTGCACCCAAGCCAAGGACCTATCAGCCTGACCCTAAACTGCCTTGTAGAAAGGAGAAGCCCAATATCTACATCAGCAAGGGGGCATATCTGGGGCATCTCCTGCTGTGTCTATAGGCAGCTGTTTAACCCACTTCTGACAAGGCTGGCATCTGAGTGCTTCAGGGGATGCTGGGAGATGAGCTTAAGTGTGTGTCCAAAGTATGTGAGCAGAGCATCTCTACAGGCAGGGTTTTAAAATTCAAGATCCCGAACCGAGTCTTTGGATAGCAGTGTATCACTCATCATTCTCTGAAAAGACACCAACCAGAGTCTCAGACACACCAGTGTTGAGGTGGAAGCCCCAATCCTCTCTTGTTATCTTTTCTAGTGAAACTGCCATTCAAAGGAGAGTTTAGCAGCTACCACAGCAACAAAGAAACCAACCTGAATCTCCACCACTCACTCACAGTCTACTATTTGTAAGGCAGTATACACAAAAGAAGTAACACACACACTTGTTCTGCAATTACTTAAAGTCCAGCTGAGGAGAATGCATGCCAGGGTGGGAAAGCTCATGAGGTTAAGAAGTCAGTCTCTTGCCTCTGAGCTTCATAGAACCTTTGACTGATGATCAGTTTCTGGGTCAAATCTTCAAAGAAGCACGTGGTGGTGAGTGTGTGTGTGAGTGAGTGTGTGTGTGAGTGAGTGAGTGTGTGTGTGTGTGTGTGTGTATGTGTGTGTGTGTATTCCTAATAAACAGAAGATTGGTTCCTTATTCCTCACTTTTAAGATTATTGTATTCAAGGCTCCTATAAATCACCATGAAGATGAGATAAAAGATTCAGAGACAGAATGTAAGAAATGGAGAAACAGCACTGCAGAATGTACGTATTCAACCAATAAATGACAACCGAGACCACTGGCCATCCATCACACCTCTCTAAAGAGCAGCCCAGCTCCATTCCTGGAGAAGGGCCAGATGACACTGCCTGCTGCAGGTAGGAAGGAGAGGAAACCAGCTTCACAGCAGGGCTAGCTGAACCCTGTTGGATGCTGGCATAGCTGGAACAAAGCAAGTGAATTTCTGCACTCTGCTTAGTAGGGTGTGGGAAATGTCTGCAGTTGAGCCTCTCAGCTAAATATACAAACAAGCAAGAGAGCAGAGAATGATAAGTTGCCAGGGTGGGTGAAGAAATTCTATGACTGAATACCGGTACTGTCCAAGTTCTCTAGTCACAGTATGCGACCTGCAACACTGCCAAGCCAAATCTGTGGCAGGCGTCACAGGTTCTAATGTGTGGTTCAGCACCAATCAGGCACGCCTAGGTTTGCAGCCCAAGTCTCTTACACATAACATGACCTTAAACATGTTACTTTACTCTGTCACAGCAGGCTACACACACACACACACACACACACACACACACACACGCACGCACACACACACACAGAGAGAGAGAGAGAGAGAGAGAGAGGGAGAGAGAGAGAGGGAGAGAGAGAGAGAGGGAGAGAGAGAGAGAGAGGGGGAGAGAGAGAGAGAGAGAGAGACAGAGAGAGAGAGAGAGGGAGAGAGAGAGGGAGAGAGAGAGAGAGAGAGAGAGAGAGAGAGAGAGAGAGAGAGAGAGAGAGAGAGAACTGACTCCCTGGGAGGCTGTCAGGATGAAGGAAAGAGTCTACAGTTGTACCTGAGTGTGGTAAATCCTCAAAAGCCCTCCTCCCTTTCTCGGGTTTTCATCTAGCTTTGTGTCCCATGGTTACGGAATGTTTATAGGGACTTTGGATGTCTTTAGGTTTGTGTGTGTGTGTGTGTGTGTGTGTGTGTGTGAGAGAGAGAGAGAGACAGAGAGAGACAGAGAGAGACAGAGAGAGAGAGAGAGAGAGAGAGAGAGACAGAGAGAGCTTTATGGAATTGCTTCTTTCCTCCCACCAAGGTTCTTGGGATGAAGCTGAAGCTCAGGCCATGGAGCGGTTAGCCATCTCAGCAGACCAAATTTGAATCATACCCCAGCCCCTCACCCTCACACCCCCCCCCCAGATCTAACAGCAGATTCTAACAGCAAAACTCTTACAGTCTGAAAGTGAAACCTTATAAAATGTCGATAATACAAGTTTTTAAACCTAAAGCTTTCAGGAAGTCTTTCCGAAGGTGCAGATCAGCATAGTTTGTTTTCTTAACAAGGTCAGAGAGAAGTCATTGAAGAGTCAGGGCACCTGGAGATGGCCTTCTTTCCCTAAAGCTAAATCTTGCTTAGAAGCAAGGCCCTGGGCAGCATTAACTAGGATAATTAAAGGCATAACAGCAAAACTTGGTAACAGTGCTAACTTTAAAGCTGCCTGTGGGGCCTCAAAGATAGGATAATAGATTTGTAAGCCACATTGCAAACAATGTGGCTGGCTTATTGTGTTCACATTATACCTATTATTAACGACAGAAAACCCGGATTTGGGTTGGGAATCCTGCTATGTTCTCAAGCTCTGCTTTCCTAAGAAATGAAGATTTATTGTCATCTCCAGCCCAGTCTCTGGGTAGACCAAACACAGGAAAAAGCCAGGAAGGCTGGCAGGGTACTATTAAACTGAAAGAAAGCTATCCCAATGCTTGGTGTATTTCAAACTTCATTATTTTCCTAAAAGAAAAAAAAAAAGTTCTCCTGGAACCCTCACTCCCAATAGGGACTTAAAGAGCATTCATTGAAATGTTCCTTAAATATATACAAATACATAATTAAGTATAAATGCTTTCTAGTAATAGTTGATTAAAAACTAAACACAAAGGGAAAAAATTCCTAGGGATCTGTTGCCTACCACTACAGACATTCTTAATAATACTGAGTTGGTCAAGATGGTAACTTTTCTGTCTTTGTGTATGTATGGGCTCAGGTAGGTATGTGTGTTGTGTGTGTGTGCCCACGTGTGTTTGGAAGCTAGTGTTTCACACCTTCTTAGATCACTTCCACTTTATTTACTAATGCAGGGTCTCTCTGCTGAACCTGATACTCATCAATTTGCACTGGGCATCTCCTGTCTTCACCTCCTGAGCTCTGGGGTTACAGGTAGGCTGCCATGTCTTCTGGCTTTTATGTGAGTGCTAGGATTCAAACTTGTGCTCTCGTAGTTGTGTGGTAAGTGCTTTGCCCTTACCCTCTCCCAAGCTCCATTTTATAATATTTTATGTTACATGCACGATTGTCTTGCTGCATGTATATCTGTGTACCAGGTGCATGCCTGGTGCCAGGAAAGCCAGAAGTAGACATCAGACTCCTTGGAACTGGAGTCACAGATAGTTGTGAGGTACCATGTTGGTGTTGGCGAACTGAACCTGGGTCCTCTAGAATAGCAGCCAGTGCTCTTAACCACTGAGTCATCTCCCAAGTTTTACAAGTGTTAGAACCACAATTTAAAAAGCTGGAAGAAAATAATCAAACAAGTAGGTTTAGTGAAAACAAAATCACCTGGTAAATTCAAAGAAGGAAACGTCAGTTCTAGATTACAGTTACTGCTAAAGCTAAATGTCCAGTGTTGAGTTAGTTGTAATTTATACATCTATAAATACACAATAAAAGCACAATAGAGTGGTGCTATGCATTTTGTTTGGATGGTTGATTTGAGCACCATGAGCAATTATGTGACTAGAGATCATTATTCTTAACAGGTTTTCCTCCTATCAACTTGCTCAATTGAAGCCACCATTGTTTTATGTTCAATTATGTATATGTGTGTAAGGGTGTGTGCACACAACTGCCAGTGCCCATGGAGGGCACTGGATCTCCCCTGGGGACTGGTGTTGTAAGTGATTGTGCGCTCACTAACATGGATGCTGGGAACCAAGTGTGTGTCCTCTGAGTGAGCTCTATGCACTTTTAACAGTGGAGCCACCTATCTAGCCCCATTCATTACTGTGATTAACCCAACTGATTTTTACATTTCTTACTGTGAACCTACTAGCCTTTTAACAGCTAGGTCAGCTCTTCAGCCTAGCACAACTGATTTAAAAATGGTACAACACTGACTTTTTTTTTTTTAATTAAGCTTTTAATAAAAAGTTCTTGATAGGCCTGGAAAGATGGCTCACCAAGTTAAGAGTACTTGTTGGTCCTGCAGAGGAACCAGGTTCAATTCCCTGGTTTACAGCCATCCATAACTCTAGTCCTAGAGAATCCAATGCCCTCTTCTGACCCTGAAGTCATAGGCACACATGAAGGAAGACACTCACATATATATTATGCAATAATATATAATTAACTATAGTAAGATATAATATATAGTACATACACAAAAAAATCTAAAAAAAAGTTCATGGTGGAGATTACTTTGAGGTTTTAATGTGACATAAACAAAGCCAGACTAATATATAATGCTCACACCTTGAGTAAAGTGATAGCTTTGCTTGGGTGCTTCTGAGTTTAGCCTGGGCTACTATAAGCCCCATTCCTCATGGCCCCAATTCCTCCAAATGTTTTTCTACTTGAACTAGAGATTTCATTTGTGCTGGGCGCTATGAAATCATGTGACCTGCACTCTGCACGGCTGCATTGTTTGTGAACTAAACTCGCCTCGTTCGTTTCTCACTAGTCTGTGACAATTAAAGCAGGGGCATGACTGTTTTTATGATGCAAAACCACAATCAATTTATTAAATAAATTAAGATACGAAACCCCCATATAAAGAAGTTAAGGGGGGTTGGGAGGTGGTATTTGTTTCCCTGGTAACCCAGCATCCAGAGGGTAAAAGGGTGATACAAACTGAAGGGACACCCTGGGCTACATAATGAATTTCAGGCCAGCTAGAGCCACATAGCAAGATACTGTCTCAACAAAACCAAACAACTGAAATAAACTAAACTCAATTGTATCTCATCACTGAGAAGTTTTAGCTCTAAAAGTGGTAAGATAACCCAGTATGACTCTCACGAATCCACATAACATAGCCTGGTTATTTCTGATGCTAAGATATGCCTACAAAATGGCTACCAACACATGAAAAGTTAAATATTGTCATGTAAGTAATCTTACAGTGTCAATTCAATTTTAACAGAAAGTAATGGCTCTATGTGATAATGCAACGAACATCTCAGATAAATCATGTATGTGTATATTTTATTACCCAAGTTATTTTTTAATTGTTGAAATGAAAGTACACCATTACTACCAAAAGACTATCAACAATATATCTAATGAAAGCTTTTGTCAGGTGAGGGAACCTACTAGAACCTACATAAACAATGTGAATCTTAAAGAAGTATTGCACCAGAAGAATGGGGGAAGGAAGGGCTCACATGGGAGGGCTTCTGTAGGATGTTAAGCCAACAGGTGAGAAAGGCATTCCTGCTAGGGTCAGCCTGAGACAGTGTCAAAGCCAAAGCATATTGCAGTGATGGTATAGTTCAGGGAACTGGAACCCCAGGTTGGCTGAGGCTGTAGGTACAATCTGGCACATGGTTTCAGATTCTACATGAGGTACAGGATTTTTGCAAAAAACAAAAATAGGCTGGTGTGTGAGCTGGAGTCCAGGCAAATTGAAGAGAGCATCCCCAAAAGAGAGGTTACTTGATGTAAGATACTAGAGCATGGGTGGGGCAAGGGAAGTGTCTGTCCAAGAAAATTCTCTGTCATAGGTTGTCGAAGTCAAAGTAGACATGGTATATAGCACAGCGCACAGTAAGAACACACGGCACCTCTGCAACACTTCTAGTGACTCTAATATGCCAGACGGACAGTGAAGGCCGCTCTAACACAACAGCCAGCTCACAGTCCTCAGAAGTGTCAGTAAACACTCAGGACTACTCCAGAGCAAAAGAGAGACTAAAAAGACATGGCACGCAGTTTAAATATCTATGTCTATGAATTGGAATTTGTTGTTAAGAAGTAGAGGGGCTTAAGGAGTATCTCGGTGGCTGAGAGCATCTGCTGCTCTTCTAAAGGACCTGTGTTCAGTTCTCAGCATCCACATCCAGTGACGTATAGCCGCTTGTATCTCTAGTTTCAGGGGATCTGATATCCTTTCTTGACTCCGCCGGAACACGCACAGGCACACGTGCAAGCATACACATTTTTTAAAATGTTAAAGAGAGAGAGATGTGGAGACACCTGACTAGTGTCTGAGGATTAGACTCCAATGTTCCTATGTTAATTTTCCAATTTTACAGTTTGAACTTGAGTTATGTAGGGCAATGTCTTGTTGGAAATCTTTCACAAAGATATTTGTAAATGATGGGGAAATCAAGTTGGCAGCTTCTTTCAAGTTGTTCAGAGGCAAAGAAGGCCTTTGAATTTCCTGAGAAATTGAGGCTGTCTTAACATTTACATATTAAAGAAGAACGTCTAATAAAGGGGCATGACTAAGGGAAAGTTATCTGTTCAGGGTATGTAGTCACTAGAAAGGCAAGCTAGTGGTCCACATCAGTAACTCCAGCACTGGAGAGGCTGAGGCAGAGGCAGAGGCAGGAGGATAGTAGTGAGTCTGAGGTCTACCTGGGCTACATAGAGAGACTGTCTCACTGGGTAGAAAATAAGCAAAGATTTGGGGAAATACTGGTGATACAATGTTTTAAAAAAGAATAAAATAATGTATAAAGTGTGATAACTATTCAGAAATACACAAAGCAGCACACAATCTCACACACTTACTTTGTGTCCAGTATTAGATGTGTGAGGAATGTGTGTTCCTCACCTCACCTACACTTCATATGGCGCTTACATGTAGGTGCTGCTACTTCCTCGCATCGCACTGATGAGGAGTCTGAAGCACAGAGAGGCTGTGATTGGCCCGACAGAACCTGTTCGCTGTCCAGAGAAGACTGCAGAACATACCGAAATGGTAACAGCAGTCCCGGACGACGGCCTACGGAGGATTCTTGGATCCTCCTGTTGAGCTTTCAGTGTTTGCCCAAACATTCGCCATAGGATATTGGCTTATAATTAGGGGGGAAAAAGCTGCTGTTTTAAAAGAAATAATTTCTTGTAAAAGGATATGTAAAATGTGCCCATTGTTCAAAGCTATACTGAATTGTTCAAACTACTAGTGACGCTGTTATCTCTCGGCAGTAATATTATTGTGATATTCACTTAAGCGTTCTTGCTTCTTTGTAATCCACTAAGTTTGTATGATTAAGTCTTTAATTCAGGCAACAGTGACCCTCTGCTTTGTTGTACTCTTATAAGGGAAATATTTAAAAGACTTGGACCTCATACAAAAATCTACACGGCCGACCTTTTAGAAGGTTCTACCCAGCCACCCCGCTGACTAGATTCTGAAGTTACCTTCTTACTCACAGCACTCTGGCCCCTGGATTCCCCTGCCTTCCCTCAAACATGCCAGACTGATGGCTCTCACAGACCTTTACAGGACCTGATCCTCTGCCCAAGGGGAGGACTCTCTTCAGACTCTCTGCAACCTCACAGACACCATCTCCTGTACCCTGATTTTCTTCACAGCAGCCATCAGCATCTGGGGCAGCTCTGCCTGCCAAGAGTGGCTCACTTTCCTGAACATGTGGTATGACTACACTTTCTGGCCCTCTGTAGCTGGCTGTAACCCTATGGCTTCTTTTGGCCCTGAAAATGAGAGACATGCCATGTATCAGTTATAAGCTTTGAGAATCCGTGTATCATTTGATATTCTCCCTAAGACTAGCCTTACCCCCTGGTGGTTCTCTGGATGGCCTGGGTGCCATGTGGAAGTGACCCAGAGGAAAGTCCCTCCTTCTGACCTTCAGTGACCACTCTTTGATGAGGACTAAAACTTTTTTTTGCTTCAACCTCTGAGATACAAGCGTGTTTACTGCCACCAACCAGTGTAATGTACCCTGACTAACATATTTATCTGTTTTCTGTCTCTCCTCTTTAAATTTTTATCTATATAAATATAGGACTCAGCCGGGCGTTGGTGGCGCACGCCTTTAATCCCAGCACTCGGGAGGCAGAGGCAGGCGAATTTCTGAGTTCAAGGCCAGCCTGGTCTACAGAGTGAGTTCCAGAACTGCCAGGGCTACACAGAGAAACCCTGTCTCGAAAAACCAAAAACCAAAACCAAAAAATAAATATAGGACTCTGTTCCCTGCTGCATCCCCAGTGTCTAGAATAGTGGACACAGGTTCTATTCTCAGCATTAGCTGGACAGCTGCATGAACCATGGCTTGATCACACTGTGTGAGACAGGAGATTTAACAATGGCAGGTAAATCTAACCCTGTAAAGATTAATTCTACAGAAATGTCCATTCAAGCTAATGGAAACCCATTTCAAGATCCCAGGGTCTAAAAGGAGAACTCACCTTCAAGTAACAGAATATAAAGTGGCCCAAACTGTAAGGATAAATGGAGATCTAGCACGAAGCTGGGGGTGTGGGGGCAGGTGTCGGTGACAATCTAACTAACAAGGATTAGCAGTGTTTGTGTCAAAGCTGAATGCTGCTGTGGTTCCCTTTCCCGGTGTGGACATTAGCATTCGAAATGAATGGAGCTTCACAGAGCCAGGATTTTCTCTGCCCTTATCATAAACTGGCCTGTGAGCCCCTCCGAGGACTCCCCCTAAAGCTGTGTGGGCTTTTGTGAGCTGCTGCCCTTTCATGGGCTTCCTCCTCATGTGCCTGCATTGGGACAGGGATAATGCATTTCCTGTATCATGTGGCACAGCACAAGGAAACTCTTTGTGTCCCTACAGAGGAAGAGTCCATCTGTAAGTAGTTTTTAAGAGTGTACTGAAGGGTCTTGTTAGGGTGACTTACTCTCCCAGTTAGATTTGGGTGATGGAGTGGACCACGTGACAGACATGCATAATGAGCTGCTTCAGCTGCTGCCAGTGGGAAGCAGGGACTGTGGAGTGAGAGTCTCACAGTCATTGAGAGCAGGACCAGTCAGGAGAGGTGAGCCTCCTTCTGAGTTGCCTTTTCCCACTGCCACAATGTTCCAGTGTTATGAGGCTTCTGCGTTTACTGGTTTCTCACAAAGCAACTGCCTTTCCAGTTAGTTCCTAATTCAAACTGGAAATGCATGATTTCTGTGCAGTTCCCTAAAGAGCAAGCATTAGCAAGATGGGTCGGCAATCATTCACGAAATGCATTTGGAAGGAGTCTTTCCATGTTTTGTCATGAAAACAGGAAATGCATCTTATCCCAGAATGAGAAGGCTGGATCTGGGTTTGCCTTTTCCAAACTATCTCTTTTCCTCCTCCTTGTATTTTCTTTTCTCTATTCCAATGATTCCCTTCCCTCTCCTTATACACTAGTAATTAATCTCCTAATGACTATGACAAGGCACATCACTGGTTGCACACTTTCTGTGGGTGGTACACAACAGTGACTTACAAACTTCAAACCACCGGCTCACAACTCTATTACTGAAGTGGCCCACCTTGAAGTTAACTTTGGATGCGTCTGGTGGTGCTGAGGAAATGGGCGAGGGGGCGGCTAACGCAGCCATTCTGCTCTGACCTGACCTTTGATGTGACAAGTTCATGGATCAATGATACATCTGATAGCAAATCCAAATCCACTACAGCTGCTGAGATGGCTCAGAGAGGACTGTCAGGAAAAGGACTGACTGGGTAGGAGGCAGGAACTGAGTTGGACCTTCAGGCACAGGTATGTTTTAGGTGTTGAAAGCGCAAAATACTCTATTAGAGATCAGAAAAGTGTGACATTTTGACTGACTTCAGCTTTTTTTGTGACACCCATCTTCATAGCCTCAGTTTTTCAACTAACTACACATGTCAGCTACATAAGTCATCTAAGGAAGGTTTTTAAATAGTCATCAAATGTTTGTAATTGGCAATTAATCACAGCAAAGATTACCAAGACTCCACAGCTGTGAGCTTTATGCTGGCTATAAAGATGGGGGAATTATTTGTCCAGTGTACCAATGAGTGTCGCAGATCAGTGCTGCAGAATGGGAGGAAAACAGAAAATAGGCTCTGAGAAAGGACAGCACAGGCTTCCAGTAGCTTTGGAGGCCTCCTTTGGACACTTTAAAGTATGTCACTTTCACATTGGTGGCTTTAGAGACTTTTTCTTTATGGACAGAAAGCTGTCACTCTACAAAAAGTCCCCAGTTCCTCAGCTACTTCCTTCTGACCGGCTCTGGCTGACAACTCTGGCTCTTTTCTGCAGAGGAATGGCAAAGCCTGGCTGCATCTGTTAGTTTTCACAGAGAGGAATGGCTTATTCTTACGGTCAACAGGGGCAGAGGTGAAGAGTTCAAGGCCAAGTGCTGATTTCCTGACCCTTTCTGAAAAGCGAGACACACTCTAATTTATGCCTAATTGGGACCAGCCTCAAGATACACCATAGAACCACTTACTCTCAAAAAACCATTTTAGATTTGATGCAGTTTCAATACCAGAACAGCTCTTACCTAAAGCTTATTGCCAGCAACAAATATCTCCTAATTTTATTTCATGTATCTCAATAATACTATTTCTGGGAACATATTAATCCCTTTGATTGTGAGTGGTGGAAGAAACAATATTCAACAGCGCTTATGGAAAAAAACCCTTTCTGACCATTTTCCCTATTGTGAGTTCTATAAATACTTGAGTGTGGGAACACAGACACATGGTTTGCACGTGTGCATAAAATGCATCCGTGTACCTCACTTAGTCACTGAAAAGTATTGTGCCAGAACAAATATATGTTTGCTTAAGTCTTGGCTGTGGTCCTTCAGGGAAAGGATCTAACAGGTATTATGTTTGCTGGGGGCCCAAAACCTAACCTGAGACTAAGCTACTGATTCTTCTGTGAGAGATTGTTCCCCAGTGTTTTCATTCCCACACTGCGCTTCCCTACTCCCTACAGGGGCTGAGATCACCACACTCTGCTCCAGAGGAAGAACTCTTGAGTGACTGTCTCAGGAAAATCAGCATGCAAAAGGCAACTGGCCCAGCAGCCAAGGACTCTGGCTGGCTACAATGGGGGAATGCTAAAGCCACAGCGGACTGAAAGGCATCTGTGTTCCCTGTGTTAAATGTCTATTGTTTCCATTGTAGCAGTAACGAAATCCAGCAAAGTGAATTCATGATTTTACTTTTAGGGCCTTTAATAAAGGAGGTATCTTTGTTGTTATTCCCTAAAAGATGGTTTTAAAACAAATAGCTGCTGGCGTCTGGGTGCCTCTGAAGGTGACTTGGAATGATTATGTTTGCTAAACTGGGCATCCCTGGTACTATGTGAACCAACCTTCATTATTCTTTAATGAATCTTTGCAGTTATTTATCCAAAAATTTTGCAGGTCTGACTTGTGCTCACCTTGCTGTGGAATGCTTTAAAGGATGTTTCATCCAATAACAAAGAGAAGGATAAATTATAAATAGCAAATCACACAGCAATGACTTAGATAGCGCTAGGGTAAGCGTGTAAACAATAAAATAAAATTTCCCAGCTAACCACTGCATAACTAAAGAGAGATACACCAGCATGCATATTAGTGTGCACAATTGAGGTTTTATTAACTTTGAAATTATAAAGCAAAATACTGGAAAATTTTAATCAGTTCAAGAAGTTCGATATTCATGAAAGAGAATGTAGTAATTTTATTTTAAATGTGGTCACATTTACCTGGGGGTGACTCTGGTTTTGTCCTTCCTAGCTGTGTGACCTTCAGGGTACTTACTCTCTTTAGTCTTCTGTTTTCATTAGCTAGAAAACTGGGAATATAGTCTTTGCCACCTTAAAAAGTTATGTGAGGTCCACAAAGAAAACACTCGAGGGTTGAGAGTATAGATCAGGGTAGAGCATGAAGACATACGTTCAGTTCCCAGCACTGAACAAACACACCAACAAACCAGCACTTGTACTAAGATTAGCAGAGTAGTCAGAGTGCGTGGTCAATGAAACTTGTGCTAGTGTATTTTACTGTAGTTTTCTCATCCTAGGCCTTGATGTGTCTGTGTCCATAAAGCACTCAATGATCCTGCAGGGTGTTGACCTTTACTGTCTCTCTGACCTAATTTCTGGCCATTTTCTCTTTCTATGTCAGCCCTGGCACCCTGACCTCCTACCTGGCTTCTCTGTAGAAACACAGGCATCTCCCACCGCAGGGCACATAAAGTGAGGTCCACCCCACATCTCTCATACACATCTCCTGGCACTCCAGTCTTACTTCAGAAGTACCTTGTCAATAATAATGTCCACAGACACCTCGAGCTGCTATTACTGATTCATGTTGGTGTTTGCTAGTGAACTGGACTGCTGACACTGAAGACTGGAATCATCCCAAAGAACTCTTTCTGAATTGTCCACAACCCCATTTCCTTTTAGCCTTTCTTCTCTCCTGAGTCTGGGTGGTGGGCTAGAAGGGAAGTTGAAGCGTTGAAGAATCATAATTAGCATAGATTTTGAAAAATCTAAGCCCACACGGGATGCTTCCTAGATAAATATGAATATAATTCCAGACTCCGAATATACTCAAGGGCAGAGTATAAATAGACACTGTTACCATTGTAATGCCCTCTCCCCTCTTTGAGGGTTTTGAGGAATTCTAAACAAAGGCATGTTTAGACATAGGTGTCTACTGTGCTCCACGCATTACACTAGCAACCTTATGCAGTCCACAAACTTATTCTATACAATGATCCTGCAGGGTGCTATTATTATCCCCTATTATTATCTTTAGATGAGGAACAGGAGAAACCAAAGCTCTGAGAGGATGTGTTGTACTCAAGGCCACCAGCATGGTGAAGGTAGAGTAAGGCACAGGGTATTTATCAAGGTGTGGTAGTTGGAATATATGTGGCCCACGGCAAGTGGCACTATTAGGAGGTGTGGCCTTGTTGGAGGAAGTGTGTCACTGTGGGAGCGGGCTTTGAGAGCCTCCTCCTGGCTGCCTGAGGAAGACAGTCTCCTTCTGGGTATCTTCAGATCAAGATGTAGAACTCTCAGCTCTTTCTTCAGCACCATGTCTGCATGGATGCTGCCATTCTTCCCACCATGATTATAATGGACTGGACCTTTGAACCTGTAAGCCAGCCCCAATTAAATGCTGTCCTTAATAAGAGTTGCTTTGGCCATGGTGTCTCTTCACAGCAATGAAAACCCTAACTAAGACACGAATGACAATTTTTCTCTTTTCTCTTAGTCCCTGGGAGCAGTTTCCCAAGCATTTAAACAATTTGTGTGCCTTGAGCAGACAACTTCTGGATTATAGAGTTAGTATTTGCAATGTATTTCTGGAACCACCAACCTGGCTTACAGGTACTGGAATCTCAGCAGCCTTTCTGCCTGAAATACTAAGAGGATGTGACATCAGATATGGGCTAACATCTGTGCCTTGACTACTGTAGCCCTGCCACAGCAAGTGGATAGGACTGTTCCCTCCCTAGTGAACACAGGTCTTTGTATTTTCCTTCTTTTTCATTGCTGGGTATCAAGCCCTGGGTTTTGCACCAGCTAGGCAAGCACTCTATCTTTGGACTACACCCCCAGCCTTTGTTTCTTTTTTGAGACAAGGTCTTGTGACTGTACATGTCAGGTTGGCCTTGAACTTGCTATGTAGCCCAGGCTGGTGTGGATATCAACACCCACTCCTTCCTCTATCTCCCAAGTGTGCACTACCATGTCTAGTTTCTTTTATCATTGGTTATTTATTCATTTTGTGATTTGATTTTATGTAACTTCTTTGATGACACACTGCTCTGATTTTATTAAAACACATGTCTTTATTTTACCCCTTGGACACGCAGCTTTCCTCCTTCCTGATCTTGCCAATGGTGTTACAAGCCCTACATCTAAGCACCGGGCAGTGTTTGGGCAGCAAGAAGCCATCTTTCCTAACTGTTTAAGGCTACAGATGGGGAGACTGAACCAAAGAGGGATGTGTGACTTATCTAAAGAACTGGCTTGGATCAGAACGACCTCAACCTCCCCGCCTTAGAACAGAGATACTGCATTGAATTTGCCTCAAAGGGGAAAAGAGCCTGTGTTAAAAGCTGTGTATACAACAGAGAGGACAGTAGTGAGTGTGGATAAGGAAAAGTAGAAATATTTCAATAAACAAATAACGATATATTTAATGAGGTTAGACAACACCAGAAATGGGGAAGGGGAGTTCACAGACACAAAACAATATAAGACTCGATAGGCTCAAGGCTGATGTAAAAGATGAATTTGATTGGTTCAGGGATTGATTCAGAACAAGAAAGGGGAAAGTGGCTAAAAATAAGAGGCAAATATGTAACTATGGTTAAGGCACATCTGCTTTCAAGTCCTGGCTCCCTCATGCTTGTGTTACGACCTTTAATTCATTCAGTAAACATTAGCATGGTCTGGCACTTTGGCTGTATCAGAGAATAAAACAGATAAAGAACTTGTTTCTCTGGTACATACTTTGTAGCCACATTCTAACTTCACTAAGGTTCTGTTTCTTTATACATCAAATGGATAACGATATTATTCATTATAACGATATCATTATGCTCACAGTTTGAGTCTGGGTAAACAGGATTAAAGTGATACTAACAGAAACCAGGAAGTCAGCACTTGTGTTGGGACAAGGTTCAATAGTGAGTGTGTCACAGTATCAGCCTATTGTCACCCCAAGGTTCTAACAGTATTCTAACCTTCAAGTGACTGCAGAAAATACAGTTCAAGATGAAGGCAGAGAAGAGACTACTGAACAGACTGAACTCTGGCAATATGGAGGTCATCTGGATGGAGAGGAAGAGCGTGAGAGAGAGAGAGAGAAAGAGAGAGAGAGAGAGAGAGAGCACACATTACATAAGGGTCCATGTCTAGTTATTGAGGTTCTCAAGTGTGGTCTCTGACCCAGCACCATCAAGACACAGAAGAACAAGATAGACACACAGAGAGAATATGAATTCTCAGGCTCCAAACAAAACCGATTCACAGAATCTCCAAGAATGGGGAACAATCTTTATCTAGATGCTTTTTTTTTGTTTTGTTTTTTGTTTTTTTTTGCCATGAGCTAAGGCCAGTGAACTACTAAGACAGACTACTAAAGCAAGAAATACTTTCCTAGCTAGAAGCCTCCAGCTTTCTACTGACTTCCTCCCAGTATTTCCCACGAGGGAGGCAAGCACATTTTCTATACATTTCTCAGCTTGTTCTGTTATTGGTTCCCTTGCTCCCTACATCCCCCCAGAGTCTTGTGTAGCCCAGGCCTGCCATGAAATCACTATGTAATTCAGACTGCCCTCAAATTTGTGACCCTTCTGCCTCAGCCTGACCAGTGCTAGCATTACAAGTGTACATTACCACTCTTGATTATTGTTTTTTCCTTCCTCTTCGAAGTGAAGAAACAATATTTCGGAAGATCTTACAGGGACTTAAGTCAGTGAAAAATCTCAACTTCAGCTTTTCACTCAAATTCTGGCAGGAGGATTAGACACACACGTATATTCATATAGAACTTCTGTCTTAGGGTTTCTATTGCTATGAAGAGACCACCATGACCATGGCAACTCTTTTGTCCATTATTGTTATGATGGGAAGCAAGGTGCATACAGACAGACGTGGTGCTGGAGAAGGAGCTGAGAGTTCTACATCCTGATGGGCAGGCAGCAGGAAGAGAGCTGGCTTGACCTTCTAAATCCTCAAAACCCACCTACTAATGACACACTTCCTCCAACAAAACCACACCCACTCCAACAAGGCCACACCTCCTAATAGTGCCATTCCCTATGGGACAAGCATTCCAACAGATGAGTCTATGGGGGCCATTACTATTCAAACCACCCCAACTTTCCACATATTTCTATGTTCATTAGTAAGATATTTCTGGCTTTTCAGAATGCTATGCTGGATTGTGAATATCATAGAACTGGGATTCAAACCCATTATAGAAGTATAGGTAACAAAAGTATATCAACAGTAACTAAAATTAGACACCGTGCCATAGGCAGTGTGCTACATTTTAGATGACTTAGTTAATCTTCTAACACCTTAATGCTAAATTATGATTCAATTTTACAGATAAAAATACTGAGGCTCAAACAGGCTAAGATGCAAATACCTTGAGATGGCAGACCTGCCGTTTGAGTCCAGTTAATTTGATTTTACAGCCACAGTTTTAACCACTTTGCTATTGGTCCTCATGTTGATTAGTATTTGTCACCTTGACACAAACTAGAGTCATCTGGTGCTGGAATGGGTTTTCTGGGAAATGGTGTTTAAAGCTTGCCTTAACTCACACTTTTACTCAACCTGTAACCAAGAACAGTAATAATGTACTTCATGATAATTTACAGCTATATACTCAATGTATTCAGAACTAACCAGCTGCCTTTAAGAACCATCATAACCAATCTTACTGTGTTTTGGACACCCTATTGTACCATACCCCTATCTTTCCTTCGTGGATCTCTCAGGCTTCTGACTCAGAACAACACAGCCACGTCTGTCTTAGCCACTGTTGTGTGCGGTGAAAACACACCATGACCAAGACCAGTCTTACAAAAGGAAAAACACTTAACTGGGGATTGGTCAGTGAGAACCTGGAAGATGAACTGAGACAGACACCATGGAGGAGCTGTCTCAAAGAGTTCTCCCACCTGGGGACCAGGTGTGTAAATAGCTGTGCCTTGGGGGCCATTCCCAACAGCCCACCAGGTCTAAGGCAGGTACTGAAAACATGGAGACGCCGAAAGCAACGGCCCTCCCACAAGTGTGCTGGAAACAACACTGGCACAGAGTGATAATATCTGATTGTGGCTTTGTGCACTATTCTGAGTCAGCAAGGCCAGAAAGACAATTTTCTTCCTTTCGAGACTCCTCTAAAAGGTTGATTAGGACAAACGTTCCTCATCCATTTTTGTCACCATATTTTCTGTGATTTTCAGAATACGTCCTTTGTTCAGGACTACTTCTACTTCTTACATTAATCTCTCATAGATTAGAACAGGAGACCAAAACAATGCAGAATAAATCAGACCCACTTGAGTAAATAACCAAGAGTTAGTCTTTCTGTGCAGTATTGCCACGACCTGGGAAGAACAAACCTCAAATGAGTTACTGCCACAATCAGATAGGCCTGTAGGCAAATCTGCGGAATATTTTCTTGATTAATGATTGACGTGGGAGGGCCCAGCTCATTGTGCCACCCCTAGGCACAACAGGTGGTCCTGGATCATGTAGGACAGCAAGCTGAGCAAGTCCTAGGAACTGAGCCAGTAATACTGTTCCTCTATGGTCTTTGTTTCAGTTCAGCTTCCGGGTTCTTCCATGGAGTTGCTGCCCTGACTTCCCCAAGGGATGGATTGTGCCCTGGGAATTGTATGATGAAATAAACCCTTTCCTCCCAAGTTGGTTTTGGTAAGTGTCTTATCACAGTAACAGAAAGCAAACCAGAACAGCCTTTAACATTAGAATAAATAAGAATTATTCCAAAAAATGACTCACGAAGGGTTCCCACTTCTGAGCTAATTAGTGCGGCATGGGGTCTGGTAGACATCCTCTTTAGAAGCATCCAGGTGATTCTACAACACACAGGATAAGGATCACTTCAATAAATAATTCAACTTCCATGTTTACGCATACTGTCCAAAGTCAGTAGCTAGTGAATAGTGCTGCAAATTCAAATCTGTATGAATTCACTTTGGTTGTCATCACTGCCACTGTGGTTACCTCTTCTACCATTTCTACTCCAACGTCTGTGTCCTAGTCAGGGTTTCCACTGCTGTGTCAAACACCATGGCCAGACCGACTTCTTGAGGTTTGGTTTATGGCTAGAAATGTGTAAGTAGGTATAACCTGCACATCAGAGGGCAGCCCTTGACCCTGTAGCCAAATTTGTAGCTACTCTTTCAAAAGACAAGATTCAAGTTGAGGATCCAGAGGGTCTGGGGTTTGTAAGATCTAAGTAAAGGAGTTTGGGCAGATAATTTAATCGCATCGTGTCTCAGTTTCCTCGTTTGTAAAAATAAAGCATGGCTCATTAAGTAAAATTTAAACCCTAGTCTATTTCACTTGCACTTCCATATCATAGTTCATCACTGAAGGAAGTCAGGGCAGAAAACCACACTGGCCTGGAGCCTGGAGGCAGGAGCTGAAACAGAGGCCAGGAGGAGTGCTGCTTACTGACTTGCTCAGCCTGTTTTCTTGTAGGACACAGGACCACCAGCCTACCGGTGTCTCCAACTACACTGGGCTGGCCCTCCCCTATCAGTGCTAATTAAGAAAATGCCCCAGGCCTGCCAATAGCTGGGTCTTCTGGAGGTGTTTTCCCAGTTGAAGTTGCCTTCTCTGTCAAGTTGACATGGCTAACCAGGACAGCCACCTTACATTTGAAGAAGTTTATACTACGCCATATTCAAAGACAGAAAATATTCAGTTACCATATCTTATGAAAATGGTTACTTTCAAAAGGCAGTTTCATAGTTTCTTAAATAATCTAATATTTTTCAATACATTGTTTCAAAATGTTGGTCCCTAAAATTTATTAACATAAATATGAAAATATTTTTTCTGTGACCTTATAAATTGAAGTAGTTCTTGGGCTAAGAAAGAAAAATCTTTTCATCTAAAATTTTAATTGAGACCATTTTTAGTACCCTGGGAATTAGTTCCAATGTGTTTGGCTTGTTTTTTTTTTTTTTTTTTTTTTTGCATTGGCACTGAGCTCTGGCCCTTGGCCTTGTACTGGGTCACCTTACAGCTGTACCTCAAGGCTACTTGCCAAGAAGTTGGTCTTAGGGTAGCACTACTCATGGCTTAACACCCTAACACTGAGTCTGAAGTCCCAGTCTGGGACTAGACATTTATATGACTACAATCTATATAGCCAACTCCCTAAAGGAGTAATTTAATGTAGAACTGTAGCACGCTCTGACATTCTGGAAGAAGATGAGGCAGGTTTGTATTAATTTTCTCGGAGATGTTTGTTTCCTGAAGTTTGATGGATAGCCAGAAATGTGTAAGTAGATACAACTTGCCCAGCAGAGGCAGTGCTTGACACTCTTATCTATAGCCACATCTGTAGCTACTCTTTCAAAAGACAAGATTCAGGTTGAGGGTCCAGAGAGTTCAAAGCTTGTAAGATGATCCAAGTGAAGGAGTTTGGGCAGATAATTTAATTTTGCCTCAGTTTCCTCGTTTGTAAAATAAAGCTTAGCTCGTTAAGTGAATTCTAAATTCCAGTCCTAAAATTATAACATATATGAATATATATTTACATTTTCCTTGTTCTGATATAACCACTTAAAAACTCAGCCTCTTCATACAGAATTTCTGAAACTCTGAAATTGCTTAGGAATCTAAGCACTTAAGACTAGAGGACTATAGAGGTTTAGCTGTGGGGCTATTTAGACAATTTAGTCTTACTTGATCATTCTAATTTCTTACCTCTTCTTTTTGCGCCTTTAAAAATAATGTTTCCAGGAAGTATCCATACCAAGTATAGACTAAGACTGAGTCGAGCCTTCAAAACCTAGTATTTCACAGGCAGACTAACAAAAGCCTCAGGTGATCAAAACCACACCCAGTGTTTCAATGGCACATAAGGTGCAATGGCAGTCAGAGGCTAATCTGGATGAGCGTGCTGGGAGTTGAGAAGGGAGCCCAGAGAAGAGGCATGTATCTTCACTGGTATGAACATCACATGTGTCTTTGTATAGGAAGCTCTGAGTCAGTGGGAGGATTGCCCAAGGACACAGAACTGGCCAGTGGCAAAATTGGCAGGAGAATGAACTCAAAGCTCACACTTAAAATCATAGGCTCACCTAAATGTTAAGGACAGGAATCAAAACTTTTGTCTTGGTTTATTGGAGCAGATGAAATGTATTGGAGCAGATGAAATGTTAATAGCTCTGGCATTTGCTGCAACCAAGTTTAAATTAAGTCTTGTTTGTTTGTTTGTTTGTTTGGTTTGTTTGTTTGTTTGTTTTCTTTTTTTGAGACAGAGTTTCTCCATATAGTCCTGGCTGTCCTGGAACTCACTTTGTAGACCAGGCTGGCCTCCAAGTGCTGGGATTAAAGGTGTGCAACACCACCGCCTGGCTCTTAAATTAAGTCTTAAGACTCTTCCCTGCGTCCCAAGCCTAAGACTCCCTCCTTTCTGCTGTAGTGACCCATTGAAAAAGGCATTGAGAAGGACTCCATCCTGTGTACTCTAGGGATGAGAACATCCCAGTGCTGAACGCCTCGCATGGACAAAGATCCTGATTCTGAAAGCATCTTTGTTAGTGAAGCTTCACTGGCAGGGCAGTTCTAAGATAAGGTGATGGTCTTCAGATACGTGCAAGATTGTTGGAGGGGTTATTCTGTGGAAGTTGGAGAGGGAACGTAAGAATCAAAAGATACACAGTTTATTTTTCTACAGAAGAAAACCTTGAGCTGTGTTGATAAATGAGTGTAGTGATAAAACAGAGACAGTGGCAGTTAGTTCCCTTGGGATTCTCCATAGGGCACTGTTCCTTCTATGACATCTTGCCACAAGTTAGAATCATCTGAGTAGGAACCTTATCCTAACTAAGATCTGTCCCGGCTGCCCTAATTGATGTGTGAATAGCACCTTCCGGTAGCAGCAAAGATTAAAGGGCGTGGCAGAAGGAAGATTATCCTCCATTTTTGCTCCCTTGACCTTCCCTCTCTGGCTGCAAGCCCATTTACCCTATGGTTGCTAACTCCTTCACTGGTATCAGAGCCAGTTCCTAGGCTGGGACTGTTGAGCCTGCCCCTCCCCAGGGTGCCAGCCTCTGAGGGGTGAAATCTGCTGTGGAAAAGTCCTGCCTTGGAGTTATGCAGCTGCTAAGACCCAGCAGCCTTTCCATATGTTTATCTTACAAGTTCCATTCCTCCTGGAGACCCCACCTCATTCACCAAGCTTCACAGTCGGCCGGCCGGGGCCAGCCGAGGCACAACTGCTCTGTTTTCTTATTTAGTCCTCATTAAGCTTGTGCTTTCAGTTCAACTTAATTAGCATTCCAAGCAAGTTACTTCTACATTCTATGCAAAGATACATTTATTATATACTGTGATATTTAAGAAAGCCATTTAATGAATTCCCACATGATATATTAATATGTTTTCTGCTAGGCAGTGAAACTTAGTTTGAGAGAAAATGGGCAGTTAGGCACAGAAATACACCAAATGTCTTACTAGAGACACTTGGTCTGAGAGACAGTGGATGCTAACATCTATCCTTTCACACCCTCAAGGCATGGAGAGTCTTTCTTTTCCTTTCTTTTATTTCTTGTGAAACTGTTGCAGAAATACTAGTTCCATTTGTCTAAAGACACAGAGGAAGTGAAGGGAGAATGCAGCCAATGAAAATGAAAAATATTATTTGCAGTTTTGGCAGGTGTAATTTAGACTTGCAAATAACAAAATGTTTTTGAAGAACAATGATAAGAGACGATTTACTTGGTTTTGTAAGGCAGATTATTCTGTTGCCAACAGAATAAAATAAAATTTACAGGGTTTTTTTTTGTTTTTTTTAAATATTTTTTAAATTTACAGTTTTTTATACTTACTTTATATGCTTGGTGCCTATAGTATGTTTTAAATCAAATATATTAAGTAGTACTTGGTTTAAAATTAGTGTTTAGAGCCGGGCATGGTGGTGCATGCCTTTAATCCCAGCACTTGGGAGGCAGAGGCAGGCAGATTTCTGAGTTCGAGGCCAGCCTGGTCTACAGAGTGAGTTCCAGGACAGCCAGGGCTACACAGAGAAACCCTGTCTCAAAAACCAAAAAAAAAAAAAAAAAAAAAGAAAAGAAAAAAAAATTAGTGTTTATATATTACCTAAAGTCTAAAAACATGTCTGCTTTAAAACAATAGAATAGTCTCCTATTTTTAAAAGCTTTACTACTAGTATTTGTGTGTGTGTGTGTGTGTGTGTGTGTGTGTGTGTGTAGCTCATAGGACAGCTTTATGGAGCAACTCTCTCCTTTCATCTTTTACATGGGCCTCTAGAACTCTGGTCACCAGGCTTATGCAGCAACCTCATTTTCTTTCTTTTCTTTTCTTTTCTTTTCTTTTCTTTTCTTTTCTTTTCCTTTTCTTTCTTTCTTTCTTTTTTTTTTGAGACAGGGTTTCTCTGTGTAGCCCTGGCTGTCCTAGAACTCACTCTGAAGACCAGGCTGGCCCGGAACTCAGAAATCCGCCTGCCTCTGCCTCCCAAGTGCTGGGATTAAAGGTGTGCACCACCACTGCCCGGCGCAACCTCATTTTCAAAATGAACAAAAATCAAGCAACACTATAGGAAATAGTCCATGTGAACAGGTTCTTCCTTAAAAACTGTGGGACATAAATTCCATTAACATACTGTGAAAAGGTACTTTATCCTTCAGTGTCTTCTATAACCGACCTTAGCTAGAAGTTTCTGCTCCACCATGTTTTTTGTTAGTTAGTTTGTTTTTAATAAGTCCGTAACTACTGGTTTGCACACTGAGTTGGGAGTGGCAAGTCCCCTGACACTATGGGGAGCTATAGGAAGCCTCTGGGATGGTGTTCTGCATAGGAAGACTCCATCACCTCTTTCAAGGTAACTCTATGGAGGCCTTCCCTCGTGGCTGCAATCATGTAGCCTCTCTATGCAAATGTAAAATTAAAGCTTTAGATTAGATTCACAAGATAGAGAATGCCACCAAACACAAGCAGAACCTGAGCAAGCCGTGGAAAGCACCTGATAATCTAAGATAGGTTCTTTTTTTCTGTCCCCCTCCACCTTAAAATCAAATGTTTCACTAGCACTTTTTAAATTTAAAACAAAGAATGGTAAAAGGAAGGAAGACGTTATTGGGCTAACCTGAGACTGCAGCAGGCACCCACAAGGCGGAGCAGGCACCCATGAGAAGGAGCAGCCACCCATGAGGAGAATCAGGCACCCATGAGGAGGAGCGGGCACCCATGAGGAGGACTGGGCAGAAGAGGGCAGTGAGCCATCCAGAAAAGAGAACTGAACAAGCTGGAGGAGAGTGTGGGCGGGGCGGACTGGTGTATTCATGGGGAGCAGATGACATAGGCTGCTACAGCTGCTCAAATATATCTGCCTCAGACAGGGCACAGGTGCTGAGAAATGAGGGGGACATAGACCTTCCTTTTCTAGCAAAATGAAACATGATCTTCACACAGCTCATTTTGTTCTCATAAGATGGTTAGTTTTAGGATGCAAAATGCTAACCAGAGGAGGGTGCAGGAACAAGCCAACTCCACTCCTTTGTATTTAATTTATTTGTTTGTTTGTTTTGAGACAGGGTTTCTCTGTGTAGCCCTGGCTGTCCTGGAACTCACTTTGCAGACCAGGCTGGCCTTGAACTCAGAAATCTGCCTGCCTCTGCCTCCCAAGTGCTGGGATTAAAGGCGTGCGCCACCACTGCCCAGCTGTGTTTTCTTCAGGATACATGATACACCAAAATGAAGTCTTCAGCTACTTGAGGGCAGAGAGCATTTATGACCAGAAAAGAAAAAAAAAAAGCTCTTCTAAAATATCGGGGGTGGGGAGTGGAGGAAGACAGTGATGGTTACTGACTTGCTTAACAGGTTAAAAGCAGGCTCATAAAGATTTCGAAATTTTCCTAAAATCAAATAAGAGAGACAGAATTCAGTAAGGGTGTGTGACAATTCAAAACTTTTTCCTGCTACTATCACTTACCATAAGAAAATGGGAGATTTACTGTCTCAGAATTCTATCAAGTTCATCTTTCTTACAGTCCACACACTGCAGGCAGAGAATGCATACTTCATTCTACAAGGCTTAAGCTGTTTGTCAGGCTGTATGCCTTCACAGGGAAGAGGCACTGCGTGGCAAAACCTTTGAATTCAATTAGGCATATCCCAACTCTAAATGCAGAAGGAAGAGGGGCCTCAGTGTACAGAATATTTTGTTGACTGAGCAGGCTGAAGAAGAGCAGGCATCCTACTCCTGAAGCATGGGTCTACAGAGGAACCTCACCAAGCAACTAAACTGACACTGGTGCCTTCAGCTGGGACTGCACTTGTATTCAGTATCTGACTCCACTCAGTCATAAAGGCCATCCTGACAGTTCCTCAAGCTGGCTCTTCTCCAGAAGAGGCATCTCCTTGCTGTTACCACATGCTTCCGTCATTTCTGTTTCCCGCCTCAGCAGTCACTGACTTCTCTCTAAAATACCTTTGATCTCCACTCAGCAAGGCCTACCATAAAATAAATGGGGATAAAAAGAGTACCTAACACAGCCGTAATTCATTATATACATGAATGAAATCATCAAAGAGTAAACAAGTTTTAAAAACATGCACAAGATTGGGCTAGTCAAACTTTATCACAGACAGGGGAAGCTCATCAGGCCTCAGGCCTCCCTGAGAGCTTATTGGCAGTTTATGGCTGTTAGGGGTGAAGGGTGGGGTTGGCCACTTTCTTTAGCGGTGTAGCACCCCCCCCCCATTGGCTGCATATGCTGCAGTAAATAACTTCCCGCCTATGCTCATGGATGCAATCCTAACTAAATTTAGCTGCTCTCTCTCAGATATACAAAAAGACATCAAAAGAGGAAGAAGATTTGGAAAGGAAAAAGATTTCAGAGCAGCAGGAATAACAGAAGGTAATGGGTGTTTGAAAATTATGTACGTGTGTATACATATGTATATGTATATATGGTGTGTGTGTACATGCATGTATATTCAACCATATGAATAAAACTATGAAAGAACTAAAAACATTTTTAAAATAATTACTTTTTGTTTTTAACACAGGGTCTCAGTATGTAGCACTGGTTGGTCGGGTACTAACTATGTATGTAGAGCAAGCTGGCCTTGAAGTCAGAGTATCACCTGCCTATGCCTCCTGAGTGCTGGAACTGAAGGGGTGCATCACCACAGCTGGCTAAGATAAGCAATATTTTAAAAGATGTATTATTCATTTTATATTACATGCCTAGTATCTGCAGAAGTCAGAAGAAGGCATCAGACCTCCTGGAACTGGAGTTATACATGGCTATAAACCATCATATAGGTGCTGGGAGTCAAAACTGAGTCCTCTGCAAGAGGAACAAGTGCTCTTAAAAGCTGAGCCAAACTCTCCAGCCCAAGAATCAAAAACCTCAAATAGAGACGAGGATCTACTTCTTATAGATAAGACAGGCAGGTTACTCCTTTCTACATGGACCACATGCTCTGTGCTTCATGTGCAGTTATAGGCTGAACTGTGCCCTTCTTCAACCTGTGCTGAAGCCCTAACTACTTTACACTGTAACTTTATTTACCCTTAGGGAGGTTTAAATGGGGTCACCCCAACACACTATTAATAACTAGACACAGGCATACAACATCTGAGGATGTCACAAGAAAACAGCTGTCAGGCTGGAAGTGGTGGCACTGCTGGAGAATCAAAACTCCTGGAAGGAGCGGCAGAAAGGTCTAGGCCATCTAGGCTACAAAGGGAAACATTCCTAAATAAATAAATGATCAAACACAAAGAACAAACAGCTGTCTTAGTCTTTTCAGGCTGCAGGAGCAAACCAGGGTAAACTGGACACGAAGCTTCCATGAGATCCTAGCACTTCAGGGGCTGAGGCAGGAAGACTGCTGTGAGTTCAAGGATAGCCTGGGTTGCAAAGCAAGATCTTTCAAAACACTAAAATAAAACAAAGAACACTGAAACAACTAACCAGGAATCTTAATGGCTTATAAATAACCACCATTCACTTCTCAGATTTCTAGAAAGTCCAAGAGCAGGGAGCTGGCAGACATGGTGAGAAGTTTCCATACAGGTGACACCATCTTACGTGTCCTCATGTGGTGCAGAAGATGAGGCATCTCTCTGTGTTTTTTATAAGGGGACAGTTTCCTTCATGAGGGTGTCCTGCCCCACCTTGGGGTTAGTATATCACCATGTGAATCCTGGAGACATAAACATTCCCAGTACAACAGTGGCTGTCTTTAAGCAAAGAGTTATAAGAAACAAAGTTTACTGGTCAACACTCTCATCTTAATTTCCCAGCCTCCAGAACTGTTAGAATGTAATCTTCTGGGGCTGGGGATATAGCTCAGCTGGAGACTGCCTGCTGGGAGTGGGGGCCGGGCCGGGGGTGGGAAGACCAAACCAACCAAACACAAATGGGACTGCATATCTAATCCTAGCAAGGCAGAGACAGGAGTATTAGTATCAAATGTATAATGATATCTAGGCCAAGCTGGGCCGTGTGAGACCCTGTTGTTGTTGTTTTTTTACAGCCACTCATTTAATTTACAACACTTTTTAGATGTGGCAAACAGTGACTATAAATGAAAAAGTAATGGCTTGCCATTAAATTTGGTAGAATACCTGGAAGGGGTTTTCACTTTTATGAGGCTGAAAATCAGTGGTTAAGAATATTGTGTTAAGTCTGGTCCAGCCACTTAGGAAACTTTGGGCAGGCAAAACCTAAAGACATAGGCAGTGAAGGTATAGGACCCAGTACTGTATGTCCCTGCTAGAACTAAGTGAGCAAATGTACAGCACCGTATCATACAACATAATAAACACTCAATTAGCATGTCTGTCTAGTCACCTAAGTGTCTTTTGAAGCAGAAATAGTATAACAACACTTTCTCAGCATCTATTATTTTCTACCCTTGTCCAAATCGAGTGAAGGTGCTGTACTAGCTGGTTCTGGGTCAGCTTGACACAAGCTAGAGTAATCAGAGAGGAAGGAGTCTCACTTGAGGAAAAGCCTCCATGAGATCCAGCTATGTTTTCTCAATTAATGATTGGTGGGGGAAGGCTCAGTTCATTGTGGGTGGTGCCATTCCTGGGTTTTATATGAAAGCAGGCTAAAAAAGCTGAGGGAAGCAAACCAATAAGCAGCATCCCTCCATGGCCTCTGCATCAGCACCAAGCCCCCTAGGCTCCTGCCCTGTGTGAGTTCCTGTCCTGACTTCTTTCAGTGAAGAACAGCAAAGTGAAAGGAAAAGCTGGTAGGTCTTCCTTAGGTGGTTTTCAACCTGTGTGTATCACGAGCCCTTTGGGGGTTGGCTGACCCTTTCACAGCGGTTGCCTAAGACCATCACAAAACACATACTTACATTATGGCTCATAACAGTAGCAAAATTACACTTATGAAGTGGTAATAAAAATAATATTATGGGTGGGGTCCCCACAACATGAGAAACTGTATTAAAGGGTCACAGCATCAGGAAGGTTGAGAACCAGTGCTCTATCTGATTTCAAGTCATTCTGTCTCCACTCTATATCATCTTTCCCACTAGGTTCCTACAAGTTCTAATGTGCTGTGCCCAGTACTTGCCTAGTTCTTGCTTTCCAATGTCTATGTTTTATGGCTGAGGGGGACACAGAGAGCAGGACATTAGAGAATTAAATACTATTTTCAAAGTGTCTTCCCACATATGAAAGAAAAACAAAAAGGAAAAGTAAAACAAAGGCCAAACAATAGGATGAGGAAATTCTGTCTTTGATAATTCGGTGGCCCTGAACTGCAGGCAGCCGTGGTATAATGGCCTAAGAATGGGGTGCAAGTGATTTACATTCTCATGTTGCAGTGTCCTGATCTGAACCAAAAAGCTCCAGTTGCTAAGGATTATAGCGCGTACAGCGAGTGGATGGACTCTACTATCTAATTTTAGCACATCACTTGTCCTGCAGTATTTAATCCCAGTTAAATAAGCAAAGTCTGCTCTCCATTGCTAACTGATGGCTCTCCCTCTCACTCTGCAACCCCCACCCCCACCCCCACCCCAGCTCGGGAGTTCCCCAGCAGTTAAGAAGCTATTTAAAGGTGTCCCATCAAGGCGTTGGTAAAACAATGAGGCAGTCATTTCTTCAGTCACGTGCTCTCTATTAGACTGCCTCCCGGAAGATGCTTACATTTTTTCTGTAGCAGTTAACTTGCATTTTTATTTTAGTTTTCGTCAAGAACAGACTAGTCTTACAAGGACAGTGCCAGTTTTGAAATGAGTCAGTAAGAATGATCACACACACACATCTATACTTCAACTAAAAACAGATTGTACACCTAAGAGACTAGGGTGTGTTTGTTTGTTTGTTTTTTAAGTGGCGCTAAGGTGGTTGGTGAGAATTATGTCACGCTAGCAGGTGTTTTTGTCACTTCACTAGTTTTGTACTGCAACAGGAATTTACTTTGCATGGTATTTAGATATTTAGGGTTTAGATGTAGAAAGTTCTGTAGTCAATCCCTCCAGAAATATTTAAAATACTTCCACAAATCACAAGTCTAAGTGAACTGCTGTAACTGGAATAAAAAAAAAATCTGAAAGTTGTTTTAATTTTTTTCATATTTAAGTGAAATGTAGATAGAACATAGTATGAGGCAAAAAAAAAAAAAAAAAAAAAAAGGCTTTACTTCTTTGTCCCCAGTTCAGGGGTAGTAACTTCCTGGGGAGGCTCCTACTTTATCACAAATTTAAGGACAATCTGATTATTCTTCCTAACGTGACTAAGGGCTTCATAAAGATAGTCTGTCCTGTGACAGAGGTTGGAAAGCCCTAGCTTCCCTTAGACTTCGCTCCTCTTTCCAGTCAGTGAGAGAATGAGAGAGGGAGATCAGTCAGAGCAGAAGAGGGAAGGGTGGTAAAGCACCTCAGTCATTTCACCAGCCAGTCCCAGGGAAATGCTGTTCTTTACAAGACATGCCTTGGTCATGGTGTCTCCTCACTGTAGTAAAGCCCCAACCAAGACATCCCATCATGCTTCAACATCCTGTCTGCTCTAAACGCATGGTAGTCATAGATACAACGGGGGAAAAAAAGCCCAGGATCAATTTTCTCATAAAATGAAAAATCATTTGTGGACCAGCAACACAACAGAAATACAAGTAGTGAGCTGGGTTAAGTATACTCTTAGGGTGTGCTCTTGAAGCAGCTGGAGATAATGAAAATTTTAGTTTTTATGGAACTCCAACTCCAACATGCTACCCAACATGCAGAACAAAGCCAATTCTGTTACAAGAAGCCAGAAACAGAAGAATAACTAACTTGACCAAGCATCCTGGGCTTCCCGAGACTCCCCTGGTACCCCTGCCACCTCTCCCACAAAGGTGCTTTTAAAGTTAAAATGATGTTTGGGCATGTAGGCTCTGGTCTGTTAATTTCTGTGCTGGAAGACTGAAGCAGGAGGACTGAGAGTTTATGGCCAGTCATCTCTGCACTTCCATTGATATCCAATTTCAAAAAAACAAAACAAAACAAAACAAAACAAAAAACAAGTCTAAGCTGGAATGGTAGCTCATGCATTCAGGATGCAGAGGTAGGCAGATCTCTGAGTTAGAGGCCAGACTACACAGTCAGTTCCAGGACAGAGAAACCTGCCTCAAAAAACAAACAAACAAACCCCACTAATAATAATAATAATAATAATAATAATAATAATAAAACCTATACTAAGATCTGGGATATACCTCAGTGGTACAGCATCTGCCTAGCATGCACAAGATAATGTATCTTACTGCAAAAATAAACCAATAAAATAATAAATTAAAAATTCTTTCAAACAAACAAGTTAGAAAATTTGTTTCTGAGCTGACATGAACTGTAAGATTACAAAATTTTCAGGTTAAAGAAAATGTGAGATTAAAAGGAATTAATACTGGAAATGAAATTTATAAAATAACTTTTTGTTATTTCTCAATTTAGGATATTTTTTTGTTGCTGTTTTTGTTTTTCGAGACAGGATTTCTTAGTGCAACTCTGGCTAGCCTGCAACTCACAGAAACCTACCTGCCTCTGTCTCCCAAGTGCTGGGAATCAAAGGTGTACACCACCACACCTAGCTAGGAGATTTTTAAAAAATAGGAAAAGCATCTTGTATTTACTGTATCATCTGTTTTAGTCAGGGTTACAATTGCTGTGATGAAACACTATGACAAGTAAACTGGGGAGGAAACGGTCTATTTGCCTTACACTTCCACATCACTGTTCATTAATGAAGGAAGTCAGGCAGGAACTCAAACAGGTCAGGAACCTGGAGGCAGGACCCTATCCAGAAGCCATGAAGGACTGCTGTTTACTGGCTTGCTTCCCATGGCTTGTTCAGCCTGCTTTCTTATGGAACCCAGAGCTATCAGAACCCCACCCACAATGAGCTGGGTCCTTCCCTATCAATCACTAATTAAGAAAATGCCCTACTGGTTTGCCTATAGACTGATTTTATGGAAGCATTTTCTCAATTGAGGCTCTTTCCTCTTCAGTGACTCTGCTTGTGTGAGGGTGACATAAAACTAGCCATCACATCATCCCAAAACTTAAATGCAATACAGGATTATAAACCGTGACACGGGCTGGGAATACGGTACAGTGGTAGAGCACTTGCTTACCATCTTCAATACTAAATATGATTATTTTAGTAATAAAAAATAAACAAATCTGAAGGAGTCAATATTACTACAAGGATCATTTAGCAAAAAACAGCCAGGTTTGTTGGTGAATGACTCTAATACCAGCACAAGACGCAGAGGCAGGTTGATCTCTTTGAGTTTGAGGCTAGCCTAGTGTACACAGTGAGTTCCAGGCCAATGACGGTTACACAGTGAGACCCTGTCTCAAGGATTATATCTTTGAGATATCTATTTATCTATCATCTATGTATGTATGTATGTATGTATGTATGTATGTATGTATCTAAAAAGGAGCACATCTCTAAATGAGCATCGCACCCAAACATTAGGGGTTTGGAGTACATTCACTGAACTGATTCATGTTGAGAGATTGGAATCAGAAGCATAATATAAACTAGGGAGCTCACAAATTGACAACAGACTTAAACAATGCATTAGACAATTAATATATGGTATTTTAAATTATTGTTAAAATACTAAGTTGTGATATAGCATTCCATTTAGGACTTTTAAAGTACTCAATATTTTAAACACTATACACTATTTGCTCAGCTAACAATACATACTAGTAATAGGTCTAAATATGAGTTCACTTAACTTATTGGGTAGAAGATCACTGCCAGATTTAACACTAGTATTTTAACTTTTCCAGTTTCTTGGAAACCCTCAGCTAGCTATAACTTCACTATAACCTACATGGGCAGCACTGGGCTACCATACGTGCAAATATTTTGCTTAAGATACTTCCACTTGCATCAATCAGTGGGATGCTTGCTCACAGGAATAAACATCGTGTTTTTCCTTTCTTTCCTTTCCTTTCCTTTCCTTTCCTTTCCTTTCCTTTCCTTTCCTTTCCTTTCCTTTCCTTTCCTTTCCTTTCCTTTCCTCTTTCTTTCTTTCTTTCTTTCTTTCTTTCTTTCTTTCTTCCTTTCTTTCTTTCGACATGCTCTTACTATGTAGCTCTAACTAGCCTGGAACATCCTATAAAGATCAGGCTGGCCTCAAACTCAAAAGATCTGCTGCCTCTGCCACCCAAGAGCTGAGACCCACATTAGAAAACAAGGTCAGGTGTGGTAGTTCACACTTGTAATCCAATGGTTGAGAAGGCAGAGACAGGAGGATGCCTGAGGCTTAATGGCCAGCCAGTCTACCCTACTTGGTAAGCTCTAGGCCAAACAAACAAACAAACAAACAAACAAAGCATGAAGCAGCTAAGGAAACACATATTTGAGGCTGTACTTGGGCCTCTCTATATATACATGGACATACAATGTGGGTGGGAGGCAGAGGGAAGAGGGGGAGAGAAAGAGGGAGGTTGGGATAAATGGGGTGGGGTAGGGAGGGCTATGAACAGAGACAGAATAAAAAAAAATCCAGCAAGATACAAGATGGCAAATAAGCCCAATCATGCCAATAATTACATTAGCTGCAAATGAACTAAGCACACTAATTAGGCAGAAATGTCAGACTAGACAATAAAGCACAGTTTAACTGTATGCTATCAATAAGAAATATGCTCTAAATATAAAGGCATGAATTAAAAGCAAAATGATAGATAAAGTTATACATTTTAAATACTGTCATAATAACACTGAAGTGGTAGCTATATCAAAGTATATTTTAGGTCAGAGGATAAGCATTGCCAGAGATAAAGAGAACTATTTCATAATGAGAAAAGGAGGAATCATCAAGAACTATAACCATTCTAAATATTCATCTACTTAACAAAGCTTCAAAGTACAAGTAAAAGCTAATCCACCTGAAAGGTGGCACAATAAATTCACAGTAACAGAGACTTCATCTTCTTTGATTGATGAAATAATTGATGCAACAAACATATGGAAAATCAACAAAGACATGGGCAACTTCAGTCATGTTATCAAGCAACTCAGCCTATTTGATGTTGCAAAATACACCATATTACAACATTTCTCTTTTCAAACATTCACATTCATCCAGACCATCTACTGTGTCTGTATGCAAGTCTCAAAAATATTTAAAAGGATTTAAAATTATAAAAAGAGTTCCTAATCATAAAATATAATTAAATTAGAAATCAAGAAAATTGTAATTGTAAAAGTCCAAAATTGAGCATCATCATTTTGACAGGGCTAGTGCCATTAGAAACTCAGGCTGACCTGGACTCCTTATGTAGAAACAGGTTGGTCTCAAACTCACAGAGAACTGCCTGCTTGTGCCTCATGACTACTAGGATTAAAGACATAAACTATCTATGAACTTCTATCATCATGGTTGCCTAAAACACAAACTGAAGAACACCAATAGATATGCCAAAGTGGATGGGGAAGCCCATAACGTCTCAAACCTACACAAAGAACCACAGGAAACTAAGCAACACTGTGGGTGGGAGACATGGAAAAGCACACAAACTTGCTATCCAATACCAAATGGTCCGCCCTGAAAACCTACATATGGATAACATATGAATGGAACAGGTTATATTTAGGAATATATGTGTAACAACAGTTAATGAAAAAGAGGCCATGAGTGTGAAAGTGAGCAAGGAGGGAGAGATGAGAGGGTTTGGAGGGAGAGAGAGAAGGGATAAATGTTATAATCTCAATAGTGAGAGGAAAATAGACAAAATCACCTGTATGTGAGCACACACATGCCATGAACATGTAAAGGTGAGTTTAAAATGTGTGTATAAGATGGTTTTTCCTTTTTTCATAAAAGTGCCAAGGCTCAGACTCAGATCATCAGGTTTGGTGGAGTGCCTTTCTTTACCAGCTGCGCCATCTGGCTAGCCTGAAGGTACACACTTCTTTCAGAATGTATTACTCTTAAATATACAGAAGATAGCCATAATTCCTAGACTGGAGAATGTCTAGCATAGGCCAACTGAAGCTAAACACAAATTTAACTTATGTCCATGAAACAATTGGTGAAAGAGATTAAAACAAAGTCAATCTGCATTTATTTTCCTAAGTCATTTCCAGCTATACCCTCATAAAAACAGATTTGTACTTCAACAGTGTTTGTAGAGTACTAGCAATGTCCCAGTAATACACTAGAAACATATGAGAGATACAAAAGTGAAAATACCAATGTACTTATGGATCTCAGAGCAGCTGAAACTGCTCTAAGACTGTGATGGTTTGAATATGCTTGGCCCACTATTGCAAGGCACAGCCTTGTTGTAGGAAGTGTATCACTGTGGGGTGGGCTTTGAGGTCCTTTGCTCAAGCCCCACCTAGTGCGGAAGAGAGCCTCCTCTTGGCTGCCTTTGGATCATGATATAGAACTCTTGGCTCCTCTAGCACCATATCTGCCTAGAAACTGCCATGCTTCCCACCATGATGATAATGGACTGAACCTCTGAACCTGTCAGCTAGCTCCAATGAAATGTTTTCTTTTATAAGAGTTACCTTGATCATGGTGTCTCTTTACAGCAATGAAACTCAAACTAAGACGCAGTATAAACAACTAATAAGAATATGCTGTAGTTTATAAGATAGAGATAACTGTAACAAGGGAAATGAGAGCAGAGAGAAGGGGGAAATAATTTCTCCTCCAAGTCCTACAAGGGACAGAATCCAGGTCCTTCCTGCATGGTAGGCAAGTATATTTTTATAGATAGCTGTACCTTCTGAGGTCCAGGAGTTAAAGAGTGGGTGGGCAGGAAAGGCCTCATTGATTAGGTGATATTTGAGAACACTAAAAGGAACAAGATGTGAAAATTTGGGTCAAATATTAGGAGTATACCTGGGTATTCAAGAAAGAATAAAGAAGCTAGTATGGCAGGTGCAGGGAGAGCTAAGGGAACCTGGGGTATAACATTAGGGAGGTATAAGGAACCAGAGGACAGAGAAGACCAAGTAAGGGTCTGTAAGGACTTTAACTTTGACCCTCAGTAATTGTGAGACTCCAGGAGGTTCTGAGCAGAAAGGTGAAGTGACTGTCTTGGATATTAACAGTATCATTCTGGCTGTCATGATGAAAATATGTGAAAGGTGAAAGGAACTGAAAACACACCAGATAGGCTACGGCAAGAACCCCTGACAACTGGAGCTGGAGAGACAGCTCAGCGGCTGAGTGCACTCTACACTTGCAGAAGACTTGAGTTTGGCTCCCAGTACCCACTCTGGGCAGCCCAGAACCTCTTAGAATACCCACCACCTGTCTTCTCCCAGCACCTGAATGTATGTACACATGCTCCCACCCCATAATTTAAAAATAAAAACGGGGGCTAGAGCGCTCACTCAGCAGCTAAGAGAGCTCATGATCCCCCAGAGGACCTGAGTTTGTTTTCCAACACCCATGGAAGGTGGCTCACAAATGCTATTAACTCGAGGGTCTCATGTCATCTTCTGGCTTCTTTGGATACCCAACCACACAGAACATACCCAGAGGCCCGGCTAGAGAGCAAGGTCTGAGTGCGTGAATGAGTGAGTGAATGTGTACTGTTGACATGAGCACTGCCATGTCAAGGATTGCAATGCCTCAGACCCCCTTCCCTGGCTCAGGCTCAGGAGAATGGCAAGGCCTTACCCTCATCCAAGTACAGCTGTTGACAATGTGTGCAGAAAGAGCTACAGCTTCTTCCTCAAGGATGAATACAGCCTGAGACTACTCCCTTACTGAGACCCCCTATCAAAATTAGCTAACCTGCCTCCTCAGTTGGCTATGTAGAACATACATGCTCCTTGTTCATATTGTGTATAATAAACATATCAAGTTTCTGGGCTGCAGCTGGCATATCTCTATCAGCATGTATAATCCATGGATCTCAGTTTTTCTGTATATGAGTCTGATGTTTCTTCATTTCCTGTTACCCCAGTCAGGGTGATACCAAAGCTGTGCCAATATATGCACATAAACAAACCTTAAAAAAATCTTAGGAACAGAACCCCAGAGAACTGACGGTTGTTTCTAACAAGGTGGTTTCTGGTTCACTCAAATGAGCATGATGATGTGGGAGAGATGGGAAAGTTGTTAAATCACAATCATGGAGTAGCGGAAGTGACAAGATCTAATGTTCCAATTACAGAGATGCAGAGCTAGGAACATTTGCTTCAGAAGCAGGAAAGGGCAGGCAATTCTGATGCAGGTAGGTGACTGCATGCAGTGCTTGTAGTGGGGTGGTTTGTCAAGGTTTCTTCTGATTACTCCTTTTCTCTCAGGAAACAACTAAGCAAAGGATGAGAAGTGAGAGAGGAAGTACTGGTGGCCTGAGAAAGGTACGATGAAGTACATTACAAAACCTGGAGAATAGATGCTTACGTTTGCCATGGTTGGTCTTTAAATCCTATATGCATCTCAAACAGTTCTCTAACATTTTGCTTCTAGATCTCTGCACACACAGAAGCAATTATCAATATTTATTCACTTTTTATCATGTATATGCTACTCCAGGGAGAGAGATCAAATCTTGCCTGTCCTATAGTAAGGGTGAATGTGCCCACTTATATACAGCCAAGTAAATGGAATAATGGCCTGTTCGCAGCTCAATATGCACAAGTAGAACTGATGTTTTCTGCTTTGAACTCCTTCCTTATTACAAGAATGCCTTAAAAAAATCAAGGCATTACAAATCTAGATGGCCTCATATTATATGTACTTCCATTTACCCTAATATTACAATAAAAGTGAAAACCTTATGGAGAAAATTCATGTGCAAAGAAGACAGATGCTTATTGTGAGAGGGATAAAAAAATGTTTTCAGAAATACCATGACGACTTTGAATAGGCAACCCACATAGAAAGCTTGAAGTGGCATGTTTTTTCATATTGTGCAAGTACTTCTTTTTTTAAATATTTTATTTATTTATTATATGTAAGTACACTGTAGCTGTCTTCAGACACTCCAGAAGAGGGCATCAGATCTCATTACAGATGGTTGTGAGCTACAATGTGGTTTGCTAGGATTTGAACTCAGGACCTTTGGAAGAGTAGTCGGCACTCTTAACCGCTGAGCCATCTCACCAGCCCAAGCACTTCTAATAAAAGTACTCCAATAAATAAATCATATGCATGATGTCTATTTAACAGTACCATAAATCCATATGAGGTTTATACAGACACTAATTATCAGTTAATGCCCTTATACTGGTACAACTTATTACATGATAATACCTAAGAAAAACCAGGGCATTAAAGATCTAGATGGGCTTCTTCTTCTGTGTACTTCCGTTTATACACAGCTGAGTAAATGGGATATTGGCTGGGTTGTAGCTCAATGCGCACTCAGGAGAGTAGGAAGGTAGTCACGGTGTTTTATAAAACTTACACAGCATGTCCTAAAGTTTACTCTCTTATTTGAGAAAGGTAATTCATATCTAAATTTCACCATTATTAGAGACCAAACTAATTCATATTCTTTCTCCTCCCTCTCCTCTCCTTTCTTCTCTCTTCCCTGAAAGGTTATTTTGTAGAAATAAGGCCGATTCCTATAAACAATTGCTGCTTATGTACAATAAATATGCTAAAAAATAGTCAACATGAATACTGACAAACCACCAAAGACTCAAAAGACTCATTAGACACTTTGGGGGAGTCTAACTGAAACACAAACAAACTCAATGGTTACTAAAAATGTATTTTAGGTCTAAAAACAGCAATTTTCTCTTATTCTTAAGAACAAAGAAAAGCAATTATAATTCTTAGGCAGAATTGTTTATTTTGTTTGACTCAAATTTCGGTTTTGAATTTGGTTTTTAATGGCTTTGTACAGGTGTCCACTACCAGACCATGTCTATGTAGCTATTTCCAGTGCAGTTTGACTCACCCATATCTAGATAGTTTGAGAAACACTGAATGACCGTGAATGATAGAAATACTCTAATTAGGTTCAATTTATAATCATAAAGGCCAGAACACTGTGCATTCTGCAACGGAGGGGTTTTTCCCCCTAAAATTTCTCTATGGATTAAGAATGTGTTCCAGAGAAAATGGAATAATCTGGGGGGGGGGTATCCATTGTTCCTTTGCAGAATGAGGTGCATCTCGCAGTCCTGGGGAACCATGAGTGAGCAGGACGCACTGGGTCTCCCCTCACTGGTAGCTGGAGCCTGCTTGTCTGAGAGCTCTCAGTTCCTCCTAGAGTTGAAATGTTATAGGCAGCCTGCTCTATGACTAAACCACAAACCAGAAAAGGAGGGAATCTCAAGCCCTGGAATACACATCAGATAAAACTTTGTGCCCCAAACCAACAGGATGGTGAATTCAAGAGGGAGCAATCTAGACACCTAGAAGATTATACGTCCATGATGCACTCAGCCAATGAGAAACTGGGGGCAGGAATGTAAAAACCACTGCTTTTTCATGTCAGCTAAGTTTACCCTTTCCCAGGCTGATTCCTGCAGAACCAAAAATAAATCAGCCTTGCTTCCCTACTTGGACTTTCTAGTACTCTTATTATGAAGTATCATTATTATCTTAGGGGGAATCCAGATTTTCAGCAAAAATATTTTGTATTTTAAGTCCATTCTTCTCTTGAATTAAGAAATTTCATAATTCATATGCTTTATTATTTTTCCTAAATTTGTCTTTTCATTCTCTCACAGTTGGGAAAAATAACTCAAGAACATATTCTAATCAAAATGTCCCTCCTAGGCAAATGGATGAACCTGGAGGGCATCATCCTGAGTGAGGTAACCCAATCACAAAAGAACTCACATGATATGTACTCACTGATAAGTGGATATTAGCCCAGATACTTAGAATACCCAAGATATAAGATACAATTTGTGAAACTCATGAAACTCAAGAACAAAGACCAAAGTGTGGACACTTTGCCTCTTGTTAGAATTGGGAACAAAACACCCATGGAAGGAGTTACAGAGACAAAGTTTGGAGCTGAAACGAAAGGATGGACCATCTAGAGACTGCCATATCCGGGGATCCATCCCATAATCAGCCTCCAAACGCTGACACCATTGCATACACTAGCAAGATTTTGCTGAAAGGACCCTGATATAGCTGTCTCTCGTGAGACTATGCCGGAGCCTAGCAAACACAGAAGTGGATGCTCACAGTCAGCTATTGGATGGATCACAGGGCCCCCAATGGAGGAGCTAGAGAAAGTACCCAAGGAGCTAAAGGGATCTGCAACCCTATAGGTGGAACAACAATATGAACTAACCAGTACCCCCTGGAGCTTGTATCTCTAGCTGCATATGTATCAGAAGATGGCCTAGTCGGCCATCATTGGAAATAGAGGCCCACTGGTCGTGCAAACTATATGCCTCAGTACAGGGGAACATCAGGGCCAAGAAGTGGGAGTGGGTGGGCAGGGGAGTGGGGTGGGAGGGTATGGGGGACTTTTGGGATAGCACTGGAAATATAAATGAAGAAAATACCTAATTAAAAAAATTGTAAGGTGAAAAAATATATTCCAGATAAATATGTTTTAAGAAGTGACAGGTAACATAAGCCTTTTTAAATAGCCTCTGATGATCCCAGCAATCCTGCCCTCATCTGCACATGTAACTGAGGGCTGGAATGCTACCCCCACCTCCCACCCCCCAGATTTTGTTCTGCTACAAACCATCTTCAGACTTTCAGCATTTCAGGTCGTCAATTCCTTTGCTTTGAAATACTAGAAGGTATGTTTATACATATAGAAATATAGAAAGATAAGCATCTATTACATGGAGTATTTAAATGAAGAGTTAATCCTAAAGCCTGATTTGCACCACTAATATAAAGAGAGAAGCCATAAAACCTGAGGGCATTTCAAGTAAGCCTGGTAAATTGGTGAGGCGACCTTCTCTGATTCAGAAAACTCTGTCTTAGTCTCTAAGTTTCAGAGTGCCACTGTACCATGGATGCTATCATAGTCTAATACAACTGTTGTTAGAAGCAACTCACCTCTCATGTAAGAACCATTTATGTATTCTATGTCAAATGTACTCCTGCTAGACTGATAAATAATCCTCTAAGGTAAAAAGTTTTAACATAAAGACCTCTGGTTCCCCCCACCCCGAGATCAAATTCTATGATTTCTATTTGTCTTAAACTCTATCTGTAATTTTTCTGAAGACCTAAGAATATTTATAATAAAACGCAAAAGTTGCTAATTTGGTCATTAATAAGGTACTAATCCTTTTCCTAAATTATATTTATATAAACAAAATCTAGACTGAAGTTAAGAGAAGTAAAATACTGTCAAGTTACTCTATACCAACACTGTCCAGAATATAAACCACAAATATAATTTAAAAATTTCTAGTAGTTATGTTTAAATTGTAGGAAGAAATAGTTAACATCAATTTTAAGTTTTGGTTGAACATAGTATGTTCAAAATATGGTCAAGTAAAAGAGTTATGTCAGGGGCTGGAGAGATGGCTCAGCAGTTAAGAGCATTGACTGCTTTTCCAGAGGTCCTGAGTTCAATCCCAGCAACCACACATGGTGGCTCACGACCATCTGTGACAGGATCTGATGCTCTCTTCTGGTGTGTCTGAAGACAGCTATAGTGTACACATATAAATAAAGTAAATAAATCTTTTTAAAAAAGTTATATTACCCCTACCTTTTATTTTGGTATGGAGTTTTCAGAATGAAGTGTTTACACTTATCCTAACTTGGATTAACCACATTTCAAGTGTGTAGACTCCTATATAGTTAGTGGCTATTATATTGACAGAGTAGTCTGAGAGCCTGTTAACCAAGAGGGTGGTCTATGACAAAGCAGCACTGAAATTCGGGGCCTGCTAGAAATGCACACTTTACCTTAACAAACCATGTAGTCCAAGATAATACTTTTTTAAAAGGTCAAGCATATGGATTATATAGAGTATTATATATTGAGTATCTACAGTAAATTTTATCTTAAGCATGAGGTGTTCCTTTGGTTTTTGTTTTTTTGAGGCAGGGTTCTTCTGTGTAGCCCTGGCAGTCTGGAACTCATTCTATAGACCAGCTGACCTTGACTCCACCCACCTTTGCCTTCTGTGTGCTAGGATTTAGTGTCATGTACACTAGCTAACTGACCAGCTAGTCCCATGAGTTCTTTTGACTGCATATCCACTGTAATTAAGACAGCACAGTAAGGAGCTGGAGCCATGGCACAGCAGTTATGAGCCCATACTGCTTTTCCAGAGAACTGAGTTTCAATTCCCTGTCAGGAAATTCATAGCCACCTATAATTCCAACTCTAGAGGATGTGGCACCTGCTCTGGTGATCATTGACATTCGTACATACATGGAAGACACATATAAATGAAAATAAACATTAAGAAAAAATAACTATCAGTGACCATCTGCTATCTGCTAGATGAAGTTCCCTCCTCCCAGATGACTCTCATGTCAAGATGACAAAAAACAGCTCATTTACTGAAACAGAAGAAAGTCTTGTGGGCTAAATATTCCTCTCACAAATCCAGGGCTTTGGGGTTTTAATTTCCATCCTCTGGATGGAAATTACCATCACCAGGGCAGGCTCCTTCCTGGGTTACAGTGTTTGACAGGAAACTCATCCTCTGGCATTCTTAGCACCACCAGTTGCAGGATTGGTGTTCTTGAAGGATTTTACTTAATATCATTTGAGAATTGCTTCTTGGGCTTACTGTAGTTTGAATCTTCAATGTTCCTCCAAAGCCTGTGTATTAAAGGTTATGTGCCTACCCCAGAGAGGTAGAGCCTTGAGCCGGTGAGGCTGCATGGAAGGTTTTAGGTAAAGATCGTGGGACATGGAGTCCTTTTTTCTCTGCTTCTTAGTTGCCATGAGATAAGCAGATTGCTCAACCATGTGTTTCCAACCACTATACGCTTGCCTTACAGGAGGCCCAAAGGTAATGGTGCCAAATGACCATGCACTGAAACTCTAAACTATGAGCAACAACACACCTTTATCAGGTGTCTCAGGTATTTATCGCAGTAAGAGAAAGCTAACATAAATAATAAACACAGCTAGTGTTCCTAGATGCAAAACGTTATGAAGTCTCCAGGCCCTTCATATGGGGCTTCAGAAGAGCAGGTGGCAGAAGCATGCATGTGCCTTTGCTGACATGATGCATAGTGTTGTCACCCTGGAAAACCGGAGAATTACCTGGGAGATGAGCATCAGCACATCTACTGGGAGTTAATGTTATGTGAGTCAGGTGGGAAGACCTGCCTAGCATGAGCAGCGCCATTCCACAGGCAGGGATGTATGGACTGTCCCAGAGTGGAGAAGAGGAATGGCAGCATACATGCATTCAGTGCTCTCCTTATGACTGCACGTACAACGTGCCCACTGCTTCCTTGACTTCTCTACCACGATGCACTTACTAAACCTTGAATTCTGAGTTGAAACAAACCATTCCTCCCTTAAGTAGATTTTGTCAAGGTATTTTTATCTCAGCAAACAGAAAAGGAATGAAAACTATCTGAGGTGGTATGAGGGGTCTTTAGCACAAAAGTAAGTTTCTTAGCGCTGAGTTGGGTAGGCACTAGTAGAGAAACCAGAGTTACTTCAAGTTGCCAGTGATTATAAAACTAATAAAGCCGGGCGTGGTGGCACACGCCTTTAATCCCAGCACTCAGGAGGCAGAGGCAGGCGGATTTCTGAGTTTGAGGCCAGCCTGGTCTACAAAGTGAGGTCCAGGACAGCCAGGGCTATACAGAGAAAAACAACAACAACAACAAAAAACAACAACAACAAAAAACCAAACCAAACCAAAAACTAATGAAGGAAAGGCCTTGTAACCATAAAATCCATTAACTATTTTGTGGGTGGATTTAATCACAACATGTTTGAATACAATTTCACTATTCATTAGGTCCATCACTGTGGTGGTTTGAATATGATTGGATGGTAGGGAGTGGTATTGTTAGGCGGTGTGGTCTTGCTGGAGGAAGTGTGTCACTGTGGGGGTGGGCTTCAAAGTGTGGAAGAGACCCTCCTTGTAGTTGCCTGTAAGAAACAGTTTGCTCCTGGCTTCCTTCTCCAGAGTCATTCCTATCCAGATGCTGTTGTGCTTCCTGCCAAGATGATAATGTACTGAACCTCAGAACCTATAAGCAAGCCCCAATTATATGTCATTTATCAGAGTTGCCTTGGTCATAGTGTCTCTTCATAACAATAAAAACCCTAAGACAAAAATCACCTAGTTTTGGGGAAATTGTCTTATCTGTAAAAGGAGGACATTTCCACCTGAGAGTTATTGAGTGGATGAATATGACAACAGAAAATATAGTTAACATAGTACTTAGCACACAGTAGGCAGTTCCATCTAATGGTCTGGGGCAAAGCTGAGGTTCACCATGCTCTAGGAAATTTCGTGGACTCAATGCATGTTATTCTCTTAGCATGTAAGAGTATTGGCATTACTCCCATTGGGTAATATCACTGCTTCTGGGAAAAGCTTTGGGAGTCAGCTTTGGGAGCCTACAGTCAGTTACTCACAAATATACACATTCTCTGGCTGCCATGCAAGGTTGGAGCCTATGAGCAGATGATATAACCTCCACACCACATTAGCATTTGAAGATTTACATGATCTAATATTACCATTCACAGTAAGGAAATGGTTTTTACTGCTAGAAGGAACAGGGCTAGTTTATTTCAATGAAATCATTTTATGGGTTATTCTGGGGAGTTTTATGTGATCTGTTTAGGCTCAAAGAACACTTTAATATTTAGGATTTCTAATTCTGAATGGGGCCTTATTCCCATCTGCTACACTTTCTGAATCCTGCCTATCTTGTTCTAGCCATAAAGTGTTTGGTCTACAGATCTTTAGGAAACCATAGATGCTGTTCTTTGCCTCTAAAGTCTTGCTTAGAGCACTGTGTAAAGTAGGAATTAAAGGTCCAATTGGAATCGTGAAACAGGCTGGCATGCCAGAAGCAGTGGAGCTCATCTCTGCCCTACTCCCCATCCTCAGGTGTCGAAACTAAACTAAACTACTGCTCACAGGTTCCTGATAATCATCATGACTTTCATACCAGCTGGTTGGCAATTTAAGATCTATGTTTATATTCCAATGTTTTGTTTTAATTCAAAACTTTTTTTCTTCTGGTCTCTGATGTATCTTAACCAAAATTTCCCTATGTCAGAAACTTCCTTAGAGATGAAAATAATCAGAAGTTAACTTTTTGGTGTGTATGGCATATGCAAATGTGTGTACATGTGCACATGCATGCAGTTTTGCTCTATGTGGAAACTAGAGGTCAATGCTGGGTGTCTTCCTTGACTATTCTCCACCTTAGTTTTGCAGACAGGGTCTCTCACTAAGGGTGAGAGACCAATCAGATAGATACACTTGCCAGAGAGTTCCAAGGAACTCTGGTCTCTGGATCCCTAGTGCTTGGATTATGTCTGGCTTTTTACATGTGTGCTAGGGGTCAGAACTCAGGCCTTCATTTTTTTTTTTTTTTAATGGCAAGTATTTTACCAAAAGAGCCAACTCTAGCCCACAGAAGCCAAGTTTGAGAAAAATATGCATTTTAATTCCTACTACTTTTGTTGTGAGAGCTAAGGACCCATTACAGACATCATCCTTAATATGAGATTTGACTCCCTAATTAACCCTGACAAAGGAACAATTTCAGAGTGGTATATACAGAGAGTAAAGTCATCTATCTCTATACTGTTCTGTGAGGTACTGCTACTTTTGCTGAGTCAGCTTAAAGCTTAACATGGCAAATAATCTCTGTGGCAGAAAAGTTTGATTCCCATTCTTAAAAGAAGGAAACACATGTGATATTTCCTAGTATTTCAGTTCAAAGAAGTAATTTTTCTCATTATATTGGATAGATTTTTTAACTATGATGAATTGGCTAAATTACTGAAAGCTGGACCCCAAAAGCTAACATCTTACCATCTATTTTTTAAAGATTAATTTTTATTTTTAATTTTGTATATATGTCTGTGTGGGAGTATATGCACGTGAGTGCAATTGCCCTGGAAGGTCAAAGAGAGTGTCGGAACCCTAGGAGCTGAAGTTACAGGAGGTTGCAAGTCCCTACACTGTATGGACAATGAGATCCAGACTTGGGGGCCTCTGCAAGAGCACACCTGTTCTTAATCACTGAGCCTCTCTCTAGCTTGGCTAAGATTTGAAGAAACACAGAAATGTGACATTTGTCATTTTCTCTAATGGTGTGACCCCCCACCTATAGCAACCATAGCAACCACACCCAGAGCAGGCCCTACTCCAAAGAGTAGGCCAACACAAACTGGCCTTAGAAAAGAGGGCAGGGGAAGGGGGAGGAGTGAAGAGGAGAGACAGAGAGGGAAACATGAAGTTAGGTGGTGAGGATGAGGGAGTGTATCTGGGAGGAGTTTGGATGGAGAGATGAACACAAACAAAATACATTGTTACAAATTATTAGAGAATTATAAAAACACAATTAGAAAGAAAAGGAAGGAAGGAAGGAAGAGAAAGAAAAAAGAAAGAAAAGAAAGGAAGAAAGGGAGAAAGGAAGAAGGCAAGCAAGCAAGCAAGAAAGATAGGTAGTTGGACAGATGGTCCAGCTATAAAGAATGAGCATCTTGCAGAGGACCCAAGTTCTAGTGACTCACAACTGCCTGTAAGTCTGCCTGTGTCCAGGGACACACAATGTCTCTGGACTACAGGGACACCTGCACTCATGTGCACGTATCCACACACAGATTGAGGTACAAATAAGTAAAAATAAAATCAATCTTAAAAAAGGAATACAATTGTAGTTCAAAACATGGGCTAATTTCTAACAAGTTTTGAAATACAAACTACTACAGGTTGGCAAATATTTAAAATATTCTGACTTACACAAATTTTTTCAAGTGTTCATCAAAGCAACAGCATTTTTGCATTTGTCAAACATCTACTACATGAGTAATTACAGTATCTGCATTTATTATTAAAGATCAAACATAATGAGGGATCTCATTATACTATCTACTTCTCTTCTACACATTTGAAATTTTCATAATAAAAAGGTTTAGAAACCCTTTAGATATTAATTTCAGAAATCTCCAAAGCATCAGCAGAAGATAAAGTTAGGTGGCATATATATATGTGTGTGTGTGTGTGTGTGTGTGTGTGTGTGTGTGTGTATATATATATATATATCCTGAATGTTGTCAAACCCACAATAGATAGCAAACAAATTCTTTAATATTGAAAACATTTGAAATCATTTATCTAGCTTGGATTTTCCAAAAGGTCACACCATCATTCTTAATAATTAAAAATGTTTCAAGCTAGATGCTGCTATCATCCCAGCACATGGGGTGGGGCAGTGTGCAGGAGGAATGAGAATCAAGATCATCCCTGATTACATTCAAAGTCTGAGGTCAACCTGGGCTATGGGATAGTCTATCTAACAGCAACCCACCACACAAACAAACGAGCATCGTTCCAATGTATGACATTTAAAAAATCATTTTAAGTTTGGGATGATGGCTATGACTGCAATCTTAGCACCTGGGAGGCTGAGGCAGGAGAATTAAAGCAAGCTTAAGGCCAGTATTAGCTAGAGTGAAAACTTGTTTCAAAGAAGACAAAGCAATATAAAATTTAACTGAATTGAGGTGGATTTCCTTACTAAATGGGTACAAATGAAAGATCTGTATATCTCTAAGTATGTTAAAATTTCATTTTGTTTAAATCTTAACTCTACTTTCTGATTGAACTACAACTAGCTCTTTTTAAAATCACACAAGCAAATATATATTCTTATCAATTTTTCAAATAGAATCTCTCAATACTGATCACCTTTATACATTTCTACTATATTTTAAGATATTGAAAACTCCAATACAATTAATATAAATATTTCAATTAATCTTTTTAAAAACATCTCTTTTTACAGTATCTAGTTCTCTAATAAAACACCTGTAAAATGTAGCTTAAAACAAATCCATTAGGCTTCTAATTTTATTGAGTTCGGAGCTTAAAGTTTACTTTTAAGATACCTGCAGTCAATTATAAGTTTTCTATAGCATACTTCACATCTTTTACAAAAAAAAAAAAAATGTTAAAACTCTTAAGACATTACAAGGTGGTGTCACACACTTTTAATCCTACCACTTGGGAGGCAAAGGCAGGCTAGGCTGTCTCTGAGTTAGAGGCCAGCTTAGTCTACAGAAAATTCCAGGACAGCCAGGGCTATGCAAGAAAAGCCTTATCTTGAAAAACAGAAATAAACAAACAACCCCCCCAACCCCATGGTAGGATATAAAAGAAAACAATATAATTATGGTAGAATAATAATAAATGAAATGTGATATGTCCTCTACAGGGTACCTATGAGTTGTATGGAGTAGTCATTACAGCAAATGTCCTTAGAGGACAGAGGAGAACAGCAAGCATCAGTGCAGGAGAAGGCTGGAAACTGTTTTCTGTTATCTTCTACTTTTCAGTCTTTTACTTCACCACTCTTTAAACAGAAAAAGGTCTCCTCAAGGGCATGTCCTGTTTCAGATGTCCTTTATCCTCCTGAGGACAGAATAGTGTGTTTGTGTAGTATATCATTATACTAGACAAGGCTGGGAATGAATGTGATTTACCTAACAGTCCTTCCTCTTAAAGAATGCATTTAAGTTGTTATACATGAAACTGGTAATTCCTTAGAAGATGCCAACAGAGAATATTGTCTTATTTTATAATATTAGAGGCAAAGACATTTTTTGTCTTATTTTCTTTCCAGATAACATATCAATTAATGTTTGTTTATTTTCAGAAAAATACAGATGAATAATTAGTTTTAAGTTTTCTTTATAAAAGCAAAATTTCCCATTAAAACATTTACTTTTTAAAAATCTTTTTAAGTGTAAATAACTTGAAAAGGTGTTTCATGATAAAAGAAAAACAAAAATTAAAAGAACAGAACACCTTCTAACAGGGGCCAGACTAAGGTACACATCTTTTGAAAACAAGCTGCTCACATTCCCCAAACACTGCCCCCTGGGAGGAATTCAGTCTTCTTTAACTTGCTGAGTGGTAGACCCCATAGGAATTACTCAAACTGAAAATCCCAAAGCATGCTCACCTAGAGGGAAATGAGACATATATGACTTGAGTATAATTATTTCTCAGTAATAGCACTAAAGAAAACAACCTTAAATGATAAGGCTGTGTGAGCGTCAGCTTCAACAGGTGATGATGCATTTACCAAACACACCCTTTGCTAGCTGTATAGACACTATACACAATGAATTATACATGGCATTTTTCTTTTTAAAAATAATATTTCTAGGACACTCGTTTACTAATTATTAATACCCTTAAATGATATTTGAAATAATAAAAATAAATAATAAGAATTGGAAACATTTGAGGACTTACTATGCATTAGATATGTTTTAGGTGTTTGGCATGGCTTATTCACTCCTTAATAAGGTTTATTAAGTTTGTTAAGTGCCGGGTGGTGGTGGCCCATGCTGTTAATCCCAGCACTTGGGAGGCAGAGGCAGGCGGATTTCTGAGTTTGAGGCCAGCCTGGTCTACAGAGCAAGTTCCAGGACAGCCAGGGCTACAGAGAAACCCTGTCTTGAAAAACAAACAAACAAAAAAGTTTATTAAGCAAGCAGTATTATTCCTATTTTACAAACAAAGAGTTAAAACACAGGGATATTTGTGCAAACAAGAAATCACAAAACAAGAGTTCAGAATCAAGTATCTTGTCTCCAGTGTTCTTGTTTTTAATTTAGCTCCACTTAATATAAAATTGAATTTTAACTGTATTATTATGCAAGACTATTCCTTCAGTTCAAGGCTGTGGATTCAGTTTCTACGTAAAGGCCCACCGTGACTAAGAGACTCTCAGTCCTTCCCATTCATCTTTTGGGTTCATTTGCTTCCCTGATAGCCTAGGTTCAAGTTTGTTCAATGCCTGAAAACTCTTCCCACAGCTGCTGAAGGAAAAAAGGAAGGAAGGAAGGAGGGAAGGAAGGAAAGAAGGAAGAGGGATAGAGAGGGAGGGAGGGAGGGAGGAAGGAAGGAAGGGAGGAAGGAAGGAAGGAAGGAAGGACAGGCAGGCATTGTTCCTGTAACCGTAATCATTACTACAGCAAACCTCTGTTGGTTTATCCAGGGAAAAGCTTGCCCCTGAGTTAATCGAGCCTTCACAACTGCTCAGCAAACATTTCACTGATCCTCTGGAGCGGCCACAGCTGTTCCAAACTTTGTCCAGACCTAATTCCCCAATGTGCCTATGTATCCTTTTAGAAATTACTTTAGAATGGGTTTATTTAAAATCTACCCACAGGAGAGCTGGCAGATAACATAAAGGATGCCTGGATAAACTTCAAACTTCAAATTTCAAATATAACTAAAACATATCTCAAATATTATGTTATAGAAGTACTTAAGTGGTATTTAAAATGATTTTAAAATAGTAAATTGAGAAACTACCAACTATTTGTGTGATACAGTTAATACTAGAAAACATACTCACTACAGACCTAGAATGGTGATATACCCACGAGAGCCCAAGGCAGGAAGATGGTGAATTTAAGGCTAGCTTGGGCAACTGAGATCTTAACTCAAAACAAAATCAAAACCAGGGGGAACAAGCAGTTAAAAAGTATTCATTGTTTATCTGAAATTCAAATTTAACTAAATATCTAGTAATTTATTACTAAGTCAAATCCAATCAAATTCCTTCTTTTCTACCCCAGAAGTGTCTTTTTTCGCTTCAAAGGTTAATTCTCTATTGTATTAGTCAGATTTCTATCATTATAATGAAACACTTAAAGCAATTAGTTTATGAAGAGACAGCTTTATTTCTGCCCATTCTTATAGGCATTCCAATCTCAGACCAGTTGCACAAATGCTTTGTGCCTCTGGTAAAGATACATGGCAGGGACACAGGACAGAACCTGCCATGAGCTAGGAAACAAGGAGACAGGCTCCAGATTTCCCTTCAAGAACACAGACCCAATGATTTAAGGATCTGCCACTTATTCTACAGAGTTTTCCTATCACCTCCTAATGACAGCCTGGGAACAAAGTTAGCACATGGCCCGCTGTGGCGATACTAAACCTTAACACCCATGGCATTCAACTTTCTCCTTCCTTTCTTCTCTTCCTCATTCTATTATTTAACCTGTCTTGAACACATACAATTGTCATGTCACTTTGCAATTCCTCTCCAGAGAGACATTCTACTTCCTACCCCTTGAATATAGACTGGGCCACACAAACTGCTATGGTCACAGAATGAATCAGAAGTATAAATATGTGATTTTGGACTCTAGATCTCAAGAGACCTATGCATTTCTATTTGCCTTAAGAATGTTCCCTATTTCTAAGAGAAGAACATGCAAGCTAAATAAAGATAAAAATGATGGTAAGTGGAATAGCCTAATTTAGACTAAAACTCTCAGTAGGCTTGCAGCTGTACAAGCAATTTCTGTTGACACCAGCCAATCTGCATACATGAGAGGTATAATAGTAATTATTTTCATAGGCTCTGTGTTTTGGAATGTTTGTTACACAACTAAAGTACATATTCTTTATTTTAAAAAAGCTATCAAAACCTTATTCTGACATTACTTTAACTTACTTTTTTGTAGTCCCAAACCACTAAAGGTAAATATATCTATTATCTGTATTAATTCACCCTCCCTGTCCCCATCTCTCTCCTTGGATATAGTCTTACTACATAGCTCAGGCTGATCTCAATCTTGCAGCAACCTATCTCTCCTCCCAGTGCTGAGATGATAGAAATGTACAACTACAGCCAACAAACAACTCTCTTCCAACTGCTACCAAAAAATGTGTGACTGAGTTCTAAAGCCCTGGGACCTTCCTCACCCACCTAAATGGAAATATTTCACACAAGTCCATAGTTTCGGGTTATATCCAGAGACCAATTGTGGAAGGCAAGGAGAAGGAAGCCCTTTAAGTTCTAGTCTTTGGCAATTTTTCATTTCATGCACTGAGCGGCAGTGGCAGGCAGTGGCCACAGCAGCAGCAAATAAGTGGCACCTCTAATGTTATAGTCCTCATGCAGGCCACAAGTTCTGCTACCCTTAGCAGCAACCTGTGTTTATTACAGTCCAGGGTCTGAGACCCTTGGCCTTGACTTTTTTCTAGCACCCTGGTATGCAGGTCCTCTTCTCTAGCATCTTACAGCCTCTTACCCTGCTTTATTTTCAGATCTCTGTCCTCTTTCTCCGACTCTCATTCTATTACCTCTTTCCTGGTCACTGCAGCTTCTTTAGCTGGAAAGCAGATAGCTGTCTGATTGCTTTCACACAGGGACTGCTCACTGCTCAGGGACTCCTGCCACTGGGCTTCTGCTACCTCTGCCATGACCACCACTCCTTTGCTGTCTCTGCTGTTGCCTTCTTCACATTACCAGCTCAGCAAGCACTACTAACAGACAAGAAAAAGACACTACTCTACAGAAAAAAAAAGGCCACTTGAGAGAAGCCTTTTATTGGGCCTGATGTTGCAACACCAAGAAAGGCAGGACAGTGGTGTCTCTCACGGCATCCCTAAGTGAGCTTGAGCTGTCTGCTTATATAGACCTAGAAAGGGATGTCTGGACCACTTTGCTTTGCCTCTTAGCATCAATCATGGTCATTAAGGCATACATTTTGGACTAATCACACAGCCTTGCCTCTTAGCACTAGTTACAACTATCCTTACACTATCAGCAGAAATGCTCTTGCTCTGGCCAAGGAAACAGTTGCAGGGTCACCTAGAGTTTTTCAAGACTTGTGATAGCAAAATGTGTAGTACAATTTATTTCAAACAGCTCTGGCTGAGGCTATACCATCAGGAACCAGAAGCAATCCACTGCCACTTTTCTGTAGTTTCTCAAGGTGTCTATGGAGTGCTCCAGAGAGCTGCTGCTGGTCTACTGCAGCCCACTTGGTTATGAGACCAAGAGTCCTTTTGCTCAAGGCAGTGGGAATAGAAAGAGAGACTCCAACAGCTGCTGTTGGGAGCCACATTGCTCCCGCCTCTCAACATCACTGCATATCTACAGGGAAATGAGCATCACAAGAAGTGCTTAAAATACAAACATAAAGAATTTACCAACACTAATAGTGATCTTAGTAGAGCTAAATAATGCTTTTACAGTGCTTGACATCTACTGGTGACCTAGGGAAATGTGTCCTCCTATTTGTCCCAACACCACTGTTAAAAATTTCCCTCCTTTTTAAGCAGAATTGTTCATGCTCATTCTCTCTCATTCTTCCTCCCCAACCCCTCCACGCCCAACTCCCTGTTCAAGACAGGGTTTCTCTGTGTAGCCCTGGCTGTCCTGGAACTCAAATTGCGGACTATGCTGGCCTCGAACTCCCAGAGATCTGCCTTCCTCTGCCTCCCAAGTGCTGGGACTAAAGGTGTGCAGCACCCACCCCCTCCCTAGGCTGCTGTGTCATTGTTTACCTTATTGCTTACTTACTACCTTAGCTGTCCATCCTTTCTCATTCTTCCAGAAATGAGCTACTCTCAAGAGTGAGCATCATATATCTGATTCACACAATTTTACTATTACCTTAATCTTCACATTAAGCTCTAGTTTAGTTTCTCTATGAGAGAGCTTGTTAATATTCAAAATGCTGGAGTTCCATACTCAGAAAGTCAAAATTAATAAGCTTAAGGTGGACCATGAGACTGAATTTCCAACAGAGTTTGAGGTGATGCTGCTGCTGAATCAATGACCCCACACTGAGGACAATACTCTCGTTCCATGTTCCCAACTGTCTAACAGTCTGCACCTGGTTATCAACGGGCATTTTGTTGTGGTCTGTTTTGAAACAGAAGTTTCACTGTGTAGCCCTGGCTGACTTGGAACTAGCTATGCAGAGCAACTGTCTCAAACTCAGAGAGATCCATGTGTCTCTGCCTTCTAAGTGCTGGTAAAAAGGCACACTCAACCTTCATGTAGGGATTTTTTTTTTTTTTTTAACTAAAGCTTAGGAACAATTTTGTAATTTGGACTAAACAATACAAAGCAGAATTTATCAAGGATCTCACTGAATCAAGATAAAGGCCGAAGAACCACATTCCAAGTAAGAAAGGAACTGTTTGCCAGTAAGAACTTACTTCTAAGGTCTTACTGTATCTGTGTGACGATTTAAAGCCCGGAGACTCGGCAGATGTTCCTGCAAGGAATGGAAGGTGTTTGCCATACCCCCAGACACCAGGCTCCTGACACAAGTCTCAGCTCTCCATAATTCTGTGGCCATCAGTCGTATAGGGCAATGTTCCAAGCAAGCTCCTGGTATTGTTTCAACTCCACCCCACAGTTACCTGGCAATAGCCAGGTACCCCTGGCCCACTATAAAAGGGGCTGTTTTCCTCCTCCTCCTCCCTCTCTTACTCTTACTCTCTTAGTTTTGCCTCTCTCTCTCTTGCCCTCTTGCTTCCCCTCTCTCCCTCCCCTCCCCCCTCCATGTGGCCATGGCCGGCCTCTTTTCTCTTCTTCTCCTCTTCTCCTCCTCTCCTTTCCTCTCCCTCCCCCCCCCCCCCCCCCCCCCCCCCCCGCCTTTCTCTGCCTCTACTACCTCTTAGCTCCCCTTCCTAGACACTCCTACCTGCAAAAGGTATTTAACCTCAGGCTCGCCAGAACAAGCCAAGGGCACTCTCCTCCCCATCTTTTCCCTTTGGCCCTGGGCTAGAGCCAGCCTGCAGGCTGACACTCCATTCTCAGCTCCTCTGAGGCATCCAGCAGCATCTGCAGTGCCCAAGAGTTTGAGAACTTGTCATTCTCAGCCTCCTTGCAGGCCCAGGGACCCCAGAACAGGCTCTTCTGTGGCACCCAGCGGCTCTGTGGTGCCTAAGAGTCCAAGCCAACTCCGGCAGTCCACGGGGACCATAGACTGTGCTTTCTCATCCCAAAAGCGGAGTCCTGAGGCTTCTCACAGCCTAACACCCACCTGGTGGCAGCATGCGGTGTGCACTGTCAAACTTCCAGTGCTCTGCTTCACCCAGCAGCCAGAGTCCTGGGCTCCACATGGGCCACCATTTTAACCCACAAGAGAACACTGGGAAGAGCAGACTCACATTTCTTAAACTATAAGCCAAACACCTCTACTTGCCCCCAGTTTCCTTCAATCATAATCTTTTATTATATCAACAAAAGGTAACTAATACTATAGATTAAGAACAGAATTTTTAAAAGATAATATCACTACTCTATAAAATTAAAAAAAAAAAACCGGGGGAGGGAGGGTATGGGGGACTTTTGGGATAGCATTTGAAATGTAAATGAAGAAAATACCTAATTTTAAAAAAGTTTAAAGTTAAAAACAAAACAAAACAAAAAGCCCAGAGGTGGGCGTGGTGGCGCATGCCTTTAATCCCAGCACTCTGGAGGCAAAGGCAGGCGGATTTCTGAGTTAGAGGCCAGCCTGGTCTACAAAGTGAGTTCCAGGACAGCCAGAGCTATACAGAGAAACCCTGTTTTCTCTGTATAGAGAAAACAAAACAAAAACAAAAAACAAAACAAAACAACAAAAAACAAAACAAAACAACAAAAAAAACCAACCAAAACAAACAAATAAAATAAAATAAAAAAACCTAAATTTTCTTCCTCTTCTTTACCATAGTTTTTAGTCTTCCTTTTCAACACGGTTTTTAGTCTTTTAATTTACCAATCATTAAAGTTACACAAGAACCTAACAGCTATTAATTTTTTTCCAGCAACTATTTTAGAAAATCCTAAAATAGTTTACAATGGTTATGCTAAAAAATAAAGCAAACAAATCCCTTAAAGTTGTAAATAAAAAAGTCCACTTAATTATAAGCACTACACATTTATTTCCGAAAGCTGTAACCCTCAGCACAACTAACGTAAGCTGTGGAACACTTGTTAGTCTCTCAATCTGAGTATGAACTAAGCAGCCTTCTACCACACAGTGCCTCTTGTCCTAACTGGCGGGAAGTACTGAGATAAAGGCTGATGCCCACATGAAAAACACAACACAATTTACTTTAAATCTTATTTTAAAGGGTCCTAGCATGAATTACATAGAAAATGTTACTTTTAAAGCCTAATAAAGTGCCCATTAAAAGTACTGTCTTACTTAGGGTTTTACTGCTGTGAACAGACACCATGACCAAGGCAACATTTCATTGGCGCTGGCTTACAGGTTCAGAGGTTCAGTCCATTATCATCAAGGCAGGAACACGGCAGCATCCAGGCAGGCACGGTATAGGAGGAGCTGAGAGTTCTACATCTTCATCTGAAGGCTGCTAGTAGAATACTGGCCTCCAGGCAGTTAGGATGAGGTTCTTATAGCCCATACCCAGGGTAACAAACCTACTCCAATAGGGCCACACCTTCTAATAGTGCCACTCCCTGGGCAGAGTATATACAAACCATCACAAATACTTACTGGGGCTGTAAAGATGGCTCAGTAGAAGTGACCGATGCACAAGCCTGCAGACCCGAATTTTTATCCCTAGCACCCACAAAGACAAAAGCCCAAGTATGGCTGATAACATTTGTAACCCCAGCACTGGGGTTAGGTGAACTAAGATAGGTGGATCCTACAGGCTTGCTGAACAGTCAGGCTAGCCAAACAGCAAGTTCTAGGTTCACTGATAGACACTGTCTGAAAAAAAAATAAGATGGAGAATGTGGAATACATAATGACACCACCACCACACACATACACGCATGCACGCACACACACACACACACACACACACACACACACGCTCTGTCCTCTCCTCCCTCCCCCACTCCATGATGTGCTCATGGCCGACTCTACTTCTTTACTCCTCTACATACTCTACTCACTCCTTCTGTCTCTGTCTGTCCGTCTCTCCCTTTCTCTGCCTCTACTACACTCTTAACTCCCTTCCCCATGCACTCTATTCTTACTATAAAAATAAATAAATAAATAAATAAATAAGAGTGCTTCTTACTCTTTTCGTTTTGTTGAAAGAGAGACACATTTCTCTATTAGATTCTCTCAGTGTATGAGGCAAGCACATACAGAGGGAGATTATGCAAAGAGGAGGTAAGTGATGTGGATGCTTGAATGACTCTTGTTTTAGGGAGCACTCTGTGAGCATTTACTTCGAGTCTCAATATTCCCATCTACAATCTAAAATCTTTACACACTCCATTGGTTCTTGATTGGAAGCCTATGATAGGCTTGCCCATGGCCATTCTGACTTAGTGGATGTGAAAGGGAGAGCTCAGGAAACTGTCTTTAAATACCTTGTAAACAATTCTGATGCAGGTTACTGATTAAGAACCAATGATCTACTAAATAATTTCTTCAATATTTTACAATTCTAAATGTTACTTTTAACATATTATCACTGAAATTCCTATAGTTCCTAGCTTTTGAAATTTTTCTAATATTATTAGTGAATAAGGCTATTTTTATGAAATAGATGTGTCTAAATTGAGACTAAAAGCTTAAACCAGTGAGTGCTTACCAGCCTAAGGTTAACTCATTTAGTATACATAATTGGACTGTCACAGCATTGTAAGGTAAGTACTGCCATGTTTATATTTAACAGACGAGACAAATATAACACAGAAAGTAACAAGTCAAGTTATGGAGCAGGAAAGAGAAACTGGGTTGCAGAGCCTCAATTCTTAGTTACTGTTCTATTCTACCATGTACTACATTATCTGTAGTTATAAATAAGAACATCACCAATGCTCACTCAACTAGCACTGTCTCTAAGCTACGTTAAGGAAAGGAAAGCATATAATTTTTTGGAAAGTGTGAAAGGGAAGAATGAAATGTGTCAAGGGACCTGAGTCTCGAGTACTTAGGTTTATAAAATCCTCCTTAGCTAGTCACTATCCTTAGGAGTGATTTCTCTTTAGTTATAATTTCATCCCAGAATATCTAAGGTGTGTTCTTTTAAATTGATCAAATGTTAATTTCCAAAGTATTAGTAATTTACCCTATCAGATGTACTAGACTCCCCCAACCATAAGGTAAAAGAGGAAAGTAAGCCCAGAAGCTATACCAGAGTTAGAGTAGATAACACCCAAAATGTGCTCTTAACTACTTGAGATATAGGAAGGAGAATTTGCTGGCATTTAAAGTATGAACCTAATATGCTATAAAGTACAGAGCTCCATTCTCATCAGCATGGATAAAGAGGAATCTAACCGAAGCCTGTGATCTTAAATGTACCATGCTAAAATATCAAGCTACACTGAAGTCTTTTTTACATGTAGGTGCACCGTATCATCTGAGTACAGGCACCAGGCTAAATTTGGTGGTTACTTACACAAGTTGCAGATCAGGGAAAGAGAGTCTGGCTTCTGGCAAGAGTAGTGACATAATTTAAGGCAGCTAGGGAAGAAAGGAAGTGAAGACAGGAGAAGGCTGTGAGGGAGATCAAAGTCTACAGACTACAGGTCCCATGGCAGACAGATCAGAAACGGACAGCAGACTGACTTTGAGGGGAAAGCACTGGAGGTGAAGTGTCAGGCAAGCAAACTTATTGAGAAGGCTAAAATCAAGACTGGCTGGAGAACGTAAGGCCTACATTTATGAACTTTGGATATATGGCATGAGCAAAGGTATAGAAAAGCAGTGAGTGGCTGAAAGAAAATGAGAATCAAGGGAGACAAGCAGGTTAAGGAAATGCTAATTTGGGGTAGATATGGGAGAATTTATAACACTATATTTTAGAATATTAGGTCTGAGGTATTACAAGATATAACCTTTCTTAATCAACAGTAGTACACAGGCTAACTACATGGACACTGAGTTCATTAGGATGAGTGCAGGAAAAACAGGTGAAGAAAATCTGTAGGCTACATTTTAAACCTTCAATAAATTAAGTCTTGAAAGATACTGGGTATACTTAATTTAAGTGAATGAATACTCTAAAAGAGGGGTCCTTCTTGTGCTGTAAACTGTTAGTGTAAACCACACAAATCCACACCCAAGCAGGAGCTTAGCAAGAATAAGTAATGTTCATCTTCATTCATAAGCTAGTTCTTCAGACTCATGAAGAACCACTGGTCCATCTTTTCATTCTGAGGCTAGGTTTTCTTGGCTAATTTGAATGAAGAATGATGTCTCTTGCTAATTCTGGTAACAAGCAAAATATAGGCTCCTGCTCTCCTAAGTTTAGGAAAATAAATTATAACTCGATTGTTATATAGTTCTGACTTGAAAGTTTCTGGTGAGAATATAGGGTAGCTATCAACTACTTTTCTCTCTCTCTCTCTCTCTCTTTTTTTTTGGTAAATGTGAAAATAAAGATATACAACAGTTCTTTATAAACTTCAAAGAACATGGTAGCACACTATTTCCTGGCAGGCTGGTCTTTACACATAAGATTTCTACCTTCAACAAGCTGGACACTGGTGTTCCTGACGGCTTTAGAGAATATTAACTGGTTTAGACGGCTGCATGTTTTGTTTAAGTCATACAGAAGTTGCCAGATTGGGCACTGTTTACTCAACAAACGGTGCAATGCAGAGGCTAATGGGAAAAAAGGATTTCTGCATCAACAGCCAAATGTTTATTACTATGCAAAGTAAAAAGGAAATATCAAGTATGGCTCTCAGTGTCAAGAAACTTACAACATGCGTCAACAGCAGTGCAATGCTTGAGCCCTGGGCTATGTCTTGCTTTGCTTTTTAGAATCACCCAGAGAATCTAACAAAGGACTTTAGGAATACTAGGGCAATAACTCGAAAAGATTAGAACTAAATAATAAAATGCACATTTAATATAAGTGAAAATGTTTGAGCTGGTGTTTCTGAACACAAACTATGCTTGTCCTTGTGCAAACTTTGTAACATTTTTATTGATGTTGAAATAACTTTATTCCTACTCTTTAAAAACTTTTAGGGGGAAAAATATTGCCAACCAGGTCAGTTTTTCCTGGAGGATGGGAGTGGAGGTCAGGTTTATTTGTGCTAGGGACTGAGGATCCCTGAGCTGCTGCACTTGTATCCCTTTCCAGACTCCTGAGGACATCCTCAGGAGAGGAAGAGACACTCCTCAGCTCTATTCTACTATTTATCCTTTAGAACTGGCATCCTTCAGAAACCGAGGGTCTCAAGATTCTTAGGTTTATCTTTTCCAACCTGAATGTTTCATGTCTCAATGAATGTCCAAATCAAATAGTAGACTAGAGTCTGTAGGTTTTCAATTTCTTGCTACTGCTGAATCTCATTCTTTAGTTGTTCTTATTAGCAACTCTTTTTCATGCTCTCAGTCTGTCCTTTTATTTTATGCCCTGCTCACACAAATTTATCTTCTATTAATTTTGAAGCTCAATAATCAATTTTTTTTAACTCACGTTATCATCATTTAGATTTTCTCTGAGTTCCCTACTACTGTTGAAACAGATAGTCTTCTTCAAATCTTAAAGTCTCTGTAGTGGTTTGAATAAGAATGGCTCTCATGGGCTCACATATTTAAATGCTTAGTCACCAGCCCCATTGTCACTGGGTGGGCTTTGGAGGTTCAGAAGCCCATGTCGATCTCTCTGCCTGCAGTTCAGTCTCAGGAGCTTGCACCATGTCCACTTGCTTACTGCCATGCTCCTGGCCCATGATGATAATGGATCATACCTCTAAAAACTGTAAGCAAGCCCCCAACTAAATGCTTTATTTCTTAAGAGTTACCTTAGTAATGACATCTCTTCATAGTAATAAAAGTGACCAAGACAATCATTTTCTCGAAAGCAGTCTTTATTCTTCTATCCTGTCCTTTTAAGTAATCACTTTAAATCATCTGTTTAGTAGCTGTTCTTGTCTGTTAGAAAAAATAAATAACAGGGTCCAGGTCAAATGTAGCCCACAACCTTTGTTTAAAGTCTGACTAGAGCTCAACCACACTCTTGTTTATGTTTTATCTATTAATGATTGGAACAGAGATCATAAGGCCTGAGAAACCTAGAATGGTAACTATTTGTACCTTAATGGGAAGTTTGTTGACCTCTTCAGTAGATTTTAAGCTCCATAAAACTGAAATCATGTTTATAATTTTCTTTTTGGTCTTTCCAGCCCACAGAATAATACTTGGCACAAAAATACCTTTTGACTGCTTATATTTAAATCTGGTTGTTGTTTGTTTTTAGATCTATGTTTGTGTTTTGTCTGCATGTATCTATGTGCATCATGAGTATGCCTGATACCCAGATGGGCCAAAGGAAGCCATCAGATATCTTGGAACTAGGTACAGATGGTTGTGAGCCACCAGGTGGGTATTAGGAACTGAACTCGGATTCTTTGCAAGAACAAGTGCTCTTAACTAGAGATAACTCCTCAGCCTTTTAAATCTCAGACTTCAATATATCTCTGTGATGCTTATGGGATCATATGAATCATCCACCATTTATCACATACTTTATAATCCCTTCTAATCCAGATGACTGCAGCATTGTAGTCCAATGAAAGTAGGAATTACTCAAGTAATATACAAATCAGATACATGCCATAGAAAAAATAAAGAGCACCTAACAATGAATCATAATCAGGGTTTAGAAAGGCTTCTCTAAGAAAACGATCTTTCAGATGAAATTTTAAGAGTCAACAGATCAGAAAAACATGGGGGAGGCAGAGCAAACAAACTGGGCAACAAGAACATGGCATGTAATTGTTGGGAAATATGGCAAGTGTCAGTCATTGGCACTCTTGTAAATTAATAAACTATAATATGAATATTAAAAAACATTAACGATATCATTCTAAATAGACAAAGGGTTTCAATTAAGAAAAGTTCTCAATGTACTACTTACAACACTGTAAAGTTTGAATCAGTTTGTTGTCCAACAATAGAAAATAAGTAGGCTACTCTAGATCCCTGTCACTGTGTGTCCTGCAGTCATTAAAGTAACTGCTAGCTTGAATAAAAATGGCCCCCACAGGTTCATATATTTGAATGATAGTCGCCAGGGAGTAGTACTGTTCAAAGATTAGAAGGATTAGCAAGTATGGATGGCTGGAGAACTAAGTTACTGAGGTAGGTAGGGGTTTTGAAGTTTCAAAAGTCCACAGCCCAGTGTTTCTCTGCTTGCTGCCTGTGGACCAGTGGACCAGGACATATTTCTCAATTACTTCTCCAGCACCATGTCTGACTGCCTGTCACCTTGCTCCCTAACATAATGATCATGGACTAACCCTCTAAAATTGTAAGCAGGCCTATGGGTTTCAATGCTTTCTTTTATAAGAGTTGCCTTGGTCACAGTGTCTCTTCACAGCAATAGAACAGTGACTAAGTCAATAATGTATATGAAAAGTTTTAATTGGCATGGGGAGCTTTAGTACATTGCAGAATAAACTGTCCACACAAAATTAGGGCACTATTTCCACTGTGTAATATGTTCAGAGAAAATAATTCTAGAAATAATTGAACTAAAATGTTAATCAGACCATTTCTAGGAGGGATTGAATATGCTTACTTTATGGTTTTCCTTAATATCTGTGATATACATTTAAAATATCAAATTGAAAATAACCCATTTGATTGAAAAACTAAAGAAATACAAGGGACAGTCCATATTTAGACATCTAAGAATAGTCTTTTTTTGATCTCTGGAATAAAGATATAGCATGAGGATCAATCTCAGAAGAATTCAGCACCAATAAAAAGGTTATTAAGGGAAGTTTTCCTGGAATTTGATTCAAACTGTGAAAATAAAGGTGTGGTAAGAACTTCAGGGCCAGGAAAACTATCTTGGAATATGTTGTTCCAAATAAGATTTCTTTGGTCTGTTAATTGTTTAAATTGGAACCAATCTAGTCTTAACTTTATGTGTTTTTTCCAGTCTCTTCCAGACTACTTATATATATATATAATCCATTAGAAATGTTTCAGTAGCAGTTGGGTATGGTGGCTCATACCCAGTACTTAAGCAGCTGAGGGTAGGACTGCCAGGAGTCCTGAGACAGCCTAGGCTACACAGTGGGTTCCATGTCAGTTTGAGCTACAAAATGAGATCTCGTCTCCCCCTCCTGCCCGAAGTACATTATAAATTCTGAATATGTAATTTAAATTAGGGTCCTAGAAAGCTCAGACCTCAGTTGTAATATATGCTATTGTGAAAGCTTTTTAGCTTTGGTTTCTCAAAAAAATATCTCTTCTAGGATTAGTAGGTCTCTCCTTAAGAGATTCTTCCTTACTGCTAAAGAACAAAAATAGGAGAGAGAAAAATTTAGCTTCTCTCCTTCAACTTAGCACTTCCAGCATACCACTCTCCCCACCCCCCCAATAATTAGTTTAAAAGATAACAGGTAAGACCTTTAAAAGATTCATCTATGGTTTGGTTTAAAATGAGAGAAATCAAAACATTTTGGGGCCCAACAAATACTTGATTAATTTTAGAAGATTTTATTTTTAATTATGTGTATTATGTTCATGAGTGGCCATGTCCATGGAGTCCATAGAGGACATCAGATCTCCCGCAGGTGACTGGAACAAGAGTCTTGGGAACTGAACTCTGAGCAGAACCTCAAGAGCAGCAAATGCTCTTAACCACTGACCTACCTTATTTGCTTAAAAACACATCTTATCAAAAATCACCATCTGAAGTCAACTATAATTTATTGTAGTTTATTTGTATTTGACACTGACTAGAAAGAACAAACTCAAAAGTCTTTTCTATTGTCACGGAACACTTCTGATCCCACAAGTGTGAGGATTTCCCCCTACTCACTTAGCAAGCCACTGGTGCCTCTAGTTCAGCTCAGTTCTCACACTAATCTACGGAACAGCATCAGATCTGAGAGGTGAAGGCTCAATCATCAGTGGTCTTCCGGCTTACAGAAGACCCCAGGCTGTTTAATCTGTGTTTATGAGTGGCAATACTTCCAGGTTTCCATAACTCCTACTAAGGCTCAATTATTTTCAGGGGTGGTTTAAAGAACTCAGAAACACTTAACTTGCTTCAGTTTAGTATAAAGAAAATTTGTGAGAAGATGGCTGAAAGGTACACAGCTTCCATGCACCTCCAGCATACTACTACCCAGTAACATCCATGTGTTCAGCTCTCCAGGTCTCTGAATCCTATCCTGTGCTTTTTATTTATGGAGGTTGTTATCCAGCATACTTGATAAAATTAATGCTCAATTCACCTTCAACTATTCACAAGCCCCCAGAGGTTGGAGGATGGGGCTGAAAGTCTTAATCTCTAATCTTGCTTTGATCTTTCTGATGATTAGTCCCACCCAGAAGGTACCTAGGCGTGGCCAGACATCAACTGTTAGCATACAAAAAGACACATTACTTTGACAAACTCAAGGATTATATACTCATATGCTAAGAAACTAGGCTGAACATATTTCACAGCATCACATATACAAAAGCCCAAGTAATTATCTTAGCAATCTTATCCCTCAAATTTGTTTTATAATCAACATAAATGATCTTTTTTGCTGACAACTGGGAGAAAAACCTTGATTTTGCTCTCCTGGGTATGAAATTTGAAAGCTTTTAAACTCAACTCTGTTGTTTCCTCCCCCACTTCCTTACTTGATAAGCTCAAATATATATATATATGTATATATGTATATATATATGTGTATATATACATATACACATATATATATAATACATTTATGTGTGTATATGTTATGGTTTATAGCTATAGATAGTGAAGAGAGCACTCTAGGAATTGGTAGAGAATAGCAAGTTTTCGCTGGCTTTAGAAATATATGGGGGATCTCTGATTGTTACAACATGTAATATCCAGGGAATGAGGATGGTAAATGTCCTGTACAATGACTGTTTCACAGGAAACACAGAAATCCCTTTGCTTGGTTTAATGATCTGCTGTCAGAAAAATCTATAAATTCCTGATTTTTTTTTTGCCTGAATATTTGATTATTGTGATGGTTTTTGTATATGCTTGGCCCAGGGTGTGGCACTATTGGAGTAGGTGTATCCTTCCTGGAGTAGGTGTGTTTCTTTGGGTGTGGGCTTTAAGACTCTCATCCTAGCTGCCTGGAAGCCAATATTCTGCTAGCAGCCTACATATGAAGATGTAGAACTCTCAGCAACTCCTGCACCAGGCCTGCTTGGATGCTCCCATGTTCCCACTTTGATGATGATAGACTCAATCTGAACCTGTAAGCCAGCTCCAATTAAATGTTGTCCTTTTAAGAGTTGCCTTGGTCATTGTGTCTGTTCACAGAAGTAAAACTAACTAAGACAATTACTAAGTTAAGTCCAGTGACACAACAGAACATACATAAAGGCAAAGACTATATATGTCTTTTCCTACTAGCCACCTGTCTTAGTCAGGGTTTCTATTCCTGCACAAAACATCATGATCAAGAAGCAAGTTGGGGAGGAAAGGGTTTATTCAGATTATACTTCCTCATTGCTGTTCATCACCAAAGGAAGTCAGGACTGTAACATATACAGGGCAGGAAGCAGCAGCTGATGGAGAGGCCATGGAGAGATGTTACTTACTGGCTTCCTTCACCTGGCTTGCTCAACTTGCTTTCTTATAGAACCCAAGACTACCAGACCAGGGACAGTACCACCTACAATCAGCCCTCGCACGTTGATCACTAATTGAGAAAATGCCTTCCAGCTAGATCTCATGAAGGTATTTCCTCAAGGGAGGCTCCTTTCTCTGTGATAACTCCAGCTTGTGTCAGGTTGACATACAAAACCAGGCAGTACACTACCTATTTGTATACTGTCTGAATGATGTTTCCTGAGGACAAGACAAAATCAGAGTCCACGTGACAAGCATGTTGTATATATGACTGAGTTAGTCAAGGTACTGAAAATTCTAAGATGCTATGATTTTCATTTGAATTAAAATTTGCTGCATGTGCATAAAGAAGGTGGTAACATACAAGAAATGCAAGTGAGCAAAGCATCCTATAAGTCCCTTCTTACTCATGTTTCTTTCCTGAGACCAATCACTTACTTGAAAATAACATAAAAGAACAATCTAGTCTTTGTTTCTTTTAGCTCTTCCTTACTCACCAGTAAGCAGAAGGTAGAGAATATTGTTAGACCATATGCATAACAGGAAAGGAAATAAAAACAGTTGAGTTCATTTTGTGCTGAGTTTACACTGTTGTGACATCACAAATACATATGAATGTAGAAGCCATGAAATTCCGATCAGGTACTGTTAAATTTGCATTTTAAACTGCTTTGTGCAATATAAAGATGAATGGTGTAATTCATCATAGGAATTTACATTTTCATTTTTTTTTCTTAAAGTGACAGTAAAAAACAAATTAAATCAAGGATGGCACTGCATGCCTCTAACCCTAGCACTCAGAAAGCTGGAACAGAAGGATCATATATGTTCCAGGCCAGTCTGGGCTACAAATCAGCAAATTTGGAAAACAACATTGTCAATGGAAGGAGAAAGGGGAAAGAGAAGAAGAGGAGGCAGTAACAACATGATAGTTTAGTATAGAAAATGACATTTTGTCTCTGTACCTGAATCACAAGCCTACATTTTCATATTGCTCTGAGGCCCACAAATTAATGCAATTAGACATGACTGGGCTTTTAAAAAATTTTTATTTTATTTCTTTTTTTTAAGTAGTAAGAGATTTATATCACACAAATCTCTCAAAGCCAGAGAGTCAGGTTCAGAAAGTAGTTAGAAACAACTTCCAGGAAAAACAATGCCTAGAAAAACGTACACCTCATATTAGTGTAATTCTTGTGGAAACTCATAAATACATACTATCTAACCAGTCATCATTTGTGACAACAGACAAAAGTTAGCACTCCTCACAGAAGAATCAGACACTCTCATTATGGTGTTTGCCAGAAAAGCTCCTTTCCAAATACAGGTGAATGGTAATGTTGTTTACTTTTAGAAACACACTTTGATTCGGTACATTTGATTGCTGAAAACTAATTAGTACCCTTTTCAACTAATTTATATTTAAGTAAAAAGTCATTCTGGTGGCTTGGGAGTAACTTTAGAAACTTGAATATTAAATATTAGAGTTTAGCTATTTGGCTAAAATTAGAAAATTTATCATCACATGACTAATCTTAGTACCCTAGCTGCAAGGGAGTCTGAAAACCAGTTTTTATTACTATATTTATAATACTATAAAAGCCAGCTTCTAAAGTACAGAAGAGCAAGCTAGAAGGTTATGATGGTTAATCTTCATTGTTAACTTGGTCAGATTTAGAATCACCACAGAAATACAAGGGTATTTCTAGAATGGTTTAACGGATGAGGGAAGACCCACACCGACTGTGAACATCAATATTTTATAATCTTGAATCCCTGCATAAATTAAAAGATGAAACTGAACTGAGCATCTTTCTTTGCTTCCTAAGTGGACAAAAATGAGCAGTTACCTCACATTCTCACGACTATGTCTTCCTCACATTTACAGAGTTTATTCCTTAGAACTTTAAACCAAAATAAATTCTTTTCCTCCTTATGTTTCTTCTTGTCAAGTGTTCTGGACATAGTGAGGAAAGCCAGTGATATAGAATGGGCTGCCTGTTGTTGACTAAGTCACCATATACCTACTCCTTCCCCCTCATATAGATGGTCTCTGCCTACAATTACAGATAATTGTTAAAAGCAAATGTTTTCACCTGATGTTTAAAAGTATTGTCATGGAAGGGTTGAAAGGCTCTGGGTAAATAGGTGAGATGATAAATGTCAGTCAATGAGCTCCAATAACTGACAAATGTTAACTGCTTGTGATATACAGGGCTGGCTGGTAGGGTTGCTAAGCATACAGGTTTCCATTCTCCATCCCCCCAACATGTGATTTAGTAAGTGACAAAATATTAAAATTAACAAAAAAATATCCTAAGTGCTACAGGACATGCAGCAAGACCACCAATCTACAAATTTAGGATATTTTTTGTTAATTTTAATATTTTGTCACTTACTAAATCACATGTTGGGGGGATGGAAAATGGAAACATATTCTTAGCAACCCCACCAGCCAGCCCTGTATATCTCAAGCAGTATAAAATTGAGACTATTATATTATATTTTGATGAAGTCTATGCGTAATTTTTAAATTATATTGTTTCTAACTGATGGACATCATGGAAATCACTGGTGTTGTCCATCTGACATTCTGACTGTATAAAATGTTTATTTGTACCAAAGAACACACGGTAAGTGCATACATACACTGCTGATGAACAAAAGGCTTGTGTGTGGAAGTCATATTTTAAAGTCTCTTCTATAGTCTTCTAATACTTAAGTCAATTTGTAAAAAATTCTCTGTACTATAGCTGTTAGTAGGTTACATCCTAGTCTTGCCACTTCTTATGATGCTCTTGAGGCAAATTTACTGTATTGATTAGTCTCAAATCACCCTAAGCATAAATTCATATTAACATTTGTTAGTATGGAACGCTGCGTTCTGCAATGTGTCCCTTTAAGCCTTTTGATTTTATGTGAAAATCCACAATTGACTGTGAACAAGGAGCTCTCACCCCACTCCAGATACAAGGCAATATAACAAGCAGTAAAATGCACCTGTATAATTTTTTAAGTGGGACAGAATGAACTCTACTTTGGATGGATAATGACTGTCAAGTGTCCTAATTTCAGTGGCAAATTTCAAAGCTGAAAACTGTAGTTTCTGCTTCCTATTACTTTAATCTTTTTGTTGGGGCGGAATTGGGGGGGGGGGCGGCGGCGACGACTCACCTGTGAAAAACGAGGCCTAAAAAAATCAAATTATTTGTCCGAGGTCACGCCCAGTATTAGTGACCAAGCCAGACAAAATCCATAGGTTCTAATTTAACATCCTCACCAGCAGCATCTGTTGCCCCCGCACCCCCCAATCCCTAACTGTGCCACTTCATCTCCTTTCTAGCTCCAAATAAAGTTGGTTTTTATTTTATGTCTTACCCCACCCCCTTTTTCTTCTGTGTCAACCCGTAGTAAAATCTTGCACTAAGAGTGAATGAAAACACGCCGACTTTTAGGAGCCTTTCCCTTTTGCCAACATTTTCTCTGAAAGGCTCTCGGGGCTCTCCGAGCAGCCGCGAGAGGAGTGGAGGGAGGGAGGTGAGTGGAGCAAACAAGTCTTTCCGTGTTCTCGCTCGTGCCGCGTGTGTGTGTGGGGTGTGTGTGTGTAGCCTGCGCGGGGGAACCCACAGTGGTTGTCCTAGTGCGAGAGGGGCAGGCGGTGGGGGAGTGGGGGGGTGGAGAAAACCACGACGGTGGGAAATCCCTGTGCTGTCGGTGTATCTGCCCAGCTTGGGCAAAGCTGGGCAGGGCCGCGCGTGAATAAATCTCCTTAAGTGGCCGGGCGCAGTCACTGCAGCACCGCAGAAGAGGAGGCGGGCGAGGCGGGGCGCGAGGCTCGCCCGGAGCTGGGGGGAGGGGAGGGCGGAGGAGGGAGCGAGCGCCAGGGCGGCCCTTTTATAGGCCGAGGCCCGCGCGCCCCCGCCCCTCGAGCTGGCCCGGGCTCCAGCTCCGCCGCCGCGTTACCTGAGAAGGGCCGGCACGTCCAACGCTCCGCCCGCCCGCTCGCTCGCCCGCCCGGCCCGCCCTCCCTCCTTCCCACCCTCCCGCTCGGCCAGGGCCGCCCGAGGTCTGTGCCGCGCCTCCCTTCTCCCGCTGGCGGCTTCCCTTACCTTGTGAAAACAAAACAAAACAAAAAATATCCTCTCCGCGGCAGCCCCCGCCTCTTCCGTAAGATGTGACATGGCGGTCGGCGAGGGGAACTCGGGAAGCCGCCAAAACCCTGCGCCCCTCTGAGCCTATCCATGCTATCGGCGCTCCCCGGGCCCCGCCGCAGTGACCCGGCCCACAGGCCGAATCATCGATTCCTCGGCGCGCGGCCCGGCTTCCCGCCAGCTTCTTCCCCAGCCGCGCGCTCCGAGCGGGGGAGAACCCCCTCCTCGTCCCCTCCCACCCCGGGCGCGCGCCCGCCCGCCTCCTCCCCCCCCCCCGTCGCCGCTCGCGCGCGCGCACACACACACCCCTCCTCCCCTCCCCCAGTGGTTGCGTCCGTGACATCATCATCATGGCAACAAGAGCTGCAGCCTGGGACCGAGGAGCCCGTGTGATTCCCGGCGGCGGCGGCCGTGGCGGCAGCAGCAGCGGTACCACCCGACCCGACGAACGCGCGAGGGCTTCTCTCCCGCTGCCTCTCGCCCGGAGCGTCTGAGGAGGCGGCGGCAGCACACAGCCTCCGCAGCCTCCGCGCGCCGCCGCCGCTGCCGCTCGTCCCGGCGTCCGTGCGAGGGGCGGGGGGGAAAAGCCGAACCGAGGAGGAAGGGGAGGAGGCGCCTCTGCGGAGCCCGCCGCCGCCGCTGCTGCCAGGTCGCTGAGTGGAGGGGAGGCGGTGGCGGTGGCGGCGGCGGCGAACATGTTTTCTGTGCGGATAGTGACTGCCGACTACTACATGGCCAGCCCGCTGCCGGGGCTGGATACCTGCCAATCCCCGCTCACCCAGCTCCCTGTCAAGAAGGTGCCGGTGGTACGAGTCTTCGGGGCGACCCCGGCAGGTAAGCGGGAGCGGGCGGGAGCGGGAGCGCGGGCGCCGGGTCGTCGGGGCTGCCCTCCCTCCGCGCACTCGCGCGCACGCCGCCGCCGGCGGCCCTCTACAGGGTCGCTGCGGAGTCTGCCCTGTTCTCGGCTTTGCTCGCCTTCTCTCTCGCGCGCGTGACAGGAGGCGCAAAAGAAAAAAAAATGTGGGCTCGCGTGAGCGCTGCGCCCCCCTCCGCGGCAGAGAGGCGGCGGGCGCCCGGTCTCTCCTTTGCGAGCGGCGAGCAGGCTGGAGCCCCTGCCTCGGTGGGTCGGGTGGCTGCGCCTCGTCCCCAAGGACGAGTTCGCGGGTCCTTAGAGGTCGGTCCCCGGCGGAGACCCCGGCCACTCGCTACGTGTCCCTAGTGCCCCGTTCGAGAAAAGGCTTTGAGGGCAGAGGCGAAGTGTCAGGCGTGTTGTCCGTCGCTCCCGGTTGCCTCTGTTCACCCTCGCTCTCCTCTGCCCCTGCCGGAGATGCTGTGGCTGTAGAAAGTGGCGCCCGGGGCCAGATAATTTTTCTCATTGAAGTGACCATGTGGCTCTTCTGTGAGTGCAGGTCGTGACTGCTTAGAGTTTAATGCCTCGACAGGGACAGAGCGGCATCCTCAGGTGCAATGCTTTCAGGAAATGTGCATCCATGGAAATAGGAACTACGTGTTTGTGTCGCCCAACATAAAATACTACACCTAATGGGGGTGGATTCGTTAGGAAACACAGCCAAGCTCAGCAGCATAGGCATTTTAAAATTCCTCTAGGCTGGGTTGCAGGGTTGCATTTTAAAAATAGATTAAAAAAAAAAAAGCCATTTTGAAGAAATGGTGGGGGGGGGAAATGACAAGCTATGTTCTGGAACACTCTTTGGGTTTATAATATAAATAGGTTAGGGGCCAGATATACAAGGTTTTGCGTTTTTATCTTTCAGTTTTGCGTCTTTTTACATGCTTTAAACTGTTAAGATGAAATGGTAAAGCCGTATTCTGGAAGACGATTCTTACCAAGGTATAGCCCTATGGGGTTTCAGACGGCATTTCCCACTTGATGCTCTTTGCCTTCGTCGCCATTCATCTTTATTACTACAGTCAGCTTCTGTGGACTACCAAGACAATACCATTTCCCAAAATACAGACACTCGTTCTAAGCTACTACCTTTTAATGTGAATTCTCTTTGTTAACAATGCCAATGACATAAATAAGGCTGGGTAAAAGACTCCTTTTTCAAGTAGAGTTTGATGCTGTGAACCTTGGAAGATCGAGAACCGGAATGCTGGTAACAGTTGGTAGAAAGTATAGCATTTGAGACGTGGAAGACTGGAAAATCAGAGGCATTATAATGTTCTGGAGGATAGGTTTTCTACCTTTTTAAATGCTGTGCTGCTGTCTTTGTTTTGATTTGGAATCTCAGGGTAATACACTGCCTGTTCTCCTTTCAGCTGCAGAGGATGATAGTGAAGTTGATTTTCAAGTTGTAGAGCAACATGCTAATAGGATATTGTTGTGGTGGTCCAGTTTGTATGGTGGTCGAGTTATAGGTTTTCCTGCTACACTCACTCAATAGGTATACGTGAGTGATTTTAAAACTATTATGTAGGAAAGCTTTTGTTTGTGCGATTGCATGAATTTCACTTGCTATTAGCCGATTCTGTGAAAGAGTATCTTTTACAAATAGACTGGTGTAGACACTTGTGTTTCTGAATGTTGGAATGTGAACTATTTCATAAGAAATATTTATCTCTTCTTCTTGAATATCTTACAATAGGTCGCCAGCCTCCAATTAAAAAGAGAAACCCTCTGTGTTTTTTGTGGTGTACTTGGAAATGTATACTATAAATGAAGAAAAAATAAGTACTTGTGATACAGGCAAAAGCAATCATCACGTTGCTAAGGAGTATCATGTTGCTAAGGAGTATCAGGTTGCTAAGGAGTATAAGGTTGAAGGTATAATTCACAGGTTAAAGCAAAAGTTTCTGTTTCAAGCATGACACATAGATGGATGTAAATGTCAGTTTAGACCTCAGTAATTGGTTCATTAATATATGGTAATAGTGCTTGTGAGATACCTTGGTGCTGAGGTCAGAGGAAAACAATAAAATAATTCCTTACATAGTATAAAACAAATCTTGTTTCCTCAATGTGAGAAAAAAAAATTGAAGTCCTTGGCACACACTTAAAGTCTCCAGTTTTTATAAATCAAGCATTTTTAATGTCATAGACCGCCCCCCAGTAGAGTTAATATTAATCCAGACTCAATGAAAACTACCCTGCAGAATTTTCTGCTTTAAATTCTCTTCCCAAAGAAAACTAGTCCAGGCCATGTAGATTTAAAACTTGGAAATAATGTAATAGAGCGGCCAGAATATTTTATTAAAAATCAGTGTTTGGTGGGTGTGGCGCTGAATGCCTATCATCTGTCCCTGGTGGCCAAGGCAGGTGGATCTCTGAGTTCAAGGCTAGTCCGGCCTACTTAGCTAGTTCTGGAGACCCAGGACTACACAGAGAAACCCTGTCTTGAAAAACCAAACCAACTAACCAAACACAATTTGAATGCTAGAATTTTTTAATGAAAACAAATTTACTATTACAAAATTCAGACATATTACTAATGTGTAAACTATGTTAATGGACATTTGTAACACCTGTAAGTCCTCACCTTGTAGGTGTTAACTTTGGAAGTCCGTAATTCTTTGATTTGGAGAAAAGATTTTTTTTTCTTAAACAGAATTTGCTATTCAAAGTAGATCCAATATCAGCAGAAGAAAGTTTCTCTCAAAATGGCTATTTGAATTATAAATTCCGAGTCAATTGGATTACTGCTGTTGCAGGAAAAGTAATTTTCTGCTTTAGGAAACAGTCCAGTTAACTTTTGTTGTCCTGTCTTAAGGACATATTTGGAGTAATGTAAATAAATGTCTTGGATTTAAACACCTGTGTTTTGAGTTTGTGAAATTTGAAAATATTTTTTTAAATAGCATATTCAGACTTGAATGTGAATTTTTGACTGATTGGTTTGATCATTTGCTAATTGAACATAGTGATTCCTTATAAAAGTCACTTCATTTCTTTCATGTGAGTGAGGGAGTTACGTTTTAGAAACCCTTAGTTCTTTAAACTCATTAATTTTTTTTTTTTTTTACATCTCTTTGGTGTGTGTGTGTGTGTGTGTATGTGTACACATGTTTTCAAACACCATGGTGTGTGTGAGTACATGTGTGTTTTCAAGCACCATGGTGTGTGTGTGTGTGTGTGTGTGTGTGTATGTGAGTACCCAAGCACCTCGGTGACATTTGGAGGTCAGAGGGACTCGTTCCACCTTGTGGGTTCCTAGGACCCAGGTCATCAGGCCAGGCAGCAAGTACCTTTACCAGCTAAGCCTTCTCATTGGCACTAAACTCATTGTTTTTGAGTTGTGAGCATAGCTAGCCTTTAACAGCTGAGCAATCTCTCCAGATCCCTAAATTCATTTTTTAAAAAGTCTTAAACATTACTTTGATACATTATTTGATGTGTCCCAAGCATTATCATTGTAGAAAAAAATTATAATAACGCTCTGGTAATTTGTGGGGGGGGGGGGGAAGCAATGTGACTAAAGTATGGGATGATGTCTTTTTCATTTCTATCTGCATGGGTGTGGCACTACACATACAAGGCTGCTGAGGACCTGACTCCGGTGAGGAACTGGATGCGTCCAGAATCCACATCTCCACTTTTGCTTCAGTGCTCCTGTGCTCCGTGCATGCTGAGCCTAGTTGAGCCTTTCTTGTTCTCAGCCCCAGGTTAAGCATAGTTACCCTTTGAAAGAGATTCCCTGCTGAGATGCAGAGGAGGAGTAAGTAAGGTGTTCTCCGTCTAAGTCATTGAATGAAGTAGGTCAAACAGACTGTTGAGGGAGCTGCTTGCTTTCAAGATTACTGTAAGGAACTTTTACTACTACTACTACTATTATTATTTATTTATTTATTTATTTATTTATTTTTGGCTTTTCGAGACAGGATTTCTCTGTGTAGCCCTGGCTGTCCTGGAACTCACTCTGTAGACCAGGCTGACCCGAACTCAGAAATCTGCCTGCCTCTGCCTCCCAAGTGCTGGGATTAAAGGCGTGCACCACCACACCCAGCTTTCTGCTACTTTCTTGTACATTTTCCTCCTATTTGGTGAATAGTTGTATAGATTGTTGTAGATAGTAACGTGAAATCTGGTGAGTTCTTTTTTTTTTTTTTTTTTATTATTCTGGAATTCTACATGAGTTATAGGTGCTTACTTGATTGATTTATTCTTATATTTTATAAACCTAACTGTAATGAACTACTATAATTGGTAGATTATTAAATATATTTGAAATGAGTATGAATTTGTAAACCATTACGCTTAACTCAGATTATAAAAAATTTGAACCTTGTTCATTCTTTTAGCTAAACATTCAAAAATATTTTAAGATCATGTAAGACCTATTCAGTTATAATTGTTAGAGATTTCTTTTGGAGCGCACAGATCTAGTCATGCTAATCACAAACGAAGTTGTCCACTTTAATTTATATTTTAAGTCCTGAATAGAAAGCTTTACCAGTTTTACATACTATATTTGGCTAAAGTCAGATCAGCACATTAGGAACAGGCAGGGACCCTCTTACGTCTAGAACAGGATGGAGAAGCTACTATGTGTGTATCAACCTATTCTCTGTGCCTTTGTTAAATCAGGATTACCCACCAGCAACTCAGAAAACAGGAAGCAACAAATATGAAAATATAAATTGAACATAAAATTCTTAGGCTAATACAGAAATGTAGGATATAGTTAGTGATGGCTCCAAAAGGAGGATTTGATGAGCACCCTGACAGGGAAATCCAGGGAAGGCTTCATGAAGGAAGTATGGATCAAGTAATCTAAAAATTTTAAGAATTAAATATTTTGAATAGAGGAACAGTTACAAAGTAATTTACAGATGAGGAAAACTTGTCTCTGCAGGGAAGCTTAGCAGTGTATTCTGATACACCAGGAACTGGTGCATTAAAATGTTCCCTTTTGACCCATTAGTTCTAGTTTCAGGGATTTTAATCGATGAATAGAAACCTTTTTGGCAAATCTGATTCTCTTTTGAATCCATCTACTTTTCATTATTCCATCACCATCCTAGTGCAAGCTCCTAGCATTTTTGATAGCATTTACTACAATGGCCTCCTAATCTTGATTTAATCCCAATCTACTCTGCCCCTGCTAATCTGATTACTACACTGTAATCAGATTTTTTTCCAAAATTTAATCCTGATTACATCACCTTATATGCTTTAGTAGCTTTCAGTTATATTTAGAATACAGACAAAATTCCTTGTCTTAATGTGGTGTCAACCACCTGTCCACAAGGTCTTGCATACTGTGGCCCTACTTTTCTGTTCAGTCATGGCTTGAGCCATGTTCTTGCCTGGCTCTTTGTATTCCGGCCATATTGGCATTATGTTAGCCCCTTCTTGCTATGCTCCTCCCACAATGAGGGGGTTGTACTTGCTGTTCCCTCTGAGTAGAAGATTTTCTCCTCTTCTTCTAAAACTCCAGTTTATCTTTCCTCAGGGAAGCCTTCCCAATCCAGAAGTTTAAAGCTCCTTTGTAGCATTGCTGTAGTTATTATTCTGTATATGTTGGAGATTAATATTTAGTTTTTCCTCATTGTAACCTCCAGAAATGCTAGTAATGGTTTTTGTTGTTGTTTACAATTATAGACCTATACTTACTAGTATGCTTGAAACATGAGCATTCATTGCAAAAACTAATCAATGGATGATAGTCATCACAGAAAATAACCCATATATCTAACAAATGGGAAGTAATTTCATAAATGGAGCATATTCCAGCAAAACATTCATTCCTAAGTCATGTTTTAGATTATATAACTGTTGTGAAAGTATTAGCTTACAAAATAATCATTTAAATGCAGAAAATTTTATTGAAATAAAGGTTGGTTCTATGTAGAAAGTCTTCTGTATTTTTCAGATTTTTCTGCAGATAACATATGTTGACTTAATAGTTTGTAAAAGACTGCTCACATGTTTGTTAAGAGAAAGCCAGTTTTCTAGATGTGTTTCAGAAGCATAGTAAGAAAAAGGTATGAGACTCATTCAGCTCTCCAAAATAAATATCCACTAAAGTGCATAATTAATTACATTATGGTGTTTTGATCTTGATTATTAATTCAGAAAATGTCAAAAACTTTTTTTTGTAAAGCAAACTAGCAATTTTTAGATTGACATATCTATTTGTTTGTGAAGTTGTTTTAATTTTAAAGTGTGGGAGTAGGTGTCTGAAAATGTGCTTTCTTGTAATGAGTGTCAGTCAGACGCTGGGGCTTGTGCATACCAGGTGAGTGTTCCAGCTGAGTTCTCACTCCAGGACTTAAGATGGTTTTGACACACAATAGCAATGCAACAGAGTAAAACTCAGAAATGAATTCATATGTGTTAGCACCTTAAAACAAAGATACTATTTTTGATTTATAGTTGAGAAATGATTATTAAATAATGATCTTTGTAGATAGATTGCTACTATTCTGAACAAAAAGTAAGTTGGCTTCCAGAGTTGTCAAAAACATGTGAAATAAGGAACAGGATCATATTTTTGATGTGGTTTAGGAATGATGAATGGCTTTCAGAGTATGAAAAAACTGAAGCTAGATTCTCAATTTTCTTTTTTTTTTTTTTGAGACAGGGTTTCTCTGTGTAGCCCTGGCTGTTCTGGAACTCACTCTGTAGACCAGGCTGGCCTCGAACTCAGAAATCCGCCTGCCTCTGCCTCCCAAGTGCTGGGATTAAAGGCGTGTGCCACCACTGTCCAGCTAGATTCTGAATTTTATAACACAAATAAAACTCCATTTGTGGAAAAAACACAAGGTAAAAGGTAAATAAAACTTGTAAGCTCATTTGTACTTTTGAAAAGGGCCCACTTTCTTCCCAATAAATAGCTCCTACTAGTAGAGAAGTGAACAAAGACAATTCATGTGAAAAGTGTTATATGTATATAATATGCCTTATACAGTTATAATTATAGCTGCAGCATATTTCATCATCTGTCATATTTGCAAAGCTACTTTGGATAAGTTGAGAATGGTGAGGAAAGAACGGCAGTCTCAGACATTGGTGGTAAGATCATAAAGCCTTTGGGCCCCATGTAAAGCAGTTTGGAAAGGTTCAAAATTGGAAGTGCGCTTTTATTATAAATCAGCAATCCCACCGAAGGCTTTTATACTTCCCATTTTGCATATGTGTCAAATGAAATATAAGATTATCTGTGGCAGCACTGTGATAAAATAATACCTGTGCAGCAGTAGTGCCATGTCTTAAGAGGAAAAGGGCAAAGTGAAGGACTGGAGTATGTTTTATATAGAGATAACAGTGGAATGCATATGTACTATTGACTTCAGAACTAGAGGGAAATTTGGTGATAGTAGTTGCCACCAGAGATTAAAACTGCTTAAGTTGTAGCTACAGGAATGAGTAAAGCAAAAGAGAAGGAACAGAAGCCAGGCGTGGTGGCGTATGCCTTTAATCCCAGCACTCGCGAGGCAGAGGCAGGCGGATTTCTGAGTTCGAGGCCAGCCTGGCCTACAAAGTGAGCTCCAGGACAGCCAGAGCTATAAAGAGAAACCCTGTCTCGAAAAACAAAACAAAACAAAAAAAGAGAAAGAACAGGTCTTAATAATTGCTGTGAACAGTTGCAAAATGATTGTTACAGTGCTGTTTAACATTTTATTTTGTTAGTGATCTTTTAATCGGAGCCTTTAATTGATGGGTGTAGCTCCTTGGAGGGTGGCCATAGTGAATTAGAGAATCCAAAAAGGAGGCTTTTGGGGGGTACTAATAAATACCAGGATGAGTAATGTTTTTATTAGATACCTGAAGTGCGTTAAAGTGCTTCACTAATTGGGATGACATCAGCCGTAAGCCACAGCTGTTTCTTGAGGAATAGAGATTTTTGGAGTTGCTCTGAGCTTGTATTCAGAGTACCTGAGGAGCATGCCATCCAGTGCAAGGTGCATCTCACTGGTGATGACAGGGAAGCAGAAGGTGCTTTTGGGGAGCTAGAGACAGGTTGGGGAAAGACCATCTCTAGGGCCAATGCTTGCCGTGTGCATTGGTGGACCATCTTAGATGGCTGCAAGGTAGCTATCTAATAGAAGATGTGTGTCCCTTTTTAAAAAAATTATTCTTGATGTGAAGTTTGAATTTACAATTTACACATAATATGAACTTTTGCATTTTATATATATGTATATATATATATCACTATATATATATATATATATATATATATATATCAAAGAATATCTATTGTAATACTCTAAATCTTAACTTAATGTATATTTTCCACTAACCACCATGCAGATATTCTGTGTATTCTTCTGCTGTCCAAAGTGTTAACTACCAGTATCATAGTGAGGGTGGAAAAACACCATTCTTGACATCCTTATATGTGTGTGTGTGTGTGTGTGTGTGTGTGTGTGTGTGTATGAAACTGTGTATGGTAATGCATGCATATACTATATATGATACATATAAATATTCACACATGAGTTTTAGACAGACATCTTCAGGCTGTGTACACTAGTTGGTTAGTATGGGTCAAGATATGAAAACTGTGAATCGTGACAGATTTCACTACTTCACATTGGCCCTTTCTCTCTCAAATTTGAAGGGCTATAATGAGATGCTATTGATGACAATTGAAAGATGAAATACAGAACATTGGGAGAATTACTAATTTCTTTTACATAGTTTGAAACTGTGTCTAGAAGAGGAGAGAATATAATTGTAGAATAGATCTGAGTAGGCTTTGTGTGAGTGTGATGATTGTTCTTTAAGAATAAGTAAAACATATAACAAAGAATTTAGGACACCTATAAATGAAAATCAATATTCAAATTAGACATAATCAAAAATGTATCAGACTTCTCAGATTCCTTTGCTGGAATGCGTTTTCTTCTGGCTTTTCATTCAGTTAATATAAAGAAGAAGAAAAAAAGAAAAAAAAGATTGCAGTTTAAGTGGGTTGCATTTAAATAGTGTTGGTTGCCATCAGCTTTAGTTGTTTCAAAGGAATATTTATAAATTTAAGGAGTATGATATGTGATATGCTGTGCAGTGTGTGTTACTTTGTTACCTAGCTGCTGTTTTAACACTAGAGTGGTATTAAATAAGAGGAAATAGTGTGACTTAAGCTACAGTGAACTTTGGATACAATTATGAATAATTATATTAACTTGCAATTGCCATGCAAATATAAAGAATACAGAAATGGGTATTTTAGAAGATCAGAAAGATACTCACTGTCCAAACATGATGCAGATGCATTAGGAGACCAAAACAAATTAGAAATAAAATCAGACTCTTAGTTACAATCCTTTAACCTTTGGGAGATTTTAAAAAACTTATTTTTTTTTGAAGATTTCCAGATGATCCCATGTTTCTTCTGGTTCTAACAGAATTTTTTTTTTTAAGTATTTCAAATTATTTAAATGAAAACTCTGGTTGCTTAGTTAGTATTGTGAAACTGGACTGTTTTCTGCAGCAGAAATTGTGTATGTTCAGCAGAGTGGCTTCTGAAGCACATGGTAGTCATTATCCGCGGGCGATGATTCACACGTATCCTCTGGCCAGTTCTATTGTAGCTTTAGGTGAGAGGTTGGGAAATACTAAGAATTTGAAGTCAGTTTCCTTGGGGGTAATTATTGAATTTTCTTTGGGTTCAGAGAACATTAACTATATTAACAAATAAATGTTACTTCAGAAATGCCTTGTCTGATATTTGACAGTTTGTAAAAGTTTTCTATTTTTCTTATACTTCTTACCATTGCCAAGAAAGTATAACAAGAATTAAAAGAAATATTTTAGTTTGCATATACATATATTTACACTTAAAAAGTAACTTATATATTAAATTAGGTTTGTTTAAGATGTGAAATAGATGGCTTTGTAAGTAAGAATACATGTTGCTATGTGAAAGAATGTAAAGTTAAAACATGTTGGCATACTCCTAGTTTCTCAGAACAAGAAAATGACTAATCTAAATTTCATTTCAGAATAAAAACCAAGACAAGCCACATAAAAGCATCCTAAAAATTAAACTGTCATCATATTATTTGTTTTAAAACTATGGAATAATATATCTGAGGAAGATTACTCTCAAAATTGTTTTTCTCAATTTCAAGTAAGTAATTTATTTTGGTTAATATATTGGGGGCAAGGGGGGTGGGTGATCCTTGGCATTGAAGTTGGTACTCATCCTTAAAATAACAACTCAGATATCACATTCTTTAAGCCTCTGGCTCCTTCTACCACTCCCAAAGTTTATCTCCTTGGTTTTCTTAAGCCTGCCCCTTTCCCACACAGCTATTAAAGGACTTATTGCCTTGAATATTGTTTGTAGAAATAGCCATATAGTACTATCCTCAGGTAACCCCCTCACCCCCAAATAACTCCTCTGTCCTACTACCTTTTGTGCTGAGATACCCTGGGCAAGTTACTTTACTTTTATGTACCTTAATCTCCTTTTCTGCAAAACAAATTTTAATGATTTCTACCTCACAGGATTAACAGGGGGGAAAAAACCCAAAAACCCAGCAAATGTCTGCCATATATAGTAGCATAATGTTACCCTTTTAAATACTTGTCTCTAGAATCTTCTTGTTACCTCATATGTGCTCTTTAAAATGTTCAAATTGAAGTGAACTGGAAAATGTACTTGTGTAGCGTTTCTGTATTCCTCACATTACTGTAAGATCCCTTGCACACTGTGGGTATGGTCTTTGTATTGATCAGTGACTCATGTCTATAGATGAGATTATTACCTATTTAAAACACCTCTTAAAAGTTGGCCAATTTTTATAATCACCTATCCAGGCATAACTTAAAAAGACCAAAAACTTGTTTTATGTAGGGCAGGGAAATAAATGTCCATGTCTGATCTTTCCTTGAAAGGGGGCAGTGGTAAACCATTAGGGAGTAACTGTAGTTTCTCAGTGCTACAGGTTAGGCTAACTGTATTTCTTTGAAGGAGCCTTATTTTCCAAAGCCATTAGTAATGCTTTAAAAAATACATAAATTATGGTAGAACATATTAAAATCATGTGCCAATGTCAAAATAAAGGTGACTTATCAAAGGGATTTATTGCTTTGATTGTTTTTGCCTTTTATGAATTTATAGTACACATATAAAAAAATGAAGCCTCTGGTTTTAAAACCTATTTAAGATTGAGGAATATAGGCCAAGTGATTCATTATTCGCTAATATTTCAATTGTCTTCAGCGTATATTTGTGAATATATTTCTAAGTGTTCCCCCCGCCACAAAATCAGAAAAATCATATTTTGGTTGATTACACTTAAGGTTTTTAAAATAGAAAACATGTTAGTTAATTGTTTTAATATTATTTTTAGTAACAAATTTTGCGCTTCTTATTGATCTTTACTATATGCCATTTTCCAAGTAATTTAGTCTTTATATTTGTAAAAACAAGTACTGCTTTCCCACTTTACACTGGAGGAAATGAGACGTGAGGAGGCTAATTGACTTCCATCTGAGAGTGGAGCATGTTTGCCTCATAGCAAGTGAGGGCACGTGAGAGAATGGTGCTAACCTGTTACTCACTAGACAAAGCAAGTACAAAAGCAAGATAAAGAGTTTTCAGAATACAGTAATAGTTACTATTGGTATCTGACAGTGACTGTGCGCATGTTCTTAGTCACATTAACAGTACACTTGGTCTCCCTATTGATCTGTTTTCTTCTAAACAATATTCAGTCCATGATCATTTAGACTGAAGTACTTTATGTAAATGTTTCTATAAGGAAATTGGACTTTACAGTTAATCAAATAGAAAATACTTTTGTAAGTTTAGTATAATTAAGCAAGTAGTATGTGAATCTATAGTCAGACCTTCATATGTGGATTCATCCAGCCTGAGAAAGTATTTGTGGGGAAAAACAATTGCACCCATGCTGTATGTGTGCATGCGTGTGTGCAGACCTTTTTTTTTTTTATTGTTATTTCTTAAATAATTGAAGGTAGCAGATGTTTACTTAGAATTTATATTGTATTTGGTACTTTAAGTAATCCAGAGGTTATTTACAATGCAGGGGATGCTGTAGATAGGCCATTTACAAGTGCCACTCCTCTTTACATAAGTACTTGAATATCTGAGGTAGAAGAGTAGGAACTCTGGAACCAGTCCTCCACAGACAGTGGGATTTGGGGAGCTAAAAAACCAGAAAAAGTAAAGTGGAATTTTATTTGATCAGAAATCTTATTTTCATACCTACTTTTACTAACTTTTGCTGTACAACAATCCCCCCTGAAACTTGTCAAGAAATAGCTGCATTAATCTATGATTCTGGGCATCTATTAGTTAAAACATCTCTGTTACTGCTTCTCTATGGGCTTGCTTATATGTCTGCCATCAGTGGATAGGTCAAGTGGTTAGTCAAAAATATTTATTTGCTGTGGAATTTAGTACTGGATGTTGGCTGGGTGCTAGAGAACCATGTGTTTCTAGGAAGATAGCCGTGACTCTTCACCTGAAGTTAGCACCAGAGTTTACAGGAGCAACAAGTAAAAGCAAGTCCCATACTGTTTTTTGTTTGTTTGTTTGATAGTCCAAAACAAATCACAGGGTTTGTCTTTAGGGGTTTCCTAAGGATGTATGGCTAATTAGGTGTCATTATTATAATCACTTATACTGTTGCTGGCTGACTCATTTTCCCAAAGTATGCTAACAGTATGATATTACCACCTTTTTAAACTAAGTAGTACTTTTACAATTTTTTAATAATAACATTAGGGTTTAAACCCTATGTGATAGACAACATGTTTTATCACTGAGCTATACTCTCAGCTGGAGGTGTTTAAGTAATATATTTGATAGTTCATGTCATTCTTTGTGTTAATCACTTTTGTTCTATTCTTCTGCGTCTCATTCACAAATACATCATGTACTAACTGTACAGAAAGTATTATTAGATAGGCAATAGGTGGAGTAAGAAAGACTACTCTAGTCATTTAAGTTTCTTAAAGTTACCTGTCTGCTTTCAGAGACCTGAGAAAGCAGACACTTACTAATTCTAAAAAATGACCCTAGACCATATATTATCTTGTGTGCCACATTTTAAAAAAATGTTTTATCAGGCATTCTTAAATTATAAAAATTATAATATAGAGGTTATTTAATCTGTACTGCTACTAGAAATGAGACCATATACTGAGGATTATGTTCTCAAGTGTTTTATCATAAATCTGATGGGTGGAAGTATGGATCTTAATACAATGTACATCTCTCCTCCTCCTCCTCTTCCTCCTCTTTTTTCTTCTTCAGTATGTGTTTGACTTAGTCTTTTACTGCTGTTTACAGACACCATGACCACGGCAACTCTTATAAGACAACATTTAATTGGGGCTGGCTTACAGGTTCAGAGGTTCAGTCCATTATCAAGGTAGGAGCATGGCAGTATCCAGACAGGCATGGCCCAGGAGGGGCTGAGAGTTCTATGCCTTCATCTGAAGGCTGCTAGGAGACTGGCTTCTAGGCAGCTAGAATGAGGGTCTTAAGCCCATGCCTACAGTGACATACCTTCTCCAACAAGGCCACATCTCCTAATAGTGCCACTCCCTGGGCCAAGTATATTCAAATTATAATAGTGTTTATGCCCATGCATGTTTCACAGTATGCATGATATAGGTTGGAGGACAGACAACTTTGTGGAGTCAGGTCTTCTCTTTCATTTTTTATGTGGGTTCCCAGGATCCAACTTGAGCACCAGGCTTGTATAGCAAGTACCTTTACCTGCTGATCTATCTGTCTCTGGATTCCTGTATTTTTTTTTTTTTATTATAGTAATATTGTCTTCCCATTTGTTTGAGAGTCATACAAGCATGTTTAGACAAAGTGTTTCATGTAGCACAGGCTGTCCTGGCATTCACTATTTAGTGACTCTGAACTTGACTGGCCTGCCCCTGCCTCCTAAGTGCTGGAATTATGGCCATTCACCATTAGACCTGGTTTATGTGGTACTGGGGGTCAGACCTGGAGCTTGTTAAGCGCTTTGCCAACTGAGCTATGTCCTTGGTCCATATAGTTTTTGTTGTTGTTGTTTTTTAAATATACTATTTCTCTTTTGCTCATTTTCTTGTTTTCCAACAAGAAGTCTTGGTTCTGAGATGTTCTTTACATATTAAGAAAATTGGCTTGTATCTATTAGTTGTTCTTACAGCAAATGCTCTTTATTTAAATAGTAATTTTAAAAATTTTATAAATTTGTGTGTGTGTGTGTGTGTGTGTGTGTGTGTGTTAAATGAACCTTTTCAAACACATTTTGATGATGCTATACCTGAATACTTGGAACAGAAATGAAAAATAAATAAATAAATAAATAAATAAAGATCCAGCATGGGCATTTCTTATTTGGAGAGTTCATCTTTAAAAGTATGTGATTTAAAAATTTCAAAAATAACCTGTCCTTTTTTTTCCCTCTTCTAGATTTGTTTTTATTTTGAGACTGTTCTTTTGATATTACAGTCAAGAAATAGGGACATCTTCTAAAGGACTATTTTTAGATAATCAGATTATATAGCATAGATAGAAAATACTTAATGTCAATTTGAATAATTGTTCAGAGTATTATTTTGAGTCTTGCCTATTTTACATTGTATATATAGATGTGATTTTTAACACAAAAATACACAAAATCAGTACAAAATATTTCTTCGGTCACTTGGCCCTTCCCCAACACTAGACAACACTAGAGTGACTTGATTGTTAGTCTCCCACTGATCACATAATAAAAAAGATAAATAAAAAAGTGGCCATTTTGGGAAAAATAATAATGGTCCCACTATCAAATAATAATGTACAAATTATGTAAGATTTCAGGGAGCCATGGAATGCAGACATGTCTGTCTCCTATGTAGCATCTGGAATGAAGCATTTGACTCTCCTGGACTCGATATAAGAGGGAATTCAAAGCTGTAAAAGTAGACAGATTATCATGTTTTCTGTAAATTAATGTAGTTTTAAATATACTTAAGGCGGGCTAGTGGTGGCGCACACCTTTAATCCCAGCACTTGGGAGGCAGAGGCAGGTGGATTTCTGAGTTCGAGGCCAGCCTGGTCTACAGAGTGAGTTCCAGGACAGCCAGGGCTACATAGAGAAACACTGTCTCGAAAAAGCAAGCAAACAAACAAACAAACAAACAAGCCAACAACCAACCATACTTAAGGTTGCCAGATCTTTTTTCCATAGTTAATTTTACTCAGCAGTATAATAAAGAATCAAAACCAAATAGTAATTCTTAAGTGACATGGGAGAACATGGTTGAAAACCAGTATTTTATATTTTACATGGTTTTTAACTTTTCAAATTACTGGTTTCTTTTAGAATTTATTATGTCACCAATTTATATGCACTGCATTATAAGTAATTTCTCACTTATTTGATACAGATTATTGACAGATAGTTCTTTGATTATTCCTTTAAACATTAAAAAAAAAAAAAACATTTCAAGCCGGGCATGGTGGCGCACGCCTTTAATCCCAGCACTCGGGAGGCAGAGGCAGGCGGATTTCTTGAGTTCGAGGCCAGTCTGATCTACAAAGTGAGTTCCAGGACAGCCAGAGCTATACAGAGAAACCCTGTCTCGAAAAACAAACAAACAAACAAACAAACAAACAAACAACAACAAAAATTCAGAGGTTGCAGGGTAGCTCACAGTGTGTTCTTTTGCTACAATGATTTTCCTTTCCAAAAAAGCTGATATTAAACCGATGCCATATCTTAGAATGTACAACTACATAGGGAAATATGACATTTAAAAAATTTTTTTTTGTTTTTTTTTTTAAAGATTTATTTATTATTTATTATATGTAAGTACATTGTAGCTGTCTTCAGACACTCCAGAAGAGGGTGTCAGATCTTGTTATGGATGGTTGTGAGCCACCATGTGGTTGCTGGGATTTGAACTCTGGACCTTCGGAAGAGCAGTCGGGTGCTATTAACTGCTGAGCCATCTCACCAGCCCAAATTTTGTTTTTAAATGTTGTATATTCTATTTATTTTTGTCTCGTCTGTTGTGAACAGTTTATTTTCCATTTCTGTTTTTGTTTTACTTTGTACTACTAATTTTTCTGTGTATGCTATTTGGCACGCGTGCGCACTTGCACACACACACACACACACACACACACAGCTTCTTGACTGATAGGACTTTTATAGCAGTTCTTTAAACTGTTTATAATGAAGAAACTTTTTTTCCTGGTACTCGAAACTACAATAAGATGAATTACTAGAAAAAAATCAAGCTGCATTATAAAAATCATTATATAACAGTGATAGAATTGCTGTCATATTGTTATAAAGTTCTAAGTGCTAATTTTAGGGTTTTATATCTGCTTTCTTGTAGATCTGTAGCAAGTTTACTTGGATGACATTATAGATATCTCTGTAGTAATCCGAAGGGATTCTTTACTTGATTCCCTCTTGAATCATATTTCTTGTCCTGTGTCATTATTTCTGTTTCTTTTTAAACATGATTGCTTCTATGATACCTAATGTAAATTATGGCCTGTTCTGTATTTTAATTCTCTTATGTCACTTTGTGTTTAAAAAACCCGTGTGAACCCATCGCTTTGTTGTTTTATCCTTTTCATTTTATACATTTAGTGTTATATGATGAGAGAGGTTAGCACTCCTCTTGACAGGGATAAAAGACGCTCTTGGGCCTAACAACACGCATATAGTTAAGGCATTGCTACCTATGTCATAATTTTATACATTTAACATAACCTTGTTTTCCTCTCTTAGTTTTGGCTTTACAGTGTAAAATGTCTCATATATTTTTTATCTTAGCATAAATACAATCCAGGTGGTGATGGCACCCACCTCTAATCTCAGCACTTGGGAGGCAGAGGCAGGCAGATCTTTGAAAAACAAAAACAACAACAACAAAAAGAAAGCATAAGTACAGAGGAAAAAGCATATATACTGAAATACAGTTGAAATTATAAAATTTAAGAACAAAGTAAAATATTTTCTCTTATGTAATACAGATTTGTATCCCTCATTCAGAATACATGTGATCACAAATGTTTCAGATTTTGTGTGTTTGCTTGTAGATAATGAAATATCTTAAGGACAGGCCCTATGAAATTCATTCATGTTTCATACACACATAAATCACAGCTGACAGTGCGACTCCATCACTGTAGGATGAGTGTAGGATCCTGTGCCAATGCTCAAGACTGCCTGGGTTTGTAGAGCCTTGCAGGTTTCAGATTTCACAGTGGAGAGACTGAACGTGTACAAACAATGGCAGGTTTTGGTACTCCCAGCTTTGTAAGACTTCTGTAAGTATTCAGTGTTCTAAACTATACATGATCTCTTAAAAATTAGTTTTTGTTTGTTTGTTTGTTTTTGTTTTTTTGTTTTTTTTGGTTGTTTTCGAGACAGGGTTTCTCTGTGTAGGCCTGGCTGTCCTGGAACTTACTTTGTAGACCAGGCTGGCCTCGAACTCAGAAATTCGCCTGCCTCTGCCTCCCGAGTGCTGGGATTAAAGGTGTGGGCCACCACCACCTGGCCAAAAAAATTAGCTTTTTTAGTGGACACAAATTCCTTAAATCTGCCTTAGATCCAAGAATTTTTGAGCAACACAAATTGACTTTGACAGGGGAAAAGGAGGACATAAAGTTGGAGGGGGTGTGGGTCTGGGAATAATCAGTGGAGGAATGCAGATGATCAAATAAGTGCAGAACTCTCAGATACGTTTTTAAAAAAAAGATTATTTTTATTATTAAATAACAACAAAGATAGCTTATATATTGAATTAAAGTAGCTTGGGTTCCACTGAACATAGTGCTTTGCCCTAGAGCACCACAGATTGAGTTGCTGTCTCGGTTTGTTTGTGGTAGCAAGTTGTCCAGGCTGCGGGACTGGCCTTGAGCCTGAGGAATTGCCGGCGTTTCAGTTAGCTCTTCCTGCCTGGTGATACACAGTTACAACTGTGCTTTAATACTCCCAGCATGGGCTCCAATTTTATTACCTTAGTTTCTCCAAATAATGTTTTCAGATACTGTTTTGGGGTGATTGTGCATGTAGAATGGTTTTTCTGAACCCTAGATTATCTGACAATGACTTGTTGCGTGTACACGTTACTGACTGGCATGGTTGAGGATGGTCAGCTAAAGTATACCTTAGTGTGCCTGTGTCCTAGAGGTTTTTTTTTTTTTTCACAATTCTCTTGAATATTTTTCTGATATCTTTACTTTTTTTAAAAAAGTTTTGTGTGTGTGTGTGTGTGTGTGTGTGTGTGAGAGAGAGAGAGAGAGAGAGAGAGGGGAGAGAGAATGAATATGAGTGAATGAATAAGTGTGCAGGTCAGAGGATGACTTGGGGAGTCCTGGGGATTGAACTGAGATTGTCAGTATTGGCAGCTATCTCTCACTGGGCTGAAGAAACTCCTTTTGATACAAAGATGCAGGTCGTTTTTAGTTTTGGATTCTTTTATTATATTTTTGTGATATTTATTCCTTTTATTCCTTTTTATGATAATTTTAATATAAAAATAAATAGTAAGGAGTTTTAAAAGTACTTTGTTACTTGTGGATTGAATAATATTTCTTTCCCTTTTAAAACATATTGTACCCATTTTCACTGTCTCCTTTTTTATTTTTAATTAATTAGTTATTTTTTGAGACAAGATTTCCGCGTAGCCCTAGTTGTCCTGGCCTCAATGTCTTATTTTTAAGCATTCATCTTTTTAGGTTTAAAATTTTTTTATTATATTTATCTATTTAGTGTGCATGAGTGCAAATGTGCTGGGACACACATAGAAGTCAGACCTCAGCTTGCTGGAGTTGGTTTTCTTCCATAGTGTGGGCCATCTCTTGAGTTCCATTTTAACTCTGTTAGTTTTTGATTTCTGCATAGTTGATAAGCACTTTTATTGTTTACTACATTACTGATTTAGTTTTCAACAAAATCAAATCTGTTCTTTTTCATTCCCAGCATAGTTTTTCTTTTTTTTTTTCTCTTTCATAGTATTTTGTTTTTATATCTTAGTTCTACATATGTCTATTGTCTTGTTTCTTCTTGGCCTTTTCAGTTTATTTGCTTTCCTCATGACAGATATTTCACAGAAGTCTTACTTTGTGTGTGTGTGTCTATGTGTATCATGCTTGTGTGTATATGTGCATATATACATGCATATATTTGTGTGTGCATGTGAAGGCCAGAGAAGAACATTGGGTGGCTTCATTGCTTCTCTTTCTGTTTGAGACAGGCCTCTGAGGGTCTGCCTGTCCCTGCCTCCTCTCTCTTGCAGCACAGGGTTATACATGCATACAGCCATGGCTGGCTTCTTAAGTGGCTTTGGGGATCTGAGATAAGTTCTTTGTGCTCATGCAGCAGGCACTTACACACTGAGCCACCTCCAGCCCAGTGGGATTGTGAATATAGGCAGGCTCATTCTTCAGTCTGTTCGTTCGTTCGTTTGTTCATTCGTTCCTCCCCTCCGCTCCCCTCCCCCCCTCCGCTCCCCTCCCCTCCCCTTCCTTCCTTCCTGTCCTAAATCATTTATTGGATATGAATTTTACAAACACCATATGTATTAGCGGTAATGGTGGAGCTGGAGAATATTGCACCTTCTCCAGGTTGCGGGAACCACCAATAGTGTGGTGGAACTTGTGGCCCTTTCCAAGGCCACGGATCTTTCAGCCAGCAGATGCCAGCCCACGCATCTGTCTGTGCTTGTGGACTGGTTTGGTGATCCACTGGGTGCCAAGATTTCTTCTGATAGCTTTACGGAACGGATCAATGAAGATAACCTCCAAAAATTTATATGTGGAATTTTCACCAATCCAGTAGGAATTCAGGACTCTCAAAGTCCCACAATGGCCCCCAGCTCTCTCCTCAGCAACAGACTGAAGGCTTCGGGCAAATTTCAGCTGGTAAACACCATGGTGGACAGGCTTGCCGTAAGTTGCACCCTTAGGAACTCGGCGTTTGCGACCACCACGATGGACACGAAGCCTGTAAATGACATAGCCTTACTTAGCCTTGTACCCCAGTCTTTGAGCTTTATCAGACCGGGTGGGGCGGGGAGCCCTGTGCAGCGCAGAGAGCTGGCGGTATTGACAGCAGTGGACCCTCAGAAGAAATCGCATCACCTCGGACTGCTTCTCCCTCCATAGCTCCTGGATGTATTTGTATGCACCCATCTTGGTTCACCTGATGGCTGCCGCCAGAGGAAAGGAAGAAGGCTTTCTCCCACAATCCCTTTTGTCTCTTTTCTTTTAATGGTAAATCACCACAATTCTATGTGTGGGGTCCGGGGCGGTACAGATGTGCGCACAGTGAGCATGCACGGGCATGCATATGTTTATTTGTATAGCTAAAGGCCAGAAGTCAATGTCAAGTGTTCCTTAGGAAAACTGTCCACCTTGGTATTGGGGCTGGAGGCATGGTCTCTCATTCAGACCTGTGGCTTGCTGGTTAGGCTATCATCATAAAAGGTCATCATAATGGCTGGTCATTGAGTCAAAAGGATCCTCTTTTCTCCACCTGCCAAAAAGTGGGCAGGTACCACCATGCTTGGCTTTGTATATAGGTTCTGAAAATTGTACTCAGGTCCTTTGTGTGGCACACAGCTTATGAACTAAGCTATCTCATTAGTCCATCTGAGATTCTTTGGCAATTTTATAAAGATAATTTTATTGGACTGGGAAGAAACTTGCCATCAAACCTGAATACCTCTTAAGTTTGATCCCTGAGACCTACATGGTGGAAAGAACTAACTCCCACAGGTTATCTTCTTACCGTCACATGTGTCTTTACTTGTATGTGTGAGCACACGCAGTAACAGTTTTAAAAATCGATCTATGCTGCTGATTATTTGTACAAGTTCCATTCCATATGGATCCATCTATGACTTAGTTTTTAACTTTTCATTACGTGTGCACACAAGTGCATGTGTGAGTTCCGGTGCATTAGGTCCCTTGAAGCTGGAGTTGCAGGTCTTTTGAGCTTTTGATGTGCTGAGAATTTGGATCTTCTCTGTGAAAGTAATATGCACTTTTAATTACTGAGCCTTCTTTCTAGCCCCTCATAAATATTTTAATGAAAATTTGGTAGAAGAGTTATTTTATATTCCCTTCATTATAAAAAGCATATTTTCTCCCTGTGTTTTTATACACCAGCTGTTGGAATGTGAATGCCTCATTTAGTTGTCAGTGTTCTGCCTGATTGTCTTGGGAAGGTCTTGCTATGTATTTCAGACTGGCCTTAAACTTTTGATCTTGTCTAGTCTTCAGGGTCCTGAGGTTATAGGTGCTGTCTGAGTCTAGGGTTACTATTGCCTTAATGGAACACCATGGCAGAAAGCAAGTTGGAGAGGAAAGGGTTTATTTGGCTTATACTTCCACACTGTAGACCATCATTCAAAGAAGACAGGTCAGGAACTCATAGAGGGCAGGAACCTAGAGGCAGGAGCTGATGCAGAGGCTATGGAGGTGTGTTGTTTACTGGCTTGCTCATCATGGCTTGCTGAGCCTGCTTTCTTATAGAACCACAGTTGGCTGGGCCCTCCCCATCAGTCACTAATTAGGAAAATGCCCACAGCCTCATCTTATGGTGGCATTTTCCTAATTGAGGATCCTTCTTCCCAGATGACTTCAGATTGTGTCATGTTTACATAAAACTAGCCAGCACAAGTATACACCACTGTGCCTGGCTTTTACTTTCTTTTAGTACAGAAATAAGTTTATGATGTGTTAAAAGCAATAGCAGTTTTGATGAATGAAATATATCAATAGATGTTTGGCTTGGTTTTATTCTACATTGATTTCTATTTGTTTCTTGTAAAGATAGGACCAATATTAGCCTTTCTTCTCTTAAGATCCCTGTGGCTTTAGGTTAACTTGGTAGCTTTATTCAACTGGGATGGTGGTAAGGTAAAATGTCAGTTATATATCCAAGCGCCATTGGTTTTGGTAAAAATGATTCATATTTAGTAAATTATATAAAAATGGGGAAGGTTGTAGATGAACTCTAATTCTGGGGAATGGAGTTCTAGCTTTGGGCCTTCCTGGGTGTGGCAGCTCCTATAATTGAAGGAGCCTCTTGCTGAAGCTTTGGCAGCTATTTCTGTTTGCTCTTTGGCTCTCCAAACCTGAATTGCTAATGCATCAATCCTTGGACTCTCATCTTTGTACACTTGGATTGTCTCCTGAGGAGGCAAAGGAAAATAGTTCCTGAGTAGCTTTGAGGACTACTAAAAAACATAATGCTGGCATGCTGTTTCATGTTCTACATCTTATCAAGAAGTATAAGTAATATCTGTTGGGTTCTGTCTGAATGTTCAATTGGAGCTAAAGGGGCTGGTTACATCTGTTTATCATGTTGTTATTTGTTTTAATGTTTGATTGTAGAATGAATATGGATTTGTTATTTATTTTCCATAAGAATTTAAATTTATAAATTGTGCACATGCATCCAAACATTTCTCCAAAATGGATGTACCTACTGACAATGTATATGATTCATGCTCCAGCATTTATGATTGTCAGACGTTAGGTTTTAAGTTAGTTTTTCTTTAAACGTTTTAATTACTAATGAGTGTATGTGACTGTGTGAGCATATGTCATGTGTATACAGATGTCTGCAGAGGCATTGGTCATGAGATTCCTGTATGTCTACTGAATAAAGAGGAATTGATTGAGGCTAAATATTAATCTGCAGTGCTCTAAAATCTCTTGAGCATGATTTAGGTACTCAAAAAGTTTAAGATTTTCTATTTCCTGTTAAGGAATGAGTGTTCAACTTGTATATAATGTTATAGCAAAAAAAAAAAATCTAATGTGCTAAATGTTCAGATGTATTAAATGATTTTTATAGTACCATTTGTGCAGTCATCAAAAGATTTAAGAATCAAAGGAAGGGGGGCTGGAAAGATGGCTCAGCGGTTAAGAGCACCGACTACTCTTCCAGAGGTCTTGAGTTCAATTCCCAGCAGCCACATAATGGCTCACAACCATCTGAAGAGAGTGACATTGTACTCTCTTCATACATACATAAAATAAATAAAATAAATAAATTAATTTAAAGAAACCAAAGGAGGAAATTTTTTCCATGACTATGTGAAGAAGCAGCTTCAATAATTTGTGTAGTATGATCCTTTTGTTTAAAAATGTATATATTGAAAACATACAGACAAACATAATAAAAGCACGAAAAGGTGGGTGATGTGTCTACTTTTGTGCTGTTGATTATTTGTAAAATAAAAGCAACATCTTATGATTAAAGAAAATATTAATTGGGCTGGAGAGGGCTCAGTTGAGTAAATGGTGATTTCTGTCAAGCCTGACAACCTGAGTTTGATCCATAGAATCTGCCTGGTGGAAATAGGGAATCTGCTCTCACCAGTAGTCTTCTGACCTCTAGGTATGAGGCAGTCACACACACACACACACACACACACACACACACACACACACACACACACACACACAGAGTACATGTGACAAACAATGTATAAAAACACTAATCCTAAAACATAATCTGACAGTCTTCTCCAGCCTGAGACCATCACCAACTTCCTGTATTCTAAAGATATTTCCCAAACTGTAGTTCCTGAACAAAATTGTCTTGACATTACAATGTTCTCATTAATACAAATTAATTCTGAGGCTGGAGAGGCGGCTCAGTGGTTAAGAACACTTGTTGCTCTTGAGAGGACCTGGGTTCAAGTCTCAGCACCCACATGATAGCTCATAACCATATAGTTCTAGGAAATCTGATGTCCTTTTCTGGCTTCCGTGGGCACCAAGCACACATGTGCACAGACGTACATGCAGGTAAAACATTTATACACCTGTGAAATTTTATATATATAATGATACATATATGTGTATATATAATATATGTGTATATATATTATATATAATACATATATATAACATCTCGCTTCTATCTACCAGTTATAGGAAATAAAAATCTCTAGGAATGTCCTAGGAGTGAGTACTAACCAGTACCACTGGTATTCTTACATATTTTAAGGTTCTCAAACTATTTTGTATTCATAAGAGTGTGGGTAACGCCGGGCGTGGTGGCATATGCCTTTAATCCCAGCACTTGGGAGGCAGAGGCAATCGAATTTCTGAGTTCGAGGCCAGCCTGGTCTACAGAGCGAGTTCCACAACAGCCAGGGCTACACAGAGAAACCCTGTCTCGAAAAAACAAACAAACAAAGAGACAAACAGACTGTGGGTAACAGGTTTTCATGCTGTGGCACTGAGCTGTTGATTCAGCTACCACTGGTTCTTGCTGACTTTTTTTAGTTCTAAATTGCTTGTTCTTCCTTCAGGTGAATATCTCCAGGCTTTGTATATGCCCAGGGTTTAAGGAACACAGACCTTGGCTGTTTTAAGTGTGCAGACTATCTACCAATGTCACTCCTCAAATAGATTTGAATGAGTAAATGCTGTTTTTATATTTGGTATAACTGCTCATGTGGATCTTCATACAGAACAGTCTTGAGACATTACATTTGTTGTGAAGCCTTGCTTCAGTCACTTTGGCTTTTGTGCCATCATTGTGTTTTATACTTGTTAGAGCAAACAAGTGATTTGAGAGTTATGATAACATATTATCTTGACTTGAGAGTTTTTGTTTGTCTTCTCTATTACAGTATGAGCTCTTGAGAATAGAACAGTATGCTCTGCATCTCTGTGTCCTCAGTGTACAGTGCCTAGACATGCCACAATTAGGAAAGAAGTCTTGTGGAGGAAAAACACTGCATGATTCACTTATGAAATAATTAGAATAATCAGTTCCATAAAATAGGACGGTAGTTAACAGAGGCTGGGAGGAGGAAATGGAACCTTCTTGTTCAATAAGTACAGTCTTAGTGTGGGGTGACAGAAAAGTTTGGAAGGTGGTTAGTGATCATGGTTGAACAACAGGGTTGTTGAATTGTGTACCCCAAGAAGGTTAAAATGATAAATGTTGTGTTGTATGTTTTACTTTTTGTGTATATATATGAATATTGTGCATGACATATGTGTATTTGTGTGTGATACATGTGCGTATGTGTATGTGTGAGGGTAGAGGTTACAGGAAGACATGCTGGCAGACAGCAAGCCCTAGTAATTGGCCCCTCACTGTGCTGGACTTCTAGGAGTTTGTGATCTCACTTAGCTGTAAGCATTCTTACCTGCTGAGCCATCTCTCCAGCCCTGGCAGGTTTCTTTCTTTACTTACTTATTTATTTTTCCAGATATTTGTGGGTGTACATGTCCCATAGCAAGAACATAGAGGTCCGAAGACAATGTTTGGAGATTGGTCTATGCTTCAGCCGTGTGGGTCTTAGAGATTAGATTTGGGTCCATTGGGCAGCTCTCTGGCCCCTGACAATTGTTTTAAAAACTAAAATTTATAAAGATAAGGATTTTGGTCTATTTCATTCACTTTTATTCTCCACAGTTTGTAATGCTTGTTCCTTTAGATTTATTGTTGAAATTATGTTTAAATATTTTTAAAATGTTTAGTCTTTGAAAACTTAATACGTGTGTACACTGTATCTTGATCATATCCACCTTCCACTCCCTCTCAAATTATGTTTTCCTTTGATATAATACTTGATCATAGAGAAATATTTGTAATTAAACTGGATTCAGAGAGCAAGCTCATCACAAATAACATTTAAAAAACAAAATTTATAAAATAGAAAACGTCACATATAAAATATTCTTGTGATTTTTTTTTTTAGTAGTAAATAAAATTAATGATTGAAGTGGTTGTCATTTGCTGATGAGACTACCAGTTGATAGCTAATATTGTGGTAGTTCTAAACCATATATGGATAATAGTTTTTAGTTTTATACATACATATTATAAAGCTTAATTTTTAAATCTTACAATAAATTAATAAAAGAAAAATTAGTAGCATTATAATAAAAGGTACATGAATGTAGTCTTGTGTTTCAATATTTAATTGTACTTTATCCCTTTCACTTAAAGGAAGAGAGCTTTTTGCAGATTCTCTTTGGCATGTCTGAAATACTAGGATCACTATTAGCTTGTGTTTGGGGGTCATAAGGAAAGCTGCAGTTACTTGAACACAAACAAGCATTACGATACTGTGACAGAATCTAAGACAGCTACTAAGTGACTAATGCATGGGTAGAACATACCATGTTTTTGTCTAGGAGTGGCGCCTAGACAAAAGAAGGACTCCTAGGCATAGTGGGTCAAAGCATGTATAAGGTTTCATCATGCTATAAAGAATGGATGCAGCTTATGTGTTGTGGGTCTGTAGAGGTGGCTGAGCAATTAAGAGTACTTTAGAGGATCCAGTATAGTTCCCATCACTCTAATGGCAGCTCACAACCATCTATAACTCCCAATTCTAGGAGACACAGCATCCTTTTTAGACATCTATGGGTACCAGGTACATGTAAATATATTAAGGCTGTATATTCACACACTAAAATTGTGTGTGTGTGTGTGTGTGTATTATATAATACATTTATTATACATATGCATGTATATGTATATGTGTGTGTGTATGTTTGAATTTCCACTTAACTGTATTCCAATCATATAGTGTATAGCTACAGATAAAAAGAGATTATCATTATGTATCAGTATGGAGGACAACCCTCAAATTTGTAAGTGGTCTGGACGTCGATTATGTGGGTCTCAGGGACTGAATTCAGTTCATTAGGTTTGGTACCAAGTGCTTTTATTCACCGAATCCTCTCTCTGCTTCCTGACAACTTGGATCTTGGTCCATTGTTAAAACAAATTGATGTGCATGTATACCTGTGCATATTTGAATTTCTAATGCAAATAAGTTCTAATGAGTTCTTCAAGACTTATTTATAAAAGAATTTCTATGGGATAGTTTTTAATTTTTCATATATTCTCAATTATTTAAAACTTTGAAACTTTAAGTATGTTTTGATCATATTCTTTCCTTCCTTCAAGTCTTCCAGATCCTTGTCCCCTTCTTCCCCACCCAACTTTAAGTTATTTCTCAAAAAACAGACTTAGTTGGGGTTTTACGGCTGTGAACAGACACCGTGACTGAGGTAACTCTTACAAGATCAACATTTAATTGGGGCTAGCTTACAGGATCAGAGATTCAGTCCAGTATCAAGGCAGGAACACCCAGGCAGGCATAGTGCAGGAGGAGCTGAGAGTTCTACATCTTCATCTGAAGGCTGTTAGCAGAATACTGGCTTCCAGGCAGCTAGGATGACAGTCTTAAGCCCATGCCTTCAGTGATACACCTACTCCAACTGGGCCACACCTTCTAATAGTACCACTTCCTGGGCTGAGTGTATACATTCATCACAACAGATAAAACCCCAATACAATAATCCGCCCCCAAACCAAGACAACAAAATAAAGCCACTCCCAAAATGAGTAACAAACAAATCCCCCAAACAAAATAACAAAACACCCCACACCAGACTGCAAGCAAATAAAAGTGTACATACACACAACCCCAAAAAACCTGGAGTCCATTATACATTGGCCTGTTCAGGAGTGGTTTATATACCCAGTGTCACTCTATTGGAGTAAACTAATGTTTCCCCACCCATCAGGTGGAAGGGACAGTTTAGTTGTTAACCTTTACGTTAGTAGTTAGGTTTTCATTCATTCATTCATTCAAAATATATAACATTATCAAAGATAAAATGATAAAAGCCATCACATTGAAGTTGAACAAGACAAACCAGCAGGAAAAGAGCCCAAGAGACAGCACAAGAAAGAGACCTGCTTGTTCACATACTCAGGAACCCATAGACACTAAACTGGAAGCCCTGTACTTGCGGCTTAAGGCTCTCCAGGAAACTTAAACAGTAGATTTAGACCCTTTTCGCCTAGAATTCTAATGCAGTAGAATGGAATGGTGCTCGGAAATACGTTGGTGCTTCTGAGAACCTACCATAAAAAAGTTATTTGAGCTGGGCAGTAGTGGCACACGCCTTTTATCCTAGCCTTCAGGAGACAGAGACAGGCCTAACTGAGTTGGAGGCCAGCCAGGGCTACACAGAGAAATCCTGACTTGAAAATCAAAAAAAGAAAAAGAATGTTACTTTGTAGACACTATTGATACTTTGGTCTTAAACGCGTTCTCACGACCGGCCAGGAAGAACACAACAAACCAGAATCTTCTGCGGCAAAACTTTATTGCTTACATCTTCAGGAGCAGGAGCGCAAGCCCCAAGCCCCAAAAACGAAAGAGCCCCCCGCTTACATCTTTAGGAGCCAGAGCGCCAGCGCGCCAGAGCGCCAGAGTGCAGAGCAAGAGCTCTATTGTTTACATCTTTAGGAGCAAGCGAGCAAGAGCCAGAGCCAGAGAGCAAAAGCGCAAGAGCGCAAGCAAGAGAGAGAATGGCGGAAACCCCGTCCCCTTTAAGGAGAATTATCCTTCGCCTAGGACATATCACTCCCTGATTGGCTGCAGCCCATGGCCGAGTTGACGTCACGGGAAAGGCAGAGTACATGTAGTGGAAAAATACCCTTGGCACATGCGCAGATTATTTGTTTACCACTTAGAACACAGGATGTCAGCGCCATCTTGTGACGGCGAATGTGGGGGCGGCTCCCAACATCTCCCCCTTTCCTTTTAATAAGAGCAATAGGCCACCCATATTAATGAGAGTGGAGATAGAGGTCAAATCCCCAGTGTGCAGGTAAAGGAGCCATGTACAGGATTAGCTCTTAGGCTCACAGGCTTTTACCCAGAGCAACCCTGACCTGCTCCCGTGTCGTTTTGTCTGGAGAGAAGGACACTTGGACACTCAACCTTCTTGAAAGATGACATGTCTCCCTAGAATAGGCTCATATATGCCGCAGAGCCCTTCTACTGCAGTGTTTAGCCGTGCAACTCTCTCGGGCTGCTGAAGCACACTCACTCTATCCCGTGCAATGAGACTAGCCTCGTGGGATGCAAGAGCTGAGTGGCCAGTGACCTATTGCCTAAGCATAGATATATCAGGGGAAGCACCATGTTCTAGAGCTGCAAGTGCCTGGGCAATAACCACCTTGTCTCTCCTAGTTTGGGCCTTAAGCTTACAGACCAACCAAAGAAGCAACACTAATCCACAGCAAAGTGTATCTCCAAATAATATCAATCCCACCCATTCTTTAAAGAAGGGAAATGCTGAGGAGATCCAATTGGGTAATCCTTTGGTCAGGGACAGGTCCAAGCGCGTGGAGTTGACCTGAAGTCTCAATTCCCGAAGGATCTGTTCAAATTCAGCCGTCCAATTCTGTAACATATACTGAAAAAGACTTTTTGACAAATTAGCTGCCCTAGTAAATTTATCATACTGAATGGAAGTAACACACAATCCCGGAAACTTTTGTTCACATCCCAGCTGAGCTATTTGCCATAATACATCTAGTTGTTTCTGGACAAGATCTATGAGTTGATTAACCAGCATGAGACCACCCTGTATCTTGACATTAGCTGAGGCCTGTTTATCTATGACTGTAGTCACTGAGGCTGACAAAGTGTTAATGGTGTCAGTCGTCTGGACCTGTCCAGACAGAGCCAAGGCTGTCTGAATTAAGGCCAAACCCAGTTCCTAGTTAGTGGTAAAAAAGCAGGGGAATACTTGAGCATTATACATCACCGTCATTGGGAGTGGAAATGTCGACATTATCCCCCAACGCTGCTCTCTCTTTATTATTGACGCCCTGGACATCACCAAGACGAGGGACATCAGTATTCCCTTGGTCAGTCTGGATTTTTCGGGTGAGTCTTTCTGGTATCCAAAATGGGTTGTCTTCATTCTGTGGGAAAACACAGATAGCTCCCCTGGATCTTATCAAAATAGGATCTGGGCCATACCATTTATTATCAAGGACATTTTTCCATTTAACCATCTCATTGGGCCTATCTGGCTCTGAACAATGACGTTCAGCCGCAGTATGGCCATGAACATCAATATTTAAAAAATTGAGTGTAAAGAGTGCCATAGACACAGACACTCTTGGTACTCGGGGTAGAGTCTCCTCAATTCCCCTCTTCTGTTTTATAAGATAGGCTTTGAGGGTGCGATGCGCACGCTCAACAATACCCTGTCCTTGAGGGTTGTATGGAAGTCCAGTCAGGTGGGTCACGTCCATCTGACGGCAGAACTGCTGGAATTTTTGAGATGTATAAGCTGGTCCATTATCAGTCTTAAGGAGTTTGGGTTTCCCCCAAGCACTCCATGCCTCAAGACAATGTTGAATCACATGTGAGGCTTTTTCTCCTGTTAAAGGTGTGGCAAACATTACACCAGAGCAGGTGTCAATAGAAACATGTAAATATTGATTTCTCCCAAAGGAGGAAATATGCGTGACATCCATTTGTCAGACCTGTAATGGCCTGATGCCACGAGGGTTTACCCCTACATGAGGAGTAGATAAAATTTGACAACAATCTAAAGGCATTATTAAGTAATCAGAATCACTTTCAGTAGAACCAATCCCTCTGGCAGCTCTAGGAATACCAGAGGAAGGAAAAACAGCCATGTAGGCTTGGCAAAATTATTAGTTGAGCTATTCTGTCCCTTTGTGATATAGAAAAGACAACTTGAGGACAAGAACAGAGAACCTGAAGTTCCCCTTTACAATCCTGATCTACAACTCCAGGGTGGACAATAAGACCTTGTAGGCTGCAAGAGCCTGCCTCTGTCATACTGGCCACAAAATCTGAGAAGGACTCTTGAGGTCCCTGGACGATCTTTGTTAATTGTCTAGTGGCTTCACCTGCTCGGGAGAGCGCCTTCCAGGCCCTAATAGCCTTTTCATCTGATTCAGAACTACTAAGAACTGGCTCCTTGAGCTCATCTAGTGATGAGTAGAGGCTCCTTCTCCTAGAAGCCTCCGCTGATTGATCTTTTTTCTTTTCTTTTTTCTTCTCCTTCCTTTTAATCTCTCCCCAGGTATTCTTACCTGACCTAAACTTTTCCTCGGGTTCAAGACCCTTGGAAAGGCCTGTATACTTATTTTGTGTACCATATTTTCTCTTTGCTCCTACTCTCTCTCCCCGCTTTACTTCTGATAGATTGTCTCGAATTTTGTCCAGAATCCGCCCTGCCTTAACCACTTGATAACATGTGAAAAGGAACAAAAGGGCTTCTAACACTAGAGAAAGTTTAAGGCCAAACATACCTTGTAAAGCTATTTCCCACTTTACTTCTGATAGACTGTCTTGACTTTCCTTAGAAAGTTTAAGACCAGACTTACCTTGTAAAGCTGTACTCACTGGTACTCCTGTTCCCCAGCTGAAGAGTTCTGAATTCATGCAGTTGAATCCTTCTCAACAGTCTGTGATGCGGGAACACTTTATTACCATCATTCCCCAGCTGAAGAGTTCTGAATTCACGCAGTTGAATCCTTCTCAACAGTCTGTTTTACGGGAACCTTCGTTACCATGACCCGCAGTTCTGGTTCCGGAATGAGGGATCTTCCTTGTGCCGGTGATGGTTAACTCCCGTCCCGAGTTTTCTTGTATTTTCTCGTCCCGGGTTTTTTCTTCCCGGATTTTTTCGTCCCAGATTTTCTCGTCCCGGATTTTTTCGTCCCGGGTTTCGGCACCAACTCTTAAACGCGTTCTCACGACCGGCCAGGAAGAACACAACAAACCAGAATCTTCTGCGGCAAAACTTTATTGCTTACATCTTCAGGAGCAGGAGCGCAAGCCCCAAGCCCCAAAAACGAAAAAGCCCCCCGCTTACATCTTTAGGAGCCAGAGCGCCAGCGCGCCAGAGCGCCAGAGCGCAGAGCAAGAGCTCTATTGTTTACATCTTTAGGAGCAAGCGAGCAAGAGCCAGAGCCAGAGAGCAAAAGCGCAAGAGCGCAAGCAAGAGAGAGAATGGCGGAAACCCCGTCCCCTTTAAGGAGAATTATCCTTTGCCTAGGACATATCACTCCCTGATTGGCTGCAGCCCATGGCCGAGTTGACGTCATGGGAAAGGCAGAGTACATGTAGTGGAAAAATACCCTTGGCACATGCGCAGATTATTTGTTTACCACTTAGAACACAGCTGTCAGCGCCATCTTGTGACGGCGAATGTGGGGGCGGCTCCCAACACTTTGGCATCATCTAAGTGTTTCTATAAGAAGTTTAATCTAAATATTCTAATAGTTAAAATGCAACATAAGTGTAGCAGCATCTTTCTCTTTGTGGCTGAGTCATTCCTTCCAGCTGCTTTTTTCTTCTTTTTTCTTCTTGTCAGTCACTGCCACATCTTATTTTCCTATCTGTTGCTGTTTATCTGTCAAGTGTTAATACATCTTTGTGAGTGAAGTAAGATCAAGGGCAGGTGTATTCATTTCTCTGCCTAAATTAAATCAGTTCTTATTGAGGTGTAATTTGCATATAGTAAAGTTGGTCAGTAAGATGAGTCATCTCAGCATGTCTGTTACATTAAAACGTTTATTGTACAGTTGTCTCCTCATCCTTGACCCTAGCAACTGTTGATCTGCAGTATTCCTAGGGTTCCTATGGTTCTGCCTTCTCTAGAATCTCATATAGATGGAATCATACAGAATATGTTTCTTTCATTCTCTTGCATTTGTCAGCAATGTGGTATTTTTAATTTTTCAATTAGTTTTCCATTACATGGCTGTGCCAGTCACTAAACTATTGGTTCTTAGATTGTTTGTAGTTAGAGTTGTTATAAATAAATCTACGGTGGGCACTGATGTATTTTTTACATGATTATATACTTTCATTTCTCTTACAAGGGTAGGATTGCCAAGCTTCTCCTAACCCCCAAATAACTATAATATAGCATTAGCTCTAGCAGTGTGTCGGTGGCCAAGTTTCTCCATATTCTTACTAACATTTGTTTATATGCAGTATTTAGATTGTATCCCTTTTTGTAAAAATATGACATTTCATTGTAGTCTTTAGTTTTATTTCCCTAACGACTAAGGACATCTTTTAAAATTTTTGTTATATTTTTTAAAGCTCATGTGGGTGCATTCATGTGTTCATGCATGAATGTGTTGCCATGATACCTGTAGAGGCTAGGAGAGGGAGAGAAAGCATTAGATCCCCTTAGAACTGGAGTTGTGAGCCACTTAACATGGGTCCTGGGAGCTAAACTTGGGGTCCTCTGCAAGACCATTTGTGCTTGTAATTGCTGAGCCATCTCTTCAGCTTTAGTACTGAATGTATTTTCACCACTTCCTTCTATGATGGAGATATGTATGCCAGGGGTGTGGGGCTTTTGAGTTATTAATTTCCTTTATCATTTATTTGAAACTGTATTTTGTCCAGATCTGTTATCAGGTACCTGTTGTATAATTATTTTCTCTCAGTCTGGAAAGTCCAAGTATTTCTTTTATGATTAATGCTTTTTATGACCTACCAAAATACTTACTGGCTAATGTAAGATACCAGATATGCTTCTTCTATGGTCTATAGGATTTCATAATGTGTTTTTAACAGGCTATAGCTCAAAACATTCACATTTCCAAGTTTTTAGAAGATTTTTAAAAAAGTTTTATTTTGTTTATTTTTTATTTGTTTATTTTGTTTATTTGTTTGACAGGGTCTTGCTATGTAACTTTTTTAAAAAGATTTATTTATTTGTTTATTTAATATGAGTACACTGTTGTCTTCAGACACAGCAGAAGAAGGCATCAGATCCCATTACAGATGGTTGTGAACCACCATGTGGTTGCTGGGAATTGAACTCATGACTTCTAGAAGAGCAGTCAGTGCTCTTAACCACTGAGCCATCTCTCCAGCCCCGACTTTTTTTTAAAAGATAGTTTAGATTTGTTTATCTGATTTTTTTTTTAACCACTGAGCCATCTCTTTAACCACCCCCCCCTTTTTGTTTTTAATTCACATTTTCTATCTTTTCCCCTGACTGTTTCTTATAGGCATGTGCCACTATGTCCAGCTAGTCAGAGAAAATTTTTAGTCAGGCTCATTTTTACTTTGATGTATCTTATAAAACCACCTTTTCTATATTTGGCCAAACGTTTGCTTTAATTTTGGTCAAGGTGTGAGGCCTGGGACTTACATTCTGACTTCCTGGGAAGTGTTAGTATCAACCTGAGAATAGTACACTTAATGTTTCATTCACAGCTAAGGCGATATGTGTCTAAAAATGCCATCTCAGTTTGTGTGTGTGTGTGTGCGCACTTGCACACAGATTTGTGTTTATTCTGACCTAAGGAGATTATGAATGAAATCAAATGCCTTTCTAAGTAGCTTTACTGTTGAGAAGTTGAAAAGCAGCCAGTTTGTATGAGTGGCAAAGCTAGATACCGTGTCCTTTGGATACCGGTGAGGTGCCCTTAACTAAACACAGCTCTAAACTGCCTTTTCCCTGTTGGGATTTGTTTTTGAGTCTCTTTTTTTCTATAACTGCTAGAGACCTGGCTCCTAACACTTCACACTTCCAGCTCAGGTCCAGGCATCTACTATCTTCATGTAAGATTAATATATATAGTTTAGTATGGGTCCTATTGATGCTTCGGTCTTATCTGCCAAATTGCCATGCAGAATAAGTTTAATAAAGTAGGATCTTCAGTTCATCTTGTGAGCTAACTAGTATGGTTTATTGGCAATATTTTTCTACAATAAATAAGCTGATGTGTTTTTCAGTCAAAATAACAAACAAAAGCAGATATGGAAAACCTGCTTTCACTTATTACAATAGACATAATAAGAGTTTTTTTAAAATGTGTATTTTTTGTCTCATCACTTGTTCTTAAATGACTCATATATACAGTTTTTCATAATTCTCTCCTCATCTCCATAGTAGTAGTTTTCTCACATGTGCTACTTTAAGACCTTATCATACACCCCCTTCCCCTCCCTGCTTTTGAGTAGTTTTCTGTAGCACTTCTCTGGAGACTTAAATTATACATACCATATGTGGGTTTGTTTAAAGTTGTCATCGTTTACACATGCTTTGGTGAAACATTTTCAGGGTTTTGGGTTTTTTTTTTTCCTTATGCTTAAGATAGTTTCAATTTGTTGTGTCTTCAAGTTTATTGATCTTTAAATCTGGCATTTCTGATATATAACTTTTTAATCTTAAATATGTATTTACATCACTAAGTTGAAATTTTGATTTGTATTCTTTTTACATCTTTACTTAAGTATTTTTCTAATTTATTGTTTTGTTTTGCTTTTTAAAGACAGGGTCTCACTGTGTATCACTTGTCCTGGAACTTATGTAGACCAGGTTGGCCTTGAACTTACTTAGCTTCTGCCTTCCCAGGGCTAGGATTAAAGGCATGAACCACCAGACCTGGCAATTTCTTGAGTGTATAAATAATGCTTAACTGTTCTGAAGGCTTTGCTTGCTAAATCTGTATAATTTCTTGACTCATCTGTTACTGCTCTTGCTAGTTTTCTTCAATTAATACTTTTAAGCTTTAGTTGTATTCTTAGGTAGGTAGGATCAGAACTACCGCTTAGAGGTAGTTTTACTGAAATGATAACCTTATAATGATTTGACCTGAGAGTCTGTAAGGCTGCCCTCTCTGTGGATGCTTCGTATATACTTTCCTAGGGTTATCTGTCTGATTACCACATGACAGAACAGTGTACTCAGAGTTGAGGAGTCAAAACAAGAAAGGTCACTTAATTCACAGAGCTCCCTAAGCAAAAAGATGGAGTTTTGCTTGGAGCTGAATGAGGAGTTGTTCCACACGTGACTGATGAGCATTGTCAGCCTGGTGAATGGCTTCTTAGATCTTTGTGATCAAAGCCTGGGAGGCTGTGTTCTCACAGCAGGTACTTCAGAGAATTCTGATCAGCCACTTCTCAGTTTTGCATATCTCAAGAACTAAGATCATTATTCCCCTGGGCTGTTCTTGTTATTGACTGATTTGTCCATAAATAGTTTTGGACATAGGCTAAAGAAGGGAGCCAGCAGCTGCCCAGGGTTGTCGTCGTCTTATTGATCATCAAACTTAGTGATAATGAAAGAAAACATTTCATATGGTCAAACCTAAATTAACACTTACTTGACTATTGGAAGGTAGAGTCAGGCAAGTTTAGCTAGGGAGTGCTGGGCAAGCAGCCTGGTCTCAATGTTGCCTTCGGATGTTTCTTTTCTGTTTGGAGGAGATTACAGAGGCATATGCTGATATTCTCAGCAAAGACTTTAGGGGACTCTGCAGACCTACTACACTCAGTCGGCACTATTACTCTGTTACTCTGCCTACCAACTTCTTTTTTTTTTTTTTAAATTAAGTTAGAATATCTCCTTTTTTTTTTTTTTAAGATTTATTGATTTATTTATTATATGTAAGTACACTGTAGCTGTCTTCAGACACTCCAGAAGAGGGCGTCAGATCTTGTTACAGATGGTTGTGAGCCACCATGTGGTTGCTGGGATTTGAACTCCGGACCTTCGGAAGAGCAGTCGGGTGCTCTTACCCACTGAGCCATCTCACCAGCCCCTGCCTACCAACTTCTAACAAGCCTTAGGGCTTTGTTTCTTCCAACCAGGGAGACTCCCAGTTTTCATGTGGGTTTCTCTTCCCTGTACTCGCTAGAGACTGTAAGTGGGAAGTGTTGGATGCGGAGCTTTCTTGGTTTTTCTCTGAGGTACTCCTTTCCCACATAGCCGATGTGTAGTGTTTAAAACCCACTGGGGTCTGGAGACATGGTTCAGCAGCACTGGCTGCTATTCCCAACACCCACAATTGCCTGTAATTCCGGTCCTAGGAAACCCAACACCTTCTTCTGGCCTCTGCAGGCACCAGACATGCGTGTGGTGCACAGGCAGAACATTCATATGTATAAACAAATATATTTAAAAATAAAACAGTTTATTTACAAAACATTCATATGTGTGTGTATATGTGTATATGTATATGTGTATATATATATACATATATATATATATGCATATATATATATATATATATTCCTTTTTCCCTTAAATTATTTTAGACAGAAAAATCCATTCCATATTTCATCTATACCCAAAGCCTTTTCTACTCAGTTTTTAAAGATTCAGCTCAAATCCTCTCCAGAGTATTTCATACTATATTTTCTAGTCAGAATTACTTGATTGTAAAGAAGAAAAGCTATTTCAAAGAAAATTCTAGGGGCTGGAGAAATGGCTCAGTGGCTAAGGGCACTTATTGCTTTTACAGAGGACTCAAGTTGGATTCTCGGTACCCCTTGCTGGGTGGATACCTATAACTCCAGCTCTAGGGGGATCTGGTCTCTCTGTCCTCTGTGGACATATGCACTCATGTGCACATATCCACAGACACACACACAGACAGACACACACACACAGAAACACACACTTAAAATAATACATTCGAATATTTAAAGAGGAAGCTCTAATTTTATAAGGTCATTTATATTATATTATGAGAAATCTTACAGGTGTTCATTGCATTGTATAAACAGGGTACAACTTCCATTATCTTTTGCATATCTGTATATTGCTTCACAAAATTCATTATTTCTTCCTTCCTTCCTTTTTTTTTTTTTTTTTTTTTTTCCTTTTTCTTTCTTTTTTGAGACAGGTTTTCTTGGTATAGTCCTGGCTATCCTGGTACTCACTTTGTAGACCAGAGTGTCTTCAAAGTCAGAGATCCGCTGGCCCTAGCTTCTTGCCTCACCAGTGCTGGGATTAAAGGTGTCAGTCAGCACCACCTTTGACTCACAGGATTCTTTTGACTTTGGCTCTCACTTGCCAGGATATTAATAATAACTAATGGAATATGACTTTTCAGCTTTAGTTCTTTTTCATATTAAAAACAGTTTTTATTAGTGTGAATTCAAGGCCAGCCTAGTTTATATAATGAGTTCCAGGCTAGCCAGCAGTAGGTGGCTATATGTACCCTATCACAAAAACAAAAACAAACAAAACAAAACAAAAATAAAATTAAATTCCTTAGTGTGTATGTGTATTAATTAGATTACGTATACACATTCTGTGTATGCATGTGGAGGTCAGAAGACAACTTAGGAGAATCTGGTCTCTCTTTGCACCTTGTTGCAGCAGGCTCTTTCTTTTTTTTTTTTTTTTTTTTTTTTTTTTTTTTTTTTAAAGATTTATTTATTTATTTATTTATTGTAAGTACACTGTAGCTGTCCTCAGACACTCCAGAAGAGGGAGTCAGATCTCGTTACGGATGGTTGTGAGCCACCATGTGGTTGCTGGGATTTGAACTCCTGACCTTCGGAAGAGCAGTCGGGTGCTCTTACCCACTGAGCCATCTCACCAGCCCATGCAGGCTCTTTCTTGTTTCTGCTGTTGCTTGCATACTCCAGGCTAAGTGGCCTGTGAGCTTCTAGGCAATTCTCCTGATCTTGCCTCCCATCTTACTGCAGGAGTGCTGGGGTTACAGATGTGTACCACTGCATCTACCCATTTTTCTTTTTGACATGGGTCCTGGGGGTCAAGTGTGTATGACAAGCACTTTGAGCAATCTTGCCAATCCTTAGCTTTATTCTTATAAAAAATAGTCAAATTGCCCAAGGGAGTCAGAAAATTAATATTACTTTTAAATGGATTTCAGAATTGGCACAATGATTCTTTAAAATTGATAGAAGTGATTTTTTAATGTAAAAAAATCAATATTTGAGCTTAATATGAGGAATAGTTTGGACATTTTATCAAAAGTTTTTAATTCTTAATAATGCTTGATAAATATTGTTTATACTCAGGTAAGAGGTATTTTGTTTAAATTCTTTGATTTTTTTAAAGATAAAAACATCTATAAACAATTTAGAACATGTGTTTTGTACCAGGCATTAAGATACTATTGAAACAAAGGGGCTTATATGTTAGAACCTGAAGCATCCTGTGTACATATGTCACCTCTGCCCCATCTTTATTTTCTGTTACTAAAATTTTAATATATCATGCTGCGTCCTCCTTATTACATTATTATCTGTGATGGTTTCCATGCTCCAAAAGAAGGTAGGAATTAGTTGTAAAAGATTGCTTCCTACGTCCTAAATTTTTTTTTGTCCTGTTATAGAAAAAGTTTGCCAGCCTCTGACATTGCATAAAATTAAATTAGTTAATTAATTTGCAGTGTCCAGACTTTCTTTAATTGGGTCTTAAACTTGAATAACAATTAATAATGTGAAATGATCAAAATTACTTTCCACAGTCTTGAGTTTATATTAGAAGTTCTCTGTTTCACTTTCTCTTTATGTCAAAGGGTTATTGACTCTTAGTTAACTTCAACCTAGTGTTACTAAGATTGCTTTTTTTCTATAGGAGGGTTTTCTAGCACTTGAAAGCTGACTTTGAAGTGTCTAATACAAGGGTATCTGGGTTTATTTGTGATTCCGAACATATGTGTATGCTTGTTGGCAAGAGGCTAAAGGCCGACTCTTGCAACCACCCATGCAACTACAAACTGTAAAGGATCTTTGTAAATACAATTTTCCTCTTCAGTATGCTAACACAATGAGTATTATACTTGAAGATTAAATATGGTTGAAAATTAACTTTTCCCCCTTGCAAAATGTAAAAATTAAACACAGAAGCTCAGAAATTACCATCCTGGGTCTAAATGTGCTTGAGACCAGTTCTTTTGTCTTCATGGTCGCCATTGATCAAAGCAAAGAAGTTTCATGGGATTTTCATAAAGTTCCTTGTGTTTCAGGTCTCTGCTATGTGAAGAGTAGAGTTCCAGTCATCTTTAACACTTTGTCACTCTTAGATGCTCTAGCTGGCCAGTGTTCGTACTCCAGAAGACAAGAGCTCTTCTGACTGAGGGCCCCCAGTAGCCACTGCCCCTCCCCCATGCTATCCAGCTCATGTCCCTGTTACATGCTGCTCTGATCTTGGAGCCCCTGACCATGCCATGTGTGCTGCACATGTGGCACTGTGCCCTTCCTGATGAACACCCTGAGGAAGTCAGTCTGAGGGCTGGTGCTTGTTTTTGGATTTGTGCTGACTATTGATACTTTATTATATAAGCATAATATATCATTTATGTAAATAATACTGTAGGCAATGACCTTCATAGTGGGAGATTCCCGATTAGGAAGTGAGAGAGTGTCAGGAAAAATTCAAGTCCTTGTGATTTGGGAGCTTGCCACACATAGATTCCCCCACCCCTACCCAGCCACATGCAACATACATATACCCGCCTCCATCCACAAAGGTGATTATAGGACAATGAAATAAGTGAGTCACAGATTTTGAGATGTTTCCAAAACATATAGCTAACAACTTTTCTATGTCTAAGCAACTCTATGCTAAATTATAAAGGCAGCTCATTTAAAAACAAAGTCAGCAAAGGACTATAGACATTTCATTAAGGAATATTCTTGAATATCCAGTATGCAAGTGTGGAAAAATACTTTATACAGTCCTGTCATCATATAAGTGCAAATTAAAGCCACTATGATATATCACAATACAACCATTAAAATGACTAGAGCAAATTACCTAGCTCCAAACACTGGCATGAATATTGTGATGTGATTTGGTGTGCTGCTGGCCAAACACATAAGAATGGACTTTCTCTTGACTTTAAGCATTTGATCCACTGTGTGACAAGATAAATGAAGACAAACACACAAAAAAGACAACACAGATGATGGAAATGTTGTATAACATGACAGTTGCACTTGTGAAAATTCAGGGTTCACTAAATTCCCCATTTATAGATTTCACTCTATAGGAACTTTCTATACTCAGAAAACACTGAATCTTAGTTTTTAAATAAAATTTTCTCAGTGGTGAAGTAGTAACTCTGCGATTGTGTGTGTGTATGTATGTATGTTTGTGTGTGTTCTAAGCTTGTATGAAGCCATATAATTATAAATATATAATAAATAAACCATATATTTCAAATAGCAGAACCAGGTTTCTTGTTATTGCTCAGGAGAGTAACATATAGAGGACCAGGATGTCTCTACGTTATTGGGTTGAGATCTGAGGTATCATTTTGAGCTCATAGTTTTTCATAGAATAGAAACAGAAATATATGTCGGTGAAATTATTAGAAATTGTGCCACGTTTGATGCCACATACCAGCACTTGAGTTGCTGAGGCAGGATTGGGAGTTCAAGACAATCTGAGCTACATAAAAGACCTGATTAGGAAGAGAGGGAATTTTCAGACAAATCTCATAGTCCAGGCTGACCTCAAACTTGCTATGTAGCCAAGGAGGAATTCTTGAACATCTTAATGTTGTGATTACACTGTTTCCAGATTCTGATTTCTAAACATTACCCATTTTTAAAAAGGGGGGTGTCTCTACAGAAATCACTTATTCTAGATCTGGGGCAGACAAAGTACAAGATGAACCTAAGGCATCTTATTCTCAGAAAGAGAAATTCAATTAGATATTGCAATTTATGATTCAATTTAGCTATGTAAAGAAATGAGAGATTGTGCCAAGTTTGGTGGCACACAGCAGCCCTTGAGAGGCCGAGGCACGATCTGCAGCTCACGGCCATCTGAGCTCCATAGAAGACCTGACTAGGATGAGAGGGAAGAGGGAGGAAGTGAGATTGTCATGCTTGTCTTCACAGTAAAAAAAGAACCTGAACAACCTGAAAACCTATTTTTTAAAAAGGAACCAAACCAAAGCTGGCACCTTTGATCCCAGCACTTGGGAGGCAGAAGTAGGCAGATCTTTATGAGTCTGAAAGCAACCTGGTCTACATAGTGAATTCCAGGACAGCTAGAGTTGTATAGTGAAATCTTCTCTCAATAAAAATAAACAATACACAAAACAAAAAAACAAAGTCACAAGGTAAATGTCCAAGCTAGAAGACAAGTGAGTAGTGAGAGCCACGTCTTGCTAAAGAAGCCAGTAGAGCCAGGAAGTGGTGAGGAAATGAAGTCTAAGTAGTTGGAATCTGAGCGTGAACATCTGTATTAACAGTTGCTGTTGCCCAACGTTAGCAGCCCCCAGCCTTCCATTAGACTTTCCACTGAAGGTGTTGGTGATGGTGGGGTGCCTTTGCACTGCTAGCCGGGAAGCTGGAAATGGGAAGCTACCCAGAGGCTAGTCATTTCCAGAACGAGAAATGCAGTTGCAGACACCACTCGCATTCTTGTTTGATGGAAAAGGGGAGGAAAGCTGAGAAGTGCTTATGAAACCCTAGCCTAGGCTACAGGCTTACTGACCAGCTAAAATCTAGTCATGGAGCTATAGAACACACACATCCTCTCTCTCAACTTCTTTCAACAGTTCTAGTGTAACTATAAGAACTATAAGGCAGCTGTGCATGTGTTAAATAGCTTCCAAACACGACATACAAAACAAGGATATTACCTATATACCCAAAATAAGTCTTAAAATGTTTAAAAAACACCCCCACTTGGTTCCTCAGCAGGAGGTATGGCTCACTGGTAGAGCACTCACTCTGAGTTTAATTCCTAGAAGTAGAATAAGCAAAAAAACCAAACTACTCATCTTACCTGTTGTTGTGGTTTTATTTTTATTTTTATTTTTTTTTACACTTCAGCATCTCCCCCCCCCCCCCAGGAAACCTCCTATCCCATCCTGCTTATATGAGGGTATTCCCCAACTGACCCACCCACTCCTGCCTCCCCACCCTGGCATTCCTCTACACGGGGCATTGACCCTTCACAGGACCAAGGGCCTCTCCCATTAATGCCCGACAAGGCTATCCTCTTCTACATAAGTGACTGAAGCCATGGGTCCCTCCATGTGTACTCTTTGGTTGGTGGTTTAGTCCCTGGGAGCACTCTGGGGTCTGGTTGGTTGCTATTGTTTTTCAACCAACCAGAGCTGCAAACCCCTTCAACTCCTTCAGTCCTTTCTCTAACTCCTCTATTGGGGACCCCCGTGCTCAGTCCAATGGATGGCTGTGAGCATCCACCTCTGTATTTGTCAGACACTGGCAAGGGCCTCTCAGGAGGCAGCTATATCATGCTCCTGTCAGCAAGCACTTCTTGGCATCCACAATAGTGTCTGGGTTTGGTGACTATATATGGGATGGATCCCTAGTGGGGCAGACTGAAGGAAAGATGGCTTTCCCTTCAGTCTCTGCTTCACACTTTGTCTCCCTACTTCCTCCCTTGAGTATTTTGTTTCCCCTTCTAGGAAAGACTGAAGCATCCACACTTTGGTCCAGGCTTTACAAAAAAGAAAATGATAAGTCACAGTGTAGGGCTTTTGGCAGTATGCAAATTGAGTTTCATAGTTACTAAAAGTCAAAGTAGTTACTGATTTCTTTTGTATGACAATTAAGTTAAATGAGCTTTTATGTATTATTTCAACAACTTTGTAGTATAATTATCAAAAAAATAGTTGTAGCGGGCGTGGTGGCGCACACCTTTAATCCCAGCACTTGGGAGGGAGAGGCAGGCAGATTTCTGAGTTCGAGACCAGCCTGGTCTACAAAGTGAGCTCCAGGATAGCCAGGGCTATACAGAGAAACCCTGTCTTGAAGGAAAAAAAAAAGTTGTAGTATACTTTTCTGTTATAGTTGTTCAACCTAGAAAGAGACCTTTCTTTACAAAAAAAGGAAGATACAAGGACATTATAAGTATTTTAATTATTAGCATTTGAAAGGAATTATAAGAATGAAACAATTTTCTAACATGTTCAGTTGCAGGTCCTCTTTCTTACAAGGCCTTCCAAGGTTTATTCTGGCTCTCAGGAAGGTGTGATGGCAGGAGTGTGAGAGTACTCATCTGTGTTCACAGTGGGGAAGCAGAGAGAGGGGTGGTTCTGTGTCTTTTTGTTGTTTTCTGGGGGTCCCCAGCCTGTAGGCCTTCTCAGCTCAGTTAAAATCCACCTCCAAAGACTTACTCTGTCAAGTAACTGAGTGGAGTGGAGTGGAGTGAGATATGATAAGTTTCACACTCCGTCATGATTCTGCATAGTTTTACATTTCATATTTGGTAGTTTGTTTCTTGTTTTTATACCGCCATTACTTTTATCTTAGTTGTTTTTTGTTTTTGTTTTTTTACTGTTCTCGTTTATGTCCCTTATTGTTTTCTACGCAGTTTTTAAGATTATTCTCTTTGTGGTAATTATCCTTCCCCATCTTACCGTGGTATTATTTGGATTAGCTCCTATGTAGTTTTATTGTATAATTTTCATCAACTGTGTGTCATTCTCTTCTTACTTTGTGCTGTTGCCATCATACAAAGCCCATCTTTTTACCTTAAACCCCTCAACATAATTTTATAATTATGACTTTATGCTCTTATCTCTTAAATGACATAGAATGGTTAGAGTCTAAAGTGTAATTTTTTTGTGGCTTTAGTTCTTTGAAATATTCGTAGTAACTGGCCTTGAAGCCTTTGCTCAGTAAGTTCTGTGGCTAGCATACATCAGGGTACAGTTTCTCTGAAGTGCTTTTTTACGCCCTACAGTAAGACCATATTGTTTTCTTTGAAAACTAGACATTTTCAAGTTGGTAGAAGTTTTTTCGGTTTTTTTTTTTCTTTTAAGATTCACTTTTTTTTTTGTATATGAGTTCACTGTCACTGTCTTCAGACTCACCAGAAGAGGGCATCATCAGATCCCATTACAGATGCTTGCGGGCTACCATGTGGTTGCTGGGAACTGAATTCAGGATCTTTGGAGGAGTAACCAGTGCTCTTAACTGCTGAGCCATCTATCCAGCCTCTCCCACCACCTCTTTTAAAAAGATTTATTTATTTCATTTATATGAATGCACTGTAGCTGTCTTCAGATAGACCAGAAGAGGACATCAGATCCCATTACAGATGGTTATAAGCTACTATGTGGTTGTTGGAATTAAACTCAGGACCCCTGGAAGAACAGTCTTAACCACTGAGCCCTGGTGGCAATATTTTTAAGTCAGGTTTTCCACACCTTCGATGTTTATATTTGTTTGTTGTTTTTATTTCTTTAGTAATTTTGCTGGCTGGTAGTTGTAGTCTCCATTCTTAGAACTCTCTGCATAGCTAGCCTAGAACAGTTAATGATTGACCAGCTTTTTTTTTTTTTTCCAAAGGCTTTGAGCTAAATTTTCTCCAAGCTTTTAAAAGATGTTTTTACTTGTTTGAGAATTTTGTGCAACGTATTTCCATCATATTATTTCCTCTTTTCCAGCTCCTCTCAGATCACCCCCTCTCCCCCAAATACAAACCCAACCATGTGCTCTTTCTTTCTCTCAAAATAACTATAACAAACCCCACAAAATACATGTACTTGGATCTGTATTGACCACTTACTCCAGAGTACGAGGCCCGCCTTGGACTGTGGTTGATATATCCAGTGTCATTGCATTGAAGAAAACTGATTATCCCTCCCTAGCCAGCAACTATCAATTATAAATGACCTTTTGACTAGGAGTGGATACTAAAATTTTAATCACAAAATAAATATGCAAGGGAATGGGTATATTAATTATCCTATTTAGTCATCTTACAATATATACATATCAAAATATACCCTATAAAATTTTCTGTTTTTATTATAAACTATACCCTAATAAAATTTCTGGAGACAAGGAAATAAATGTTTCCTTAGATCCACATGTCACCTAGAAAGAGCTAATACCCTAAGTCTGTAAGAATTCAAAACCATTTACTAGATTAAAATACTTTAATTTTTATTAATTTTGCAAAAATATTCTTAAAAGATTGCTCTCTTTGTCACATCTTTTAGTGTAGTGTAGCAGACAGGTTTCTGGACTGAAGGCAAGGTTTTTGACATGACTGCAACTCTCTGTAGTACTGCTTATTATTATTATTATTATTATTATTATTATTATTATGCAGTTTTTTGTAGTACGTCTTAGAATGCTCTCTCTTACTGAGCCGAATCCCGACTAATGAAGTTGAAATAGAATAGTTTGTCTCTAATAAGATGTTGCAGCTGTGTCATCCGTGCACTGATATGAGGTAGCACTTTCATAAGGCAATAGATATGGTCCTACTTTTAAAGATAAAAACAGTGCCACTGTGGAGTTACAGAGTTTACAGTAAAAGCTGCTGCTATAAAGCAGTTGGTGTGCATATTCATTTTGTACATGTCTCTCACTTTTGAGTTTCTAGTTTTATTTTTCCTCATTTTCATTCTGTGATGCCCATTCCATATTAGGGCTGTTAGTATTATGGCAGGAATTCATGTGCAGTTGTTTCTGCTGGGGAAATGGTCCCTAGGGAGCAGAGAATGGTAGGTCAGTCTGTGTTGTTGTTGTCAGTATAGTCGTGAGTGGAGGGAAATATTGGGAGCAGGAAATTAAATCAACAGGCATTCTCAACAGACTCACATGCCCGGCTCCTCCTGTGCCACAGTTTCTGCTTTCATGCATTACTTTGTCTTCAGATACATTCAGGCTTTTACTTCATGTTTTCCCCTGGATCAATTATTCTATTTTGTTGAGCATTCTTTCATTTTGCAAGTATTTAGTAAACACATTGCATGTATGTTGTTCATTAGTTCTGAATTTACTGTTCTTCAAACATAAAGTCCTTTAGATTCCAAAGAATTTGTCATCAAATGAGTTAAGGAAACACAATTTTAATACAAATCAAGAACTGAGATTAAGGAAGCCAACATTCACTTTTTAGAAATTGAGCATTTAATTAATGTTGAATAAAAAGATTGTTGGTTTCAGATTTGTCCGTCTGCCATCAAGTCTAGCTTCAGTTACTAAAAAGCCATGTGCCTTAGATCAGCAGGTTGCAAGCCCTCTGAGTGCTGCATATCAGATATTTACATTACAATTCCTAACAGCAAAATCACACTTACGAAGTCTCAATGCTTTTATACTCCCTTCTATAAGACCATATCGTCTGTCGTGTTTATAGTATTTTCTTTGAAAACTAGACATTTTCAAGTTGGTAGCAGTTTTTTGTTTTGTTTTGCTGGTTGGGGTCACCACAGCATGAGGGAACTGTATTAAAGGCTCTCAGCGTTAGGAAGGTTGAGAACTGCTGCATAGTTGGCAAAGTTGTTTCTAAGTTTTTGGCTTTTTTTTTTTTTTTAGATTTTTTTTAATTGGATATTTTCTTTATTTACATTTCAAATGTTATCCCCTTTCCTGGTTCCCCCTCCGAAGAACATCCTCCCCTTATCTCCTCCCCCCTCTCCCTGATCACCAACCCACCCACTCCCGCTTTCTGGCCCTGGCATTCCCCAACACTGGAGCATACAGCCTTCATAGAACCAAGGGCCTCTTCTATTGATGTCCGGCTAGGCCATCCTCTGCTGTATATGCAGCTGGAGCCATGAGTTCCACCATGTGTGCTCTTTGGTTAGTGATTTAGTCCCAGGGAGCTCTGGGGTTACTGGCTACTTCATGTTGTTCCTCCTATGGGGCAGCAAACCCCTTCAGCTCCTTGGGTCCTTTCTCTGGCTCCTTCATTGGGGATTCTTTGCTCAGTCCAATGGATGGCTGTGAGCATCCACCTCTGTATTTGTGAGGCACTGGCAGAGCCAGGCAGCTATATCAGGTTCCTGTCAGCAAGCACTTGTTGGCATCTACGACAGTGTCTGGGTTTGGTGATTGTAAATGGGATGGATCCCCAGGTGAGTCAATCTCTAGATCATCATTTCATCAGGCTCTACTCCACACTTTGTCTCTGTAACTCCTTCCATGGGTGTTTTGTTCTCTCTCCCCTTCTAAGATGGATAGAAGTATTCACACTATGGTCTTCCTTCTTCTTGAGTTTCATGTTGTTTGTGAATTGTATCTTGGGTATCCCAAGTTTCTGGGCTTCTGGGCTAATATCCACTTATCAGTGAGTGTATATCATGTGTGGTCCCCTGTGATAGGGGTTGCCTCACTCAGGATGATATCCTCCAGATCCATCCATTTGCCAAAGAATTTCATAAATTCATTGTTTTTAATAGCTGAGTAGTACTCCATTGTGTAAATGTACCACATTTTCTGTATCCATTCCTCTGTTGAAGGGCATCTGGGTTCTTTCCAGCTTCTGGCTATTATAAATAAGGCTGCTATGAACATAGTGGAGCATGTATCCTTCTTACCAGTTGGGGCATCTTCTGGGTAATGGGCAGGAGTGGTATTGCTGGGTCCTCAGGTAGTACTATGTCCAATTTTCTGAGGAACCACCAAACTGATTTCCAGAGTGGTTTTACCAGCTTGCAATCCCTCCAGCAATGGAAATAGATATTAACATTCAGCCTGGTACCTTCTACGTAGTTTCTACCTTTTCCCTAAGTCATATATTCACAGATTTTTGTAATTCCAAAGCTTATGAATAGGAAAGTAGATTTCCTGACTCTTACTAAGGAGAAAATGTAAAAAGTGTAGTATAGAGTTGTTTTTAGAATTGTTTTTAAAGTCACTTTTAAAGATACCTTATTAATGGGAATCAAATTTGTAATTGTTTCTCTTAAGCATTTTAACCAATATTTGATTAAGATATATTGATAATAAAAAATATTTTCTTAAATCCTTACAGTTGCCTGTGGGATGTTAGTAGTGATTCTCTAAATTACTGGTCTTGAATTTATTTGCCAACTTCAAGGAAACATGTTTGTCTTTCTGAAATTTTCAGTCTCTAGTTTAGCATATTTGCCATTAATTGAGTTGTGGCTTAAATCTACTATTGTAGTGTTTAAACTTTTGATTAATGAGTTATTTAGGAAGCATTTAAGCAGGTCATCTGTAGATGATACATTCTCTTAACTCACGCATCATCAGTACTGGAATTTTCTTTATTTGAAGAATTTTCAATTATAATTTTGGGAAATAATTTTATTTAGAACTCAGTTTATTACACAATTTGCTTTTAACTTAAAATGATTTTTCTTTCCTCTGAAATTAAGTTTCATAGCTGCTGGTCTAAATAGAAACTAAATTTCCAGTGCAGTGATACGCATTTCCTAAGTTTTCAAAACTAGAACAGTTGGTGGTTCAGATAGAGTATTGCTGCCCATGGCTGGTATAGATCAGTGATACAGGACTCGCTTCACACACATGCACTCTTAGGTAGTGAGTTTGGGTCCAGCATTAAAAAAACCAGAATATTGTGGCCTTGGAGCTGTAGATTTTATTTATTATAAAGCTGACCTTTCTAGTTTTGTTAGCTGGAATAATCACTTTTAGATATGCTATTTCTGCTTGTAACAATACCTTACAAATAAGATGGTGGATGTGGTGGTATGCACCTTTGATCCCAGCACACAGGAGGCAGAGACAGGTTGGATCTTTGTGCCTCTAGGACATTCAGAGCTACATAAAGAGACCCTGTCTTCAGGGTGGGATCTATGTCTGGGAGACCAATGTTTTTATGATAAAATGTCCACACTATTTTCTGTACTTTTTTTAATATTTAAGCCAGAAATGGGAAATAGTGATCAATAAAAATAGCCACTTCTACCAAAAGAAAGGTCAGCTGGTCAGAGTGAGGGATACATAGGTAGAAAGAAATTTGGACAGCTTTCTGACAGAAATAGTGCAAGGTACTGACGAGCAACATGAGAAATATGGGTATGTTTTTCCATTGCTGCTGTTCTCTCTGTTGGAATCAAACACATGGCATGTACCCAGGGGGAACTAAGGGTAGTGCTCTTCGCGTAGGAGCCCTGCCAGGCTCAGGAAAGTAGTGTGCCTCTTCTTTTCATCTCTTGTGGATTTTGTTTTTGTGGCTCCCCCCCCCCCCCACCTTTTCTTGTTTTGATTCTTTCTAGTATTTCTTTCCTTTCAAAAAAGACTTATCTTTTATGTGTATGCATGAAAGCCTGTATGAATTTATGTGCACCATATGTGTGCAGGAGCCTAGGAGGCCAGAAGAGGGTGGCTCCTGGGAACGAAACCCAGATCTTGCAAGATCAGTAAGTGCTGAGCCATCTCTCCAGCCCCTCATTCCTTTCTGAATCTTGGCTGTGCCCAGGTAGTGGTAGTGTGCTGGTTAGTCAGTCCCCCCTTTTGCATTTGAAAAATGTGCATTCTTGGGTTTTTTTAGTTTATACTTTTGGGTCCCCCACCCTATCACATTGTTTCTCCTTATAATACCATTTCATCAAGTAGGAATTTTAAATAAGCAGAAGTCCATTTTTGTTACATTCAACTGATATATACCTTGGTTTTTTTTTTCCCTTTGTAATAGCAACATTTTATCTTTACTTCCCTTCCTGTCCCCACTAGCAAAATTTCATACACAAGAACTCCTTTTTGCTATGTTTTCTTCTAGAGATATCTCTATTTTAGGGAAACTTCTCACTTTAAAACATTAATGCAAAGAAGATTCATTAACTTTAGTAAGTGTTGAGTGAGTTTTGTAAGCTTTGTTAACACTATGATTCAATGAGGTACCTGAAACTTGTCAGATTGTAATAGTAAAGCAGCTACATGTCCTTATGTATGTAAAACCATGAAGACAAGTAATCTAGTACAGTGCTTATGATTACAACATGCTTACAAATGACTTATATTAAAATATGGTTAACACAGTGGCTATGAACTAATTTTCTTCTATCCTACATAAGCTATATCGCCATTAGAACATTTAAATGACTTGTACTCTGAATGTTATATTGCTGCATGTGTCTCAAGACTAAACTTTACAATGTGTTACGTTTTAGGTCAGAAGACATGTCTTCATCTACATGGCATCTTTCCTTACCTCTATGTGCCATACGATGGTTATGGACAGCAGCCAGAAAGCTATCTTTCTCAGATGGCATTCAGTATCGACAGAGCACTTAATGTGGCTTTAGGCAATCCATCTTCCACTGCTCAGCATGTGTTCAAAGTGTCATTAGTATCAGGAATGTAAGTATGATAATATCTTTTAAATTTCACTTTTGCCTTTCTTTTGTTATTTTAATTAGAGAAAACATGAAATATATTTTGTTCATTTTTTTTTTACTGTCATAATAATGGAGCTATGGTGAGTTTCTTTTTGAAGCTTTACAAAGTAAATTTTTACTGGAATTTTTATTTTAACCCCTTTCCATTTTTCTGCTTCCTAGAACTGTGGAAATTCATGTAATTCTTACTTTATGGGACCTTTTGGTCTTGTGTATACTGTTGTAGGTCCTTGGTATGTTGCTCTGCTTATTGTCACTGTACCAAAACACCTGAGACAATCATTTTATAAAGAGAAAATACTTGGTTTGGGTCACATTTTATTAGATTCTATTTGTATTATGATCCACTGGTCCAGTAGCTTTGGGCCTGTGTTAAGAGAGTACATGATTACAGGAGCATGTAGCTGAACAAATTACTTGCTATAAACCAGCAAACATAAGAAAGGAAAAGGAAGAGACCTGTTCCATAAATCCTTTTGAGAACATGCTCCTAATGACTTAAAGACATGCCCCCCATTATACCTTTTAAAGGTACCTCCTCAGTAGTAGTAGGACCTTTGGAGGATATTCAAGATCTAACCTGTTTATTTGTATATTGCTAAACAAAACAAAATTCCATAGAGGTTATGTTCTAGTAACAAGAAAAGGGTAATAATCGGTACATATGACATGAGATAGGTTTATTTATTACATGGTAATTGATATAGAAGGAAAGAAAACAGAAAGCACTATAAGAAGAATATAAGGATCTGTACAGTTTTAGACTGGGTGCTCAGGAAGGGTCTCATTGACAAAATCAGTGACATTAACTACTAAATGATGTAAGATGTAAAAGAATACAGTGGAAGTGAGGGAGCAAGCAAGAGTCCAGGTGGCTGGAATAGGAGATGGAGAGAATGACAGAGAGTGGGCAGATACGAATGAGAACAAAACCATGTAGACCACTTATTTTCAAGTTTCTAGATATTCCAGCATTAGCTCTGTTTGATTTGACAGTTGTGGTTCTCAGATCTCTTAAGGACCAGGATTGTACCTGAACAATGGCGTGATGAAATCCAGGGCTTCCCATAGGCTCCGTGAGCCAGTCTCTGAGTACAAGAGCACTAAGGCAGTCTCTTACTTGAAGATTGACAATTCTATAATAGTTTTGCTCTATTCTTTCTTTTGATTTGAACTGCAGTGGAAGATGACTCCCAGCTTCCGCCTCCATTTCTTCTCCTTTGTCTTAGCTCAGACCAGATCTAAACCTGATGGGCATCCTAGCCTTTTGTATCTCTGCTTGGTTCCTTTCACATGGCTTCTCCTTAATACATTTCTTACATGGCATTGCTTTCTCAGACAGCTGAAAGCCTTTCTATCAATTCCGATGCATACTCAAATTTGAGAATCACTATAGGCAACTACTCTATGAACTTTACATTTTCTTCTGAGCTGTTGCATGATATTGAGCTGCCAGGGTCTGACTTACTAGGGTTGCTTCAGCAACTATGTAGGTGAACAAAGATATGGGAAGACAAGGACAGAGAAGCAAGAAGCTCAGTAGTAAAGTATGGTAGCTTGAAGTACAGTAATATCAAGGAAGTTGTGTAAAATCAGCTTCTGTATGTATTCTGAGTGTTAAGTCAAAATTTGCTGTTCAGTTAGTTGAGAGTTGTGATATGTGTCAAGAATGACAGCAGGATTTATTTTGTGTTGCTCAGAACTTTGAGTCTGTGTTGGTGGAGCACAGTGGAGGAAAGATCTGGATGTTTCAAGCATGACTCCTATCTAAGTAGGATATTGCCATGATCATCATGACTGTACAGTCTATATATTAGCTCATTTTTGTTTACTTTAGCATTTAACAGAACTTTAATTATTTTAGGTTTTGTTCTTCACTAGCTAATAGTTGAGCTGAAGAAATAACCACACTTGCTTGTTTACTAGAAGACACCAGCACCTTTTCACAGTGTTGAGCACTATATTAGGCAAAAGAGAGACAAGAATAGGATACAGATGTAGCTGTGGTAAGAGCACAGATACAGATACAGATATTGAGATAGCGTTTGTTAGGGATTGTGTCATGTGGTTAGAGAGGCTGAGTAGCTACAGTAGTCAGTCTGTATGCTGAAACCCCTTAGACGCTGGTAGCCAGTCCAAGTCTGAAAAGCCTCAGAACCAGAAGGGCTGATGGCATAATTATGGTATAATTCTCAGCTCCAGGCTGAAGGCCTGAGACCGTGCACACTTTTGATACAAGTCCTAGAAGCAGAATCAACATGTACAGGAACTGGAGGGCTTGAAGCTGTGGTCAGCAGGAGCAGGAGGATAATTGCATCACAGTTCTAGGAAGAGGAGAGAAAGTCCCATTTTTTCTGACTTTTTGTTCATGTTGAGATTTGGATGGTACTCATCTGCATGTAAACAGATCTTTTTTATTCCCCAGCTTAGCAAGATAAAATTATTTAGAGACTTTTTTTTGGCTAAAAAATCTTAGAAGATAATGTATAGAATTTCTAAGCTATATTTTAGGGCTATATATATGAAACCAGAATTACAGATTTCCAAATAATTTTAATTTAATAGTTAAATATTTATTTGGTATCTGAAATTAAGAGACTGAAAAAAAAAGGCACTAGAGATTGTTAACAAAACCAAGACAAAGCAAAGATAATATGGTCCACATAAGTGTTGGTTGTCTTCCTGTTTATTTGAGTAAAGATGACTATCTCCTAAGAGCTGCATTTATGTATATGAAAAATACCATAATAGTAGGAAAAGGTTGAAATTTACCATTAAAAAAATGAGATCCCATGTATATTAGCCAAGACTTTCTAGGTTAACAATGGATAGAATGAATCTTTATCCATGTATAAAAGGGGGGTTATTAAGAGTGGCTTACAGACTGTGGTCCTCCTAGTCCAACAATAGTTATTTCCAATCAAAAAGTCCAAGAATCCAGTAATTGTTCAGCCCATGAGGCAGAATGTCTGAGCTGATCTTCAGTATACATTGGAATTCTGAAGAAGTGGGGTACAGGAATACCTCAGCAGCAGGATAAATGAACTGCCAGTGAGACCGAAGGCAAGCAGGCACAAAGCTTCTTCCTTCCAAGTCCTTTCTATAGATTGAGAGTGGTCTTCCTACCTGAAATGGTCCAATCAAAAACGTCCCTTACAGGCATGTCCAGCTGCTTGGGTTTGTAGTTAATTCCATGGGTAGTCAAGTGGACACCCCAAGAAGAGCTATCTCAGCACCATACATCTTTTATCCTTTTCTTCATAGAAACAGTAGCAAATTATAGAAACAATATTGTTACAACTCATATTGAGCTCTGGCCTCTATAGGAATGTGTGTGCACACATACAATACATGTGTATCCTGTACATGTGTGTGCATATGTGAGCATACATGCCACACACATACATAGGATGAAGTAGTAAGTATTATTTATAAAATGATAGAAGTGGCATGATGGGATGCCTTGGTAGTTAAGAGCATTTGTTGTTCAAACAGGGTTTGTTTCCTAGGACCCAGAATATGGCTAACAGACACACATATAACTTCAGTTTCAGGACATCCAATCTTACACTTTCTTCTGGCCCTTTGGGCACCAGGCACATATGTAGCACACTCATATACACACAAAATAAATACATCTTAACATAAAGAGTGAAAGATGGAGAGAGACAATCAGAGAATACAGTATTGAAAGAGGTTAGTTAAGCTGAAATCTGCATCTCTGAGGATGAAAGGAAGCTATGCAAAAGCCAGGAACAGGGCTTTCCAGGCTGAGGTAGCAAGCAAGGGAATTCATGAGGAGGGATGAAATTAGCCTAATGTGGTTTAGAGTGGTGGTGGGCGGTGGTGGACAGGGGGGATGGGGACAGTGAGTGATAGGTAAGACAGGATTAAAGTAAGAAACAAGGATGGATGTGTGCACATTTCAGATGTTGGGAACTAGCAAAATGAAAATTTAACAGAAATTACTTGGTGACAATAATAGAGATAGCTCTGACCCAGAGTATGAGTAACAGGTTTTCTAAAGCATTATTACTATGTGAGTATGTACGTGGTGTCTGTGTGGGTGTGGGCACTTATGTGCTGTGGCACATTACATGGAATTAGAGGACAACCTCAGGTGTCAACTTCACCTTTCGCCTTGTTTTGAGATAGGGGGGTTTTTTTGTTTGTTTGTTTTCTGCTGTATGTGTTAGACTGCATTTGCTGGCCCATGATTTCTAGGCATTCTCTTGTCTCTGCCTTCCTCCTCCTTGTAGGAACAAGAAGCTTACACATATGTTGTGCATCTGGCTTTTACATGCATTATTGGGATTTGAACTTAGGTCCTTGTGCTTCTGAATGGCAAGCACTTTTACCCTTTGAGCCATCTCCCTAGCTCCTCACTGATGCATTGTTTACATTACATCATCTTTGAGAAGAATCGCAGTCAGCGTATCGTAGGTATAAGTAGAGTTTCATGCCCTCCTAAAATTATATGGAAACACCGGCTTCTTGAGCCTTCATTGAACACTTCTTCCTCAGTATAATCACCTGCATCTCCCTTTTCCTGTTCAGTCTCATGGCCTGAGATAGCATAATAGGGTTCTTAAGCCCCCAGCCATACATAGATACGTTCATTCATTTATTTATTCATCTATTTTCATTTCATTTTATTTTGGGGGATGGTCAGAGGACAACTTGGGGGACTTAATACTCCTACCATGTGGGTTCCAGGAAATAAGCTTCAGTCATCATTGGTGGCAGACATCTTTAACCACTAACCCATCTTACTATCCCCATTTCAAGCTCTTAATCTCTGATCTATTTAATTTTCACTGGATTCATTTAATATGTGTAGATGTTGAAGACATCAGCTACTAAAATGTGTCATGTGTTGACACACTTTTTATAAATAAAACACATGAGTGCATATGATACATAGTTTGCCTCTTGATAGTAAACTTGTGAAATTGATAGCTGATTATAGGTGCTGTTAAAAAACACTGTCCAAGAGAAATGGCAATAGTCTATATTGTTTTAGAGCTTCTTGGACTTTCCACTTAACCTGAAGGGAGGTGTTGTTTGTCAGGTACTGGAGTTTTTGTTACTCTGTGACTTCTGATGTGGAAGGCGTTGTCCCCTCTGGTGCCCCTCAGTTTTTGCTTTTGTTAAAAAAACATTTCTTGAGCTGGGAAAATAGTTCAATGAATGAGAATGGTTGTTGTCCAAGCATGAGGACTTGAGTTTGGGTCTCTGACACCCTAAAAATATTTGTGTGCATCCCTGTATTATACTTATAACTCCACTCTTTGATGGGCAAAGGCGGGGGATTGGGGGGGGTATAGGGTAGGAAGGGTAGTTGTTGGGACTGGCTGCCAGCCTAGCTCCAAAGTCAGCAAGTATCTTAGTCAGTGTCCTATTGCTGTAAAAATACACTAGTTCCCCTGAGACTTCTACCATTATCCCATTGATGTCATTCTTTTCTTATTTTAACTTTTTACTTTGTCTTTGAGTTTTCAGAATTTTGACTATAATATTCTTCAGAAAGATGCATTTTAAATGAAATGTTTTAGACGTGCTTTGAACTTTCTGGCTGTGAATGTCAGTGTAATGTAGCCAGGGCTACTGTGAACTCCTGACCCTCATACCGTTAACCTCAACAGTTGCCTGGCCAGTCATAGCATTTTCACTCATGGGTTTTGTTGGCTAGATTTTTTTAAAAAAATGCCTTTTCCAGTCTGTTCTGAAATCTCATGAAGTGAACGTTGACTTGTTTAATGGAATTAAGTAGATTATTGCAAAAGACTATCTTCAGGCCAAGAAATTCTTCTATATGTTCCGATCAACTGTTGAAGTTCTCAATCAGCTACATATGTAACTTCATTCATTATGTTTTTTATCTTCAAGATTTTTAATGAGTTTTTTTTTTTTTTTTTTTTTATGATCTTTCCTTAGTGAATTTCAGTTAGGTCTTGAATTCTCTTCCTAAGTTCATTTAGTTGTCTGTTTTTCCTTAATATTGTACTAAGTTTTTCAGAAAATTCGTTCTCTCGAATTTTTGCCAACTAATTTATATCCTTTTCTTTGTGCTCTTACTAGCAATCACTGTGCTTCCTTCCTTAGAAGCCCATATTACAGAATTAGTTCTCACGCTTCTTTATGCTGGCATTTGTGCATCTGGTGGTTAATCAGTTCCCTGTACCAGTTTATGGGATGACTTTGGTAGTGAGAGACTAACTATTGTGTTGAGTGAATATACCATGCTGATCTGTGTTCCTCATGAGACGTGTGTGTTTATATATATATGTATGTATGTATGTATGTATGTATGTATGTATGTATATATATATGTATCCATTCAGCTTTTTCAATTGTAATCAACACTAGCAGTATCTGCAAGTTTTTATAGCCAGTGGTGGTTTTGGGATTATATTGCCAGCCAGAAAGTAGTTTCCTTAGCTTGGACCCAGCTAGGTTGTAATATGAGTAAGCTTTTCTAGGTCAAGATAGGGTTGGACTACTCGCTTGTTCCATCTAGGTGTAACATGCCTGGTCAAAGATGCTTGTTTGACCAGGCTACAGAGAGATGAGTGGTACAGTTGATGCCTGAGAGCTACATCAGTGACTTCATTGGGCCCCTGAAAGATGACCTTCCTAGAAAAGTTTATCCAGCTATTTTCCTGAGTTAAGAATGGCTATGTAGGATCAAGCTTCTAAGAATAGGCTGTTCCATTACTTCTTGGCCAGAGGAGAACCACTAGGTTTGTCTAGTTGATTCCCCAGGGTCCTCAAGCAGGCCAAGCCAAACTAATCGGGAAATGTTGTAGGGGCCTCAGTAGGCTGAGCCAACACAATTGTAAAGCTCCTCTTCTGTGTCTAGAGGTTTTGCTTGATAGGTTCATTGGTTACCTTTCTATTGCCGTGATAAAAACACCATGACTAAGGTAACTTGCAAAAGAAAGAGTTTGGGGGCTGGACTTGGTATATGGGCTTTTGAGACTTCAAAAAAGGCCACCCCACATGATATAACTCCTCTAAACAGTTCCACCAAGTGAGGACCAAGTATTCAAATATATGAGTCTATCCAGGCCATTCTGGATCAAACCACCAAGAACAACTTCTTTATAGAGCTGCAGTGATTAAATGTAAGGTAGAAATGGGTTCACTGTCCCTTTTGGTCCTGAGTTTTGTCAAAGGGGAACTTTTAAAATCTTAAAACTGCTTTGGTGTTTCTTCATATATAAATCTCTGATAGGTTTAGTTGCAAGCTTGTGGGGTATTTTTAAATGTGTTTTGGGTAATATTAAATGTAAGAAGACTGAATTAGGCCAGCAGAGCCTAATTAGGACAATAAGTTGTATTATTTCATCTTTGAATTACAGAAATGTTTTAAAATATGTTTTTCTTATATTTCAGGCCTTTTTATGGTTATCATGAGAAGGAAAGACACTTTATGAAGATCTATCTTTACAATCCTGCAATGGTGAAAAGGTACAAAGATAAATGAAACCAAAGTATGAATAAACATGACTTAAATATTATATTAATAAAAAGAAGACGATAGAAGAAAGGCTTTGTAATTTATAACACCATTACAGTAAAGAATGTAAACTGTATATTATGAGTAGAAAGAGAGCCACTGCTTAGATTGTGTGGAGGATATTTCAAAGGTAGGTCATTTGTTTATGGCCCCTGCCTACTTCTCTGTTTTGGATGTTGTGAGTTTGTTGAATTTTTTGTAAGAGATGATAACTGTCTGATACAATATTAGTGGCCTGTTGACCAGTCCATATGTTCAAGACTAAAAACAAGATAATATTGTAGTTTCAAAATAAGGAGAATTTTGTTGAAGTAAAGACTGCAGTGAGGGCACTTTTTGTTGACTCCTTATTAGCTGTTTTGTATCCTGATTTTTTTCCCCATATCTTTTTCTCTTTTTTTCTTTTTTCTTTTTCTTTTTCTCTTTCTCTTTCTTTCTTTTTCTTTTCCTTTCATTCCTTCCTTTCTCTCTCTCTCTCTCCCTTTCTTCCTTCCTTCCTTCCTTTCTTTCTTTCTTTCTTTCTTTCTTTCTTTCTTTCTTTCTTTCTTTCTTTCTTTCTTTCTTTCTTTCTTTCCCCTTAATGTGTCCTCTGCATCAAGTAGTTGAATTTCAGACTCTAAAAATAAATTTGACAGGGGTGAGGCTTGGAGTCTGGGGGCAGCCAGATGATTCAGTAGAAAGCCACTTGCTGCTAAGTCTGACACCTGAGCTGTATCCCCAGGATACACATCCTGTAAGCAGTGCTCCTTCAAATTGCCCTCTGGCCCTATGGACACATATAACAATAAATAAATGCAACACAAAACTTCCTTTTAAGAGCAAATTGTCTAAGTTCAACGTGGCTTATTAGTTAGGTGACCTTAGGCAAGAGCCTTCCTCCTCCTTTCTGCCATGCTTTCCTATGTTTGATTCTGATGTCTGGACCACCGCCACACTGATTTGCTGCTCCTTGTCAGTGATGGCTTTACATCTTTCAGTTGGCTCCACTTGCCTTCTTCATGCCATTTTAATGTCAATACTCATAATTTTACTTGGAATACTCATATACAGACATTTATACATATAAACACACCCATCTCTCACATATCAATTCTTCATGAAAGATTTCTCTCTCCATATCAAATGTCTTACCTCCCATCCATTCTTTACTTCATATGGTTTCTACCCAAACTAATCCACTGAATTTTCTGTTCACTAACTGTCGCTAAATTCATTTTATGTCTTTCCTTTTTGAGCTTGTGGTACTACTTAGGAAACCTTCAAATGACTGCATATGCTGGTTTCTGAGACTTTGACACCTCCTTTGATTATCCTCATACTTGCATGATCATTCATCTTGGTGCCGCTGCGTATTGTTGCTGTTTTTTCTTTCATATTGGTGATTGTTTCTTAGGGACTGCCTTTATGTCTTCATCTTCTCCCTTTTATATTTATATTATTTATTCATTTTTATGAATGTGACCTTTAAGTTAGTATGAATGTCTCAGTTTTCCTCTTGAGTTCCCAGTCAATACATGAAACCACTAACAGGGTAAATAGACTCTCAGTGTGCTTAAGACTGAGGACTCACAGAGAAGATGTGATGTCAGCTTTATAGCCTTTTCATTTTTGTTTGTGTGAGTTTAAAAAATACATTGTGGGCTGTGAATGTGAGTATAGGCGCCTGCAGAGGCCAGTGTCATTTGGTCCTGTGAAGCTGGAGCCACCCAGCGTGTGTGCTAGGAACCAACCTGGGTCCTTTGCAAGACTAATATGCCCTCTTAAGTACTGAGCCATTCCATCTCTCCAGCCCTTTTTGTGTGATCTTTAATACCATTTAAATTCTCTTGAAGATTCATCACTTCATTTATAAAATGTTAGCATGGACTTGTAGTAAGTTCTGCTTGAGGTTAAGCGTTTGTAATATATAACCTATTCAGTATATAGACCTCAAAAGTATGTTAGCTATGCCTTCAGTGTTAAAACATTATGATTGTTCCTGTTCATTTTCAGTGGGACCTCCGCTAGAATGTCCCACTATACTAAAACTAAGGACGTTTAGAGCTGTTTTTAATTTTTCTGAAACCAAAATGACAACCAAACCAAAACTACTTTTCTTTCATTCATTACATTTTCAATAAACACATGACCACCATTTGGCTTAATCTCAATTCTTCCCTAGCTTACCATCCATCTCCAGTCAGTTCCTCAGATGTGACCATGTCACCCTTACAGTTCTCCTGACTCTTTGGCAGATGTTTGTCTTATAACTATCAATCTAGGTTTTCCACTGTAGCCTCCTGATATGATTGTTTTGTTTGCCTGCTATTTACTTCTCCAGCAAATTATATACTGCTTCATATTTAAGTAGGATGACTGTAACCTGACTTCACATTTTAAGTAGGTTGTCTATAATCTGACTTCAGGCATTTCTTTCAGTTTTGACACTAGACTACATACAGTATCTATGGCTTCCCTTCCTGAATATACTGCTTTCTTATAACCTTTACTGTACCCTACTATGTTAATGTGAAACACTCTTCCCTCTCTTCAGAGAGTTGAACCTGTGGTTTGTTTAACTTCCTGCTTAGACTACTCACAGAGGCCTTCCGGAGACACCTCTGCCTCTCAGTTCTTGGCATAGGACTTTTTTTGATGTGCATTGTTGATGTTGCTTATGTTCCCTATTATGAAGGAACTAGCATTTCCATGGTAACACTGTCTCTAGTGGTGGACTTATGGTTGATATTTCTTTGGGGAATTTTTAGTGGTGTATATGAAGTTATTTCTGTATTTTTTTTTAATATTGGAAAGCAGAAAAAGATTTATCCAATGTTGCCACAATTGAGATGAGGGACCAAGACATCTAGCTAGGAAACCCTCTCCTCTTACATACCAGTTTATTTTCAACATCCTGAAGTAAGAGTAAACTTTAGAAAGTGAATATATACACATTTAAACAGTTTTACTCAAGGTGTGACACAGCCCACCATTGACCTCATTGACTAGGCCTGAGTTTCATCCTTTAAATTAGTCAGACACGTTGTTAGAACTGTGTGAATTCTTTTCTAGAGACAAGTTTCCTATACAGTTGGTGCCTTTTTCTTCCCCCAGCATGAAATTTCTAGGGGACTCCCTCCTCACTTTGGTAATTCTTTGTTTTAGTAGTCTGAGACTCAGTAGTGTGAGACTCACAAGTGTCTTTTTAAAATGTCTTCATTTGTCAAGACCAGTTACAGTTTTTCGTTTTCTGTTTAATACCTACATCTAAAAAGAATGCAAGTAGGAACTAAGGTTAGAACATGTTTAATTAGTGCCAAGTAGCCACGTATAAGAACCATTTTGGGGGGCTAGAAAGATGTCTCGGCAGTTAAAAGCATGTGTCGCTCTTGCAGCAGACCCAGGTTTGATTCCAAGCCACCCACATGATGGTTCATACCCATCAGTAGCTCCAGCACCATGGGATGTCCTCTGACCTCCATGCAAGTACACTTAGTAGACAAAAATATCTGAAAGGAAACACTTGTGCACAAAAAATAAGTTAAAAATTGTTTTAAATAAAAAAATTTGGAAAAAAAAAACCTGTTGGCTTTTAGTTACCTTTGGAAGGGCTGGCTCCATCTTGGTAATCTAAGATGGGATCTTGTTGGAAGCCTAGGCAGACCACAGGCCTCCTTCCTGCTTTGCCTTGCCGAGTGCTCAGAGTATAGGCAAGCACTGCCAGGCCTAGGATGAATTTCTCTAATGCTTTTCTTAGGTGGTTTTAATTTTTTCCCATTTAATCCATGAATTGTTTTTTTTCATTGAGAAAAATTCATTTTACTTTAAGACTGTGGTTTAAACTTTTAACTTGAAATAAAATACATATTTCTAGAAAAAATGAAATGAAAATTTTAAGTATTAGTGGGAATTTCTTTTGTCTTCTATATTTCTGTAATCATTGCTTCATTTGATAATGAACATAATTCTCTAACTTTCTTTTTCTAATTTAGGATATGTGAACTTTTGCAAAGCGGAGCCATAATGAATAAATGTTACCAGCCTCATGAAGCGCATATTCCCTACCTCCTACAGCTCTTCATTGACTACAATCTTTATGGAATGAATTTAATAAACCTGGCTGCTGTCAAGTTCCGAAAAGCAAGAAGGAAAGGTACGGTTACTTTTCAAGTCAGACTAAGGGTGCTGTGTAATCAGTGGCTTACAAAGTAGTATGCGTAGTGGATAAAGAATAGAGAAATGCTGAGAGCAGGGTTTGAGACTATCAGGAAGAGCTTTGCAGGAGACATTTTCTGGAGCTGTAGAGGTTAAGAGCTCAGCAGTTAAGAGCATTGGCTGCTCTTCCAGAGGCAACAGGTTTGATTCCCAGCACCTACATAGTGCCTGCCTCACAACGATTTTTAATTCCAGTTCCAAGGAATCGATGTCATCTTAAGACACCAAGCACACAACTGGCAAGTAGATACTCTTACAGGCAAAATACCCATATATATAAATTTACTACTTTGTGGAGATACGTACATGCTCTATAAATCACCCACTCCTAAGGAGACACGCTGAAGATGTTTCATGTGTTTGGAACTATATAGGCATTGTCATAGTTTTAAAATATTTTAGTCACTTTGAAGGAAACTTTTTTATACTTTGGTATTGAAATCTGCAAACTTCCCAACTCTGCAACTCCTAAATAATCAGTAATAAACTTTTCTGTTTGTGCATAGGTACCTGAGCGGTGAATTAGTTAAACACCCGCCCAAAAGCTCTCTGGATGTATGCACGCACCCGCGCGCGCACACACACACATACACACACACACACACACACACACACACACGCACACGTGTGTTTGCACGTGTGACAGCTTATTTTGGTATGCCTTGACTGGCTCAGTGGTTGGGCATTTCTCATCCTCCCTAAGGCTAGCTACAGTCTAGCTACAGTCTCCCCTCCAACTTTGCTGAGTGATCTTGCTAAATCAACATTTCATCTCTGCTAGCCCTGACCCAATCAGGGAGTTTCTTTCTCGAATTCTTACATGCCTGCTTGCTTTCTTTCCTGCAGCTCCTAAGTCTGATCCCTCTGCTTTCCAGTTGTGGAAAGTGATCCTCCTCTTCTTCCCCTCTCTCTTGGTCTCCTGCCTGCACAATCTAAAAGTCCCACCTCTTCTCCCTGCCCAGCCAATGGCTGTACCGCAATTCTTTATTATCAACCGAAGCCAGTTGGGGGCAGGGATCCTCGGGTCTGGAAGCTCAGCTTTTTGTGAGCCGAAATAAAACAAAAGCATCAGAACCAATCTCCAATAAATACCCATCCTGTATATCTAATATTAGTAGAGATGTGGTTCATAATTTTTCTACTTAATATCCTATTATGGTTAATCTATGTGTCGTGGATTAGTACTTCATTCCTTAGAGTGACACAGTAATAGTCTGCTGTGTGTATAACGTACATTTTTTTCCCAGTTGGTGGGCATTTGGAGATTTTTTTTCCATATTTTTTACTCTTGTGTACAAAAAATTTTTTTGAACATATATTGGGAATAACATTTCTGGGTTCATTGGTCTTCCTTTCCTTTACATAAGAGACTGTGTGTGTGTGTGTGTGTGTGTGTGTGTGTGTGTGTGTGTGTGTGTGTGTACACATTCACACATGTACTTGTGTAGGCAAACACTTTACCTACTCTTTTTTCTGTTTCTTTTAGAACAAAATAAAGTGGACATTTTTTTCTGGCCAGCACGTACCTTCTGATTGCCACATTTCCTTCCCTCGTTGCCATACGTCTTCAGCCAGGGACGAGCATTTTTGTTTGAATTTACTAAACATTCTCCTTTGGTTTATTCTTCCCATTCTTTTCTACCCAAACTTCTTTTTGTGCCCATGAATAATGGGCTATATTTTCAGATCAATCTCTTTAAAAAAATCATTTAAAAACTATGTAATAGTTGAATAATAGTAAACACACCAAAAATGCAATAATAATAAAAGCTTTAAACAAAAAGAGATAGTAGTTTAGTAAGGATGATTTTTGCTCTGAGGACATATGTTTATTATGGGAAATTTAGAATCTTCTTTGAGGCAACCATCCTGGTTATAAAAGAAACCCAAACCCAGGTCTGCCTGGTAGGTGGAAAGTCCAGAGTATAGTAGGATTGCCAGTAGATGCACTCTTTAGTTGAACACAGATGGACAACTTGAACATTCTTGATACATTCAATGCAGTGTTTATCTCCTAGGACTAAACCATTCTCAAACCCAGAATGTGAGCTGAGATGTTACTAATCTGGTAATATATTTGGATCTGGTTGAAGAAGTGAATGTAGATCTTCCCTGGAGTGTCCTCTCTTACTAGTACTATCGTATATTAGATCTAGTCTTCATAAATAAAACCTAGAAAACACACCTTAAATCAGCAGAGAATCCAGATGTTGTCATTATTAGTGGCTATTGAAAAATTAACATTGTAATCTTCATCAAGTAAGAATGTTATGTGCAGAGTTCTACTATACAATGTTATATTCACCAGTAGTTTTTAAAATAAAATTGGCTCACCAACTATTAATAGTATCTTGATGTGGAACAATTTAGTCTCAGTGAAAGAAACTTCTTTTAGAAAGAAAATTTTTGTAGTGACAACATATACTATATACTATGTTTTTAAGTCCACATTAACCCAGACTATTACTATTACTCCCCTTCAAAGACCAAAATTATTTATTTATTTATGTATAAACTATAATACTAGCTAATAACCTCGTTTTAACAACATTCTTTTCTCAAACCTCTTGGTGATTGGAGTAATATAAAATCTCTCATAGGAACCAGATGGTCTGAACGAGTAGTTTTCTTTAAATCCTAAAAACCATTAAGAAAAAAGTCATATAAGGAGGGATGAGATAGGCTTGACCTCCTATTGATTTCTTTGTGGAAGGTTGGCACTTTGGAGCCCAGAAATAGGTTCACACTTGAAACAGCTCACATATAGTCACCTTAACTTTGACGGTGGTACTGTGATAATTCAGTTGGGAAAGAATAGTCATTTCAGAAATTTTTGAATGTAGAATTGTTGGATGTCCACATACTATGACTGGGACATATAGTTTATTGGTTTATACTGTGTATGTGTGTGCATGCATATGCACACATGCATCTGTCTGCAAATTGAATCCAGAGATCTGTGTATCCTAGACCAATGTTCTACATCAATCCACATCTCTCTTGTTACTTTTCATTTTGACATGGGGTCTTACTAAGTTGTTCAGGTTGACCTTGAACTCAATCTGTAGCCCATGTAGGCATTGGACTTATAATAGTCCTGCCTCAGTTGCTTTAATTGGGATTTCAGGCCTGCACCACCATTCCAGATGAATTACACATTTTTAAGTCATTAAAATGCATTACATATATGTAAAATATATAGTATAGATATATGAAATAAGTATATGTATGTCAAACGTAAAATATCAAGTATTTTAGATGAGAAATCTACCCATCCTTGAATTTGAAAGGGAAGTTTTAGATATATCTATGAGGGGAAAAGTTGGTAAGTTGGATTTTTCTTAAAATTTAAAACTTCTGCTCAGAGATGAAAACACATTTTAAAGAGTAAAAAGAAAAGGCTGAATAGACATCTCAGCAGTTAACAACACTTGCTTCTTTTATAGAGCACCCAAAGTTTCAAGCACTCACATGAAATTTGCAACAATCTATAACTCCAGTTCTAGGGATCTAATTCCTTCTTTTGTCCTCTGTGGGGACCAGGCACACACATGGGGCACATCTATTCAGGCAAGCATATACTCATACAGGTAAAATAAAAACGTATTTCCCAGTGGATCAGTTCTTTGAAAATTTTATATATTGTATTTAGATCATATTTACTGCCTCCCTCTATGCCTCCCAGATCCATACCATCTCTTCCTCACCCAGCTTTGTGTCCTATTTTTCATCTCCTCAAATACAGTTTGTGCTGGCCATATCCTTGTAGATGTAGAGCCTTCACTGGAGTGACCGACCTGTGAGGGCCACACGCTTACCGAAAACTGACTTTCCTCTCTCCAAGAGTTCCGCAGCTTCAAGTGGCTGTCCAACTCCCCTCTCCATGCTGGAATTTTGCCTGGCTTAAGCTTTCCTAGGTTTTGTGCATGATGTCTTTACTGCTGTAAATTTGTATATGCAATTGCCCTGCTGTGTCCTTGTTAGTACTCCACTGCTTCTGACTCTTAGAATCTTCCCATCATCTTTTCTGCAGTGGTCCCTGAGCCTTAGGAGGAGGATGGATGTAGATGGCCTATTTAGGTCTGTGCATTCCACAGAGAGAGAGAGAGAGAGAGAGAGAGAGAGAGAGAGAGAGAGAGAGAGAGAGAGAGAGAGAGTGTGTGTGTGTGTGTGTACATATGTGTATATATATTTATATAGTTCTTTTTCTCCATTTACTTATTTATTCATTCACTCACTTTACATCCTGATCACAGCTCTCCCACCTGTTTCCTCCCATCCCCTCCCCACAGCTCCTCCCTCCTTTATCTCTGAGAAAGGGAAGGTCTCCCTAGTTACCAACCCACCCTGGCACCTTAGTTCTTTATTTTTTAATGAAGTGTTAACCATTTAGATATAGTTATTATGCTATCAAATTTTATAAGTGCTCCTTACTCAATTCATTGCAAATACTTTTTTCTACTCCTAGTTAAGAATTATTGCTCTCAACTGTACATATGTAATCCTTTAAAATATTTTTTGGTGTTCTTACATGATTTGTAAATTATTTTACAAAGGATAATCTTGTACAAATTATAAATACAATTTGCCAGATGTAGTGGCTCATGCATGTAATCTTAGTACTCAGGATGTAAAGTCTATGAGCCTGAGACTGCCCTAGTCTACATAGTGAGTTCTAGGTCAGCTAAGGCTGTGTAATGAGACCCTGTCACCAGTAAATAAATGGTAGATGGATTGATTAGACAAAATAAGTTTAAAAGCATAATTTATCTAAATTTTCCTTTCTTTCTCTAGGTAATGCATCACATGCAACTGGATTATTCAAGCATCAATTGTCAGGAAATTCTCCTGCTGGCACTTTATTTAGGTGGGAAGAGGATGAAATACCAAGGTTAGCCTCTGTGGTCAAAGAAATGAACATTTTATATATCTATGTTTGTGATTAGTCAGCAGTGGTCATCATAATTAAAACTTAACTTTTACTACATTGGGTCTTTTAAACATTTATATTTAAAATATATCAATAACATAACATGGAATCATGGGTGTAAAGAACAGACCGTGGCGGAGAGGACGATGAAATGGCAGAATGTAAAGGCGCTTGCCTCCAAATTTGGTGAGTTTGATTCCTGGGATCCACATGGTGAGAACCAGTTCCTATAGACAGTGTCTGACCTCTCCGTGCAAGTGATGGCACACACACCTGCACACAGAGACACAGAGAAACCATATAAAGTTAAGTGGCATTTTAAAATATACAAAAGGCAGATGACAGAAAGACATAGTTATTACCTAACTAATAAAAGAACCTGCCAGGCGTGGTGGCACACGCCTTTAATCCCAGCACTTGGGAGGCAGAGGCAGGCGGATTTCTGAGTTTGAGGCCATCCTGGTCTACAAAGTGAGTTCCAGGACAGCCAGAGCTATACAGAGAAAGAGAAACCCTGTCTCGAAAAATCAAAAAAAAAAAAAAAAAAAAAAAAAAAAAAGGACCTGAAGTAGGTTGTTACATTTCTTTTTTTTTTTTTTTTTAAAGATTTATTTATTTATTATATGTAAGTACACTGTAGCTGTCTTCAGACACGCCAGAAGAGGGCGTCAGATCTCATTACAGATGGTTGTGAGCCACCATGTGGTTGCTGGGATTTGAACTCTGGACCTTCGGAAGAGCAGTCGGGTGCTTTTACCCACTGAGCCATCTCACCAGCCCCGGTTGTTACATTTCTTGCCGTTATTAATCTTCATCATGCACTCTGAATTGATGTCTTGCAAGTTACCAAGTTACAAACTCAGTTATTATAAAATAGCAATTTTAAATTAAATTAGCACATATTTTTAATAAAATAATTCTTTAGGTTTCTAAACATTAAGGAGTTATGGAAATAAATACAGGACAAAATACAACTTGTTTTGTTGATTATGCTTTTAGTATATTCAGATGCTTAGATTTTCCTATCACAAAGCAGACACATAACCATCGCCTTTCTCAATTATCAGTCATCTTTCCTTTGTAGATTGCCCTACAAAGCATTGCCCAAAGCTTTCTTAAGCCTCTTATTTTGGTTACTGTGGTATTGGCAACAAAGTTAAAGTTTTTTTTTCTTTTCTTTTTTTTTCTTTTGTTTTTTTGAGACAGGGTTTCTCTGTGTAGCCCTGGCTGTCCTGGAGCTCACTTTGTAGATCAGGCTGGCCTCAGAGATCCACCTGCATCTGCCTCCTGAGTGCTGGGATTAAAAGAGTGCGCCACCACGCCTGGCTTTTTTTTTTCTTTTTAACTTCATGTATTCATCCAATTTTTAAAAGGTTTTAATTACATTAATTTATGTATTTGTTGTATATGTGCACACATGCACAGAAATTAGTGTATAATTTGTGGGCGTCATTTTTTTCTTTTTACCCTGTAGATCCTAGAAATAGGTTTGATACCAAATGTTTTCACCCTGTGAGCCATCTTACTGACCCTATTTTTTAAATTTATATTTATTTTAATTCATATTATGTGGTTACTTATTTGGTGAGTGTGTGTGCATATATGTTCTGATGCATTGTTTGAGTCATAAGACAAATGTCAGGTTGTATCTTTCCTTCTATTTTGTGAGATCTGGGGATCAAATTTAGGTTATTAGTAGATCTTCCTGCAAGAAGCACCCTGTTGAGCCATCTCACTAGCTCACTAATCTTTGTGGAGTTTGTTTGTTCGTTCGTTCGTTCGTGTGTGTGTGTGTGTGTGTGTGTGTGTGTGTGTGTGTGTGTGTGTGTTTGTGAAGAGGCCAGAGGTCATAGTCAGGAATCCTTAGTCACTCACTTTCCATCTTACTTCTTAGAAGTCATTCACTGAACCTGGAACTTGCCAGTTAGGCTGAAGAGCTCCAGAGAGCATCCTCCTTTAGTCCTCAGACCTAGAATTACAGACTCAGGGTGCTACCCCAGCTTTTGTACATGGATACTGGAGATGTGAATATGGAGTCGCATGTTTGTGTGGCAAGCATTTTTCTGGGTTTGCTCTCAGCCCACCAACTCAATGATTGTTTTCTCTTTAAGCAGATTTGTGCATTTATATGTGTGAAGAAATGGGGTGGGCACATAGTATTCCTTGACTTTATTTCTAATACATATTAAGAAAATGAATTGCCAGACAGTGGTGGTGCACACTAATCTCAGCATGTAGGAGGCAGAGACAAGCAGATCTCCATGTTCAAGGCCAGCCTGATCTACCAAATGAGTTCAAGGACAGCTGGGGCTACCAAAACTATACAAAATGAAACAGAACTTACTGGTTGAACTTAAAATGATCATGAAAATATTTGTTTTGAGTGGTGGATACATCTTTATAATCCTAACACTTCAAGTAAGTTGAAGCACAAGCATTGGAAGTTTGAGGCTAAACTAGAACCCTGCCAGATAAACCAATCAATCCAAAGGATCAGTTTTACTTAGAGCTTATCTAATTGCCCTAAGTTACTTCCAGTTGCTGTGATGGAAAGCAGCTTTGGAAGGAAAGGATTTATTTCAGCTCAGTGCATCATGAAGGAAAGTCAGGGCAGGAACTCAAGGCAGGAATTCGACTGTAGGAACTGAAGCAGAACTACAGGGGATGCTGCCTGCTGCTTTGCTCTGTCTGGTTTCCTTAGCTTGTTTTTTATACAACCCAGATGTTCTACTTGATTTTGTGTTTTAAGTGGAAATTATCAGGTGCCGTGGTTCTCAGAGTTAATTGCTACAGAGATGAAGCTATAGCAGTCTGAGTACAGGAAGTCCACTGTCTACCCAATAGATTGTGTGTGTCTGTGTGTGTATGGGGGGGGGCGAGGAGAAAGAGAAAGAGAGAGAGAGAGGAGAGAGAGAGATGTATTTGTAGATTCACGAGCCAGAATGAGTATTGTGGTGATCAGAGGACATCTTAAGGAGTGAGTTTCTCCTACTGTTGCATGGGTTTGGCTTCAAGGATTGAACTTAGGCTACCACACTTGTAAGGCAAGTTGAACCAACCTGTAGGTATTTTTAAGAGTATAAGTGTTTAAATTCTGTCTGCCATGATTCTAATTAGTCAATCTCTTGTATTTAGTTGTCAGAGAATATTTAGGAACAATCCTGTAAGTTCCATTGTAATTTTATCTAACTTTAATCACCAGCATGAATTTTTTGCATTTACTTAATAACCCAAAACTTTTACCATTTTTTTCTACTGAAAATAATTTATTTTGAAAAGATTTTCCCCTCTAGAAGTACTGCATCAAATTTTTGAAATAGTTTTGTAATAAAGACAAAAAATAGTTGCAAATTTATGTTGATACATAACATACCTATAATCCCATGTCCCAGGCCAGCTTGGGCTATATGTTTAGCTAGACGCTGTCTTAAAAACAAACAAACAAACAAACAAACAAACAAAAACCAACAACCACAAGACATGGTGGTGTACATGTAGTCCCAGTACTTGAAAGGCAGAGACAGGCAGATCCCTGTGAATCTGACTGAGGCCCACCTGGTCTGCACCATGAATTCCAGGACAGCTAGGGCTATGTAGAGAGATCCTGTCTCGAAAAGAAACAAATTTTTTTCTACTGTGAGATTATATTTTTTCAGTATTGCTAAGTATTTTCCCCTAAAGTACCACTCTTAATAATGTTCATTTTTATTATAACTCCTATGTTTGTCAATGTAGTTCTTTCAAGTCTCAAAACATGTTAGTGTAAGAAGAAAGTTGTTAACTCTGAACTCTTCTCTCTAGCACTTAATTCATGAAACATGGATTTGGGTTAGTTAATGGACATGGAGGCCAGCCTACTTTGGGAATTATTTTTTCTGAAAGGTAAAGGGATATGTTTGTGATAGGTTAGCTTACTCTGCCCTTCTTTAGAAATGATACGAAGATCTTTGTGTGTGTGTCTGTGATTTAACAAATTAACTTCTTTGTTCTGTTTTATGGTGGTGAGGGAACTGTAAAAGATGAGAGCCAGACCTTAGGCATTCCAGCAGCCTTTCTTCCATTGAGCTGTATGTATACCACCAACCAGATAACTTAGTGTTGAATGTTCACCAAATTCTCTTTAGGAAAGGTGGTAGAAAATGAAAGTTTCTTAGTGTTCTTCTTAAAACTTTTTTAAAAACTTTCATCCTCTATTACAAACAAAGTTTCTGATCTTTCATTTTCATTCGTATCTCAGGCATGAGATACAAAGTTTGCAACAGAAAAATTGGGATCTGCACCAGGTGTCTATGAGTTCTGGGAGGAATGGACGGTTACATGGTGTCTTCCTCTTTTTGTTTTTAGTGGCTCTGCAGGAACTAAGCAGTGTTTTCAGGTCAAAAAGTGTCAGTGAGAACAGTCTGTAGTTTTCATCAGAAGGAAAGGTTGTCATCTGTGCCGGCTGGAACTCACTGCTCACGTGGGAAGAATGTTAGTGCCTCCAGCTCAGCAGTGGCTGAGGACAAGAAGAGGGAATGTCACTTGCCCACCTGTCAGTATGCTTACCTCATGTATGATTGTAGGGGAAAATGCCCGTAGGCAGCTTATTTTAAATATTTATGAATTTTAGTGAATTCTTGTGTTGTCTTAACCATATTTTAGCCAGATCCACATGCTAATTATTAAATATTTCTCACATATAAAATATGATTCTGAATATATGGACAGTAAATGGCATCCGATTTATATGGTATCCATAGGTTATCATTGTAATTTTTCATCCCATTATTTCATACACATTGTATCATGAATAATCATGAATTCATTTAATATTCTCAGGTTTTCTCATTACTGCCAAAGTGTGAATTCCTGCATAAGAAAAATCTCAGATCCCAGCAACAACAACTTGGGAAGTTTGTACTAATTACTATATTTGTTGACATTCTTTCTTTACAGTTCTTTATTGTTGGAAGGTGTTGAACCCCTGAGTACATGTGAACTAGAAGTGGATGCCGTAGCTGCTGACATCTTAAATAGGCTGGACATTGAGGGTATGCGCATGATTATTCCTGATATGCATTGTTACTCACAAAATGTAATGAGAAAGCAGAGCAGAGGTGTTACCAGAGAAGTGAGATACGGAAGGAGAAGGCAAGGTTTACCTGCGGGTTATATACCATGGACAGAAGTTTAGACTCATTTCTCATCAGTGTTTGAATTTTACTTAGTTTGTGTGTGTGTGTGTGTGTGTGTGTGTGTGTGTGTGTGTGTTGGTGGTGGGGGGTAGGGATGGGTTCCATCCAAAAAATTAAAATGGACGCACCATGATAAACTTGGAATAGAGATAATTTGCTCATTATAGCACACACCACATTTTTCTAAAATAATATCATAAGGCATGATAGTACATGCCTTTAATCCCAGCACTGAGACGACAGAGGCAGGCAGATCTCTGTTGGGTCCCAGGCCAGCCTGGGTTACATGATGAGTTCCAGGCCAGTCAGGGATGCACTGCAAACTAGCCCCCACTTTACTTATTAAAGTTTAAGAGTTTATAGAGAAGAGTGTTTCACTTTGACCCTTGTAGTATTGTTGTGATTGTAGCTCAGATTGGTGGAAACCCTGGGCTGCAGGCCATATGGGAAGATGAAAAACAGCGGAGAAGAAACAGGAACGAAAGCTCTCAAATCAGCCAGCCCGAGTCACAAGGTAAAGGCCCAACAATGCTCTGATGCTTCTAATGGGAAAATAGTGCTCTCAGCACTAAATGTTGTGTCTTAATTACCCCTAATTTTTCTATGTAAATCTCCTGTGGTCATTGCTGTACAACCAGTAAATCTTTATAATTATCTACAAAATATCACTTTATTATAGTCATCCCTCTGTCTCTGTGTTCTTGTTTTATGTGCCGTATCTTCTTGACACAGTTAGTTGTTTCCTTTCCATCCTCAAATATATTCTTGTCTTCTTTTTCCGAATAAGGTACTGAAACCATGAATCCCTGCTCAGAAACACCTTTTTATTTGTTCTACTTTGAAAATGTTGGCCATGAAACATTGTCTTCACTGTTCTCTGAAACTGTCATATAAACGCACCTTGATCATCATGTGAAACTGAGGGAAATAGTCCTTCGTAATTAAATGTTATAATCTGAAAGAATTTGAAGGCTCACACACTGTAGATGCAGCAAAATTTTAAACATAAAAATGTAAAGGACAGCTCAGAAAACACATGTGATGAGTCTCTTTGAAACCCAGTCCAAAATTTACATGTCACTGTAATATCTAGCATGCCAGAAATGCATTGGTAAAATTTAAGTATCTCTTTCTATGCTCTTTAAAATAGAAATGTATTTTACAAAGGAGGAAATTTCTAATTTCAGGGTACATGATGTATTTATAAATAGAGAGCAATAGTTTTGTTGTTGTTATTCTGTTTTGTTTTAGGTTATAATTATAGAACTTAAACTTGAAGTGGTAATAAGTTCTTAATTTCATTGTTTAATAACCTCCATTTCCCTTTTGTATGATCCTATAACAGGACTGCATTTAGATGGTGGGATATGGGCCAGGAGAAAGATAAATTGCTGTGATTTTCAAAGCTCCTTTAAGGAGAAAGGAAAAGTATTTCATCACTTGCTATCTAATGTACATTTTAAATTTAAAGATTGCAGATTTGTACCAGCAACAGAAAGTGAAAAACAATTTCAGAAGAGACTTCAAGAAGTTCTCAAACAGAATGATTTCTCAGTGTAAGTGGTTATTTATTGGAGATCTCAGAGCTAAATTTACTACTTTGTTAAATGTTTTGTTATAAAAAGTTATGTTTTAATGAAGCAGAACATTATCAGGATCTGTGGACTACAGCAATGGATCCCAAGAGTTCTCTGCTGAGTTAACATTACACTCGGAGATTCTTTCTCCTGAAATGCTACCGTGTTCACCAGCTAATATGATAGAAGTCCACAAAGACACAGATTTGAGCAAAGGTGAGATTATCGGATTATCTTCTCAATTAAACAAAAACTACTAAAACAAACATTTCATTGGACACTCATGTTAGTATTTGGCTGTTTCCTTGTTTGTTTTACCCCTCAGAATAAATATGGATATAGCAAAAATTATTTCCTTTTCTTTGACCCTTTCTAAATCTCTAAAGATAAACACTGTAGTCAAGTTTCTGTAAACTGTTATGATGTAAAATTTTATGATGATTTTTTATATGTGTATGTCCACAGTAAGTACTGTTACTTAATGTTTCAAATTTTATACAAAGCCACTATTGGCATAAATTAAGCGACTAGCATTTTCATTCAAAATGTATTTTTTAACAGCCAATTGAGGAATAATTTGGATAGCACAAATTCATTCATTTTAAGTACATAATTACTCTGTAATCTAATTTTAGAAAATATCCATCAGCCCTACAAGGCTTCCTTACTGGCAGTCATGACCATTCTCAGCTCCAGTTCCCAAGCAACCATTTTCTTAGATTGTTGTCTGTCTACATTCTTAGATATGTCATATGAAATCATACAATATGGCTTTTTTTTCTTCTACCACTTAGCAAATATTTTCAGGGTTTATGCTGTAGTAATTATCAATATTTCATTTCATTTTATTACCAATCATTATATTTGTTAATTCACTTATCAATTGGTAGATGTTTGAGTTACTTTTACTTTTGACTGAATAAAAATAATGTTCAAATGAACAATAAAATATGAAATTTAAAATATTGGAAGTAGTAGCAAATAAACCGATTGCAAAGTAAGCTTTGCTATAAAGTAATGCTTAGCCAAGTATGTTTTCATTTCTTTTCAGTAGTCACTAGAGTGTGGAATTTGTAGAGCATGTGGTAAATTTGTGTTTGGTTTTTTAATGAAATGCCAAGTTGTTTCCATAGTGGGCACTCTGTTTTATGTTACTACCAGCATTGTGTAAGGCTTCTTATGATTTAATGTTTTTATTTAACACTTGCTATTATGTCTTTAATTGTTCTAGAGTATATGAAATGCTATCTTACTGAGGCTTAATTTTTATTTCCCTTTAATTTATTATTTATTAATAGTAGTGATTATCATCTTTTTATGTCAACATGTTCACTTTGAGATTTATCATTGATTATTCACCTTAACTGCTGACTGCTTTACTTTAACACTTATTGGTCTCTCTACAAATATTAGATCGTTTTCACTTTTGCCCAGGGCTACGACTGCCATCTCAATGGCTTTGTGCAACGTTTTCTCTACAGAACACAAGTGAATAGTTGGCTGATAAGATGCATGCAGAAACTATGTTTGTACACAGTTGGTAGGCAAGAGTGTAGTGAAGGTTCTGTAGATTAGTCTTTGTTTCAGATGTGATGTGCTTAGGCAGGAGGACCCTTGATCACATTTAAGGTGCCAAACAATAGACTGAAATGAAATACAAAGAATGTATGCTACTGTGATTCTTTGATGTGGAATTTTCTTATTTTAATCTTCACTTTCGGACTATCAGGAAGTTGAAGCAATTAAAGGCCATTTCCCATTAGGAAATCTTTTTTAAAGATTGTGTGTGTGTGTGTTTGTGAGTATGTGCAGGTGTCCCCTCACGCTGAAGTGACTAGGAGGTTGTGAACTGCCTGATGTTGTTGCTGGGGAGTGAACTCTGCAAGAGCATTGAGGACATAACTGTAGTGCCATCTCTCAAGTCCTGGACTCTTGTATAAGACTTCCTGATATTTTGTAGAGAAAAACTTCTTTTATTTCTCCCTATCAAAACTTATTCCGGAGACAAATCCCTTTTTAAAGCTTATTTTATCCATCTTATTTCTTCCTCATGCTTTTTTAATTCTTTAGTATTTTGCATGTCATGTTTAATGTCATGTTTACCTCCTTCTGATGGCTTAGGTTTTGTACCTGGGGCGTGAATCCTTCTCTATCCTGATGTAAGGAAAGTTTCCTCAAGTCATTCTAAGGCTTAGGTGTGTGTTCTACTCTGTTTTATGCTGTTGTTGAAAATACTATGACCAAACGCAACTTGGAGGAGGACAGACGGGTTTATTTCATCTCATGTTTCCAGGTAGTAGTCCATCACTGAGGAAAGTAAGGACAAGTACTCAAGCAGGAGTAGAGGCAAGGACCATGGAGGAGAGCTGCTTCCTCTGGCTTCCTCAGCTGCCATTCCTACACAGCAGAAGACCACCTGCCCACAGGTGGCACTGCCCACAATGGGATGGACCTTCCTACAGCAATAAGTGATGGAGAAAGCGTCCCTCAGACATGCCCCAGGCCAGTTTGATCCAGGCAGTTCCCAGTTGATATGCCCTCAGATCACTGTGAATTGTGTTGGCAGTTGAAGCTCACTAGGAGACTAGTAATCCTTTGAACTAGACACATAAACCTATCACTTTTGCCATAGCATTTTCTTTCTGGTTTATGTACAAGATCTTATACTACCATGATTTAAAATAGTCTAACTTTTAAAAGCCCCACAGTCTTTTAAATAAATTCCAACAGTTTAAAAGTCTAGATTTTCTTTAACAATCCTGAATTGTCTGTATTCCTTTTCTCCATTGCCGTTATAAAACTCCATGACCAAAGCAACTTGGAGAAGAAAGTGTTCGGGCGTACAGTTCGAGGTATAGGAGTCCATCACCATCATGGCAAGACAGTGTAGCAGCAGGGCATCTGTGGAGAATCACCTCTTAAACCATACCTCAAAGTTCACTCTGAAGCGACACACTTCCTCCAACAAGGCTCTGCCTTCTAAGCCTTCTGTCTTACTTTTTTTTCTCTTGCTGTGTTAAGGTGCCATACCCAAGACAACTTGTCGGTGAAACAATTTATTTGGGGCTTACAGTTTCAGAGAGTGAGCCTATAACCACCATAGCAGGGAGCATGGCAGCAGGCAGGCATGGTACCCACTAGCAAATGAGAATCTACATCCTGATCCACAGGAAAGAGGCACTGAGAGAGAGGGGGATGGGAGAGAGGGGAAGGAGAGAGGGAGGGAACTAGGGAGGGAGGGAGGGAAGACTAACAGAGTGGAGAAGATGTTGGAGCATCAAAGCCCACCTCCAGTGACACACTTCTTCCAACAACTTGTAATCCTTCCCAAGCTAACTGAGGACCAAATATCCAAACCTCGGAGCTGACTGGAGCCATTCTCATTCAACATATTATATTTCCCCAAAGAGACCCAGCAACTACAGACAAAATATTCAGATGCCCAAGATGATAGGGACCATCTCATTCTAGCCACCACAGTGTCTTAGCTAGGGGCACCTATAAGACCAACAAAACTCTATAAACCTTTGTATACAAAGAGGGAAGAACCATGGCACAGTTAACGTCAAATCAAAACTAACATCCAATAATGTAAAGAACTCGGTGCCCAACACCTGCGACCTCTTCGTGATCTTCTGCATTCCGAAGAGTTGGATAGTTCTGCTTCTTTTTCTCTGCCATCCCGGCACATGGGACATGTCTCAGAGACTCGTGTTGGCTGCACTTCAGACCTTGGTCCTGGCATTTCTGGCGTGCTGGACCTCCACCGCACCATCATCATCAATGGCTACTCTTGGGCTCTCCAAGGATTCCAAATCTGCCACACAGTGCTAGATCTCAGCTGCTCTCTGTGTCCTCTTCAATCTTGCATCTGACATGCATATTACCATGTGGAGGATGCTTAAGACTTCAAAACCAGTACCAGGCAGAGATAACTTTTAGGTGCCAGCTTGATACGCAGTCTTTCTCCCACCACCACTACAACTTGTATGTGCTGACATAAGAAAACACTTCCCAGAAGACACTTCCCCGTGATGCTGATGACATATTAATCATAGATGGATTTCCAGCCACAGCTAAGCAGCATCCACTGCTCCAGTAAAGCACAAATTTTCCTTGCACCAATTCCTTTGTGTGTTTGTGACATTATAACATTGTCCCTTCTCCTTCCTCCCTCCAAACCTTCCGCTTAAGCCTCTGCCCATACGTCTTCAAATTCATGGCCTCTTTTTTTTCACTAATTGTTATTGCGTGTATATTTCTAAATATAACCTTTTCAGTCTGTATGATGTGTGTATGTTTTCAGGGTTGACCGTTTGGTACTGAACACCCAATTGGTGTGCTCTTCGCTAGGGAAGGCTACCTCTCTTGCCTCCAGCTTTTCTCAGTTGCCCATAGTTCTTTGTATAGGGTTTAGGTCTTACACTTCTACAGATTCTTAATAAAAATATATCACACAAATGGCCTCAATAGATTTTTGGGGGGATTCCTAGCTCTCCTCTGAAACTTCAGAAGCCATGTCTCCCAATGTCTCCATTTCTCTGCACAGTTTTTACCTTCTAAGCTCACCATAGCTCATTAGGTCTAAGCACTTAGTGGCTTTACCATCCTAAAGTTCTGAATGGTTCCACCATCCTCCACAAGCCCAGCATGGTCCCTTCACAGCAACTCTCCACTCTCAGGACCAATGTCTATCCTAGTTTTAGTTTGATTTTCTCTTTCTGTGATAAACAACTTGTGGAGAAAAGAGTTGGCTTCATTCTGGTGTCAGTTCATCACTGCTCAATGAAGAAGTCTGGGCAGGAACTCAAGGCAGGATCCTGGAAGCAGGAACTGAAGCAGAGTCCACAGAGGAACACTGCTTCCTGGCTTATACCCAGGTCCTTGTTTAGCTTCCAGGGGTATAGCACCACCCACAGTGAGTAGCACATGTCTGCAGTGCCCGTGAAGGCCAGAAGAGGGCATCAGACCACTTGGAACTGGGCGTATAGATGGTTTTCAGCTGCCATGTGGATGCTAGGTATAAAAGCTGAATTTTCTGATAGAGTAGCCGGTTCTTTTAACTGCTGAACCATCTCTCATAGCCTCTTTTTCTCATATCTTAATGGCCTGCCACAACATCAACAATGATGCAGGATAAAAACTTTGGTGATCAGGGTCTTCAAACCCAGCACTTCTTTTTTTCCTTCCCTTTTTCTTTTCTTCTCCTAGTCCTCTTCCTCAATTTCCACCTTTTCTTCCACCTCTTCCTCCTTTCTTGTTTTTTGTTCTTTGAGGTTGTTTGTATTTTTTTTTTTAATTTTTGTTTTCAGCCTGGGTGAGCCTAGCACTTTCTGTATAAGCCAAGCTGGTCTTGGGGTGGTCTTTATGTCCCTGTCTTCTCAATGTTGGCATTGCAGGTATGGAGATATTTTTAAAAATCACTAAGACTGAAATTTACATAGGATCATGGTAAATGTACTTTAATTGGGTTAGTAGCCTTTGTTATTCTTATTTTGCTAGAAGTTGTAGCCACTTAATATATGATGAATATTAGATTGAGATTTACTAATCTTCTGAATATATTGAAATTAGTCTTTCTTTTATACTCTTAATATGGTGAGTTACGTTTTTTTGAATTGATTTATTTATTTTTATTTATTTTTCTAATAGTTTTCTTAGAATTGTATGTATCAGTGAAAAAGCCATACTTTCCTCATTAAATAAGTTGTAAGGTTTCAGCTTCCCTTTTGAGAAGTCTTATTAAGTTGGGATCATCTGTCTCTTTCGGGTTTCATAGATTAAACTCCCCAGCCCCTCCAGATGCTAGCATTGTGTTGACGGGCTTTCCTTGTAAAGTAGCTACTTAACTCTGCTCTGGTGTTCTTCTGTTCTGCTTTGAGTCTGTTTTTATACCATTTCCCCTAAGACATTACCCATTTTCTGAGTTTTCCAGGGTTTAGCACAAAGCTGCTGATAGTATTACTTAACATTTTTACCTGTAGCATTCTTTTGTACTGTGTATTTATGCTTTCCCCATAACTACTTTGATCATTGTTTGTAATTATCTGTATCATCATTGGTTTCAGACAACCAGGATTTGTTTTTAACCAAATGCTTATTTTAGAAAGTTGTTTTCTGGGTTTTGATTATTTGTTTGTTTGTTTTGATTAAATACTCTGTCTTAGATCTACTATTTTGTAGTATATTTTATATAAAAATATTTTTCCTATTTAACTTCCAATAAATCAAAAGCATTTAAGTGTCAAGTCAGTTTAAATGTCTAAGCAAAAACTATTTTTCCAGTTAGTTGTAATACTTGCAGTTAGCTGCTGATTTTGTGTGTGTAGTCAGTCTCTCCCTCCCTCCCTCCCTCTCCCCCTCCCTTTAATATATGCTTTTTCTCCTCCTCCTCTCCCTTACTAGATTTTAATATGGGGTTCTCAAAATTATTGATTCTTTTTGGGCTTTAGACCCTCTTTTACATGTTGAAAGAAACTATTTTTAGGTAACAAATGGGAAGCTTTTGAAAAATATACAATTAATGCAAAAGGGAATTTACTTGTTTTTGAACCACAGAGAACAAAACACCATACCTGCCTATATTCCCAGCATTTAGGAGTGGAAGTAGATTATCAAAAGTTAAGATCTTAGCAAGTTACGGGCCAGATGAGACTACAGGAGATCTTATCAGAAAACGCAGCAAGAACAAAGACACACACACACACACACACACACATTGTATGTCTCAATACTGATTTTATCAGAGTACTATAACTGTATGGATATAATAAAATGCAGAAGCGTTTATGAGTACTTGGTGATGTATAAATTCATGGTGCTTTGCCCTTTGTTTGTTTCTGTTGTTGAGAGGTCTCACTGTATAGGTCGAGCTAGACTGGAGCTCACTGGGTAGAGCAGGCTGGTCCTGAACTCAGGGAGGTCTGCCTGCATATGTATTCCTCCCTCTGCTGGGGTCAGAGATGTGTGTCACAGTGTTCAGCTTGCTTGTTTATTTTTACTTTTTAAAATACATGTGATTGATAATGATATTCTTTGGACTTTTTTATTACATTCATATTGCATTTTTAGTATATTTCAAAATGTTAAAGTAAATTTATACTGTAATATTCTATAATTTGTACAAATTCTATATTGTGTAAGCTGATAGGTTTTAGAACCAAGGCATTGCCTTAATATTCTTGTCTTCTTTGTTGTCTTAAGGTAATACTAAACATAAAGTAGAAGAAGCACTTATTAATGAAGAAGCAATTTTGAACCTCATAGAAAATAGTCAGACTTTTCAGCCTTTGACTCAAAGACTGAGTGAGACACCAGTTTTCAGTAAGTAGCAACACTACCTTAATGTGTCATGTTTTAATCAAAGTAAGTTTCTGGTTGGTTTTTTTTTTTTCCTTTGATTTGAAGAAGTGAACATTTCACATTAAGTAAATGCTGAGTATAAAAATTAGTTATCTCATTAGATCAAGTAGTTCTATGTTTTCTCATTTTTCCTTAAAAAAAATAAATAAACAACTGTGAAAGATCTATAGTTCTTGAACTATATTGTATAAAAGCATATTGCTTTAGGGGTAAAACAAATTTATTTTGTTTTATTTTCCTATTTTCTATGTGTATAGTATGCATATAAATGTACATGTTCTAGCATGTGTAAGGATAAGCAGGGATGTGTTGTGTCCATGCATCTTGAGGCTCCAGAACAATGTCAGAACATCCTTAATTGTTCTTCAACCTTCTTCACAGAGACAGAATCTGTCAAACCCACAGCTTACTGTTACGGCTTGTCTTGGTAGCCAGCCTGCTCTGAAATGCCCTTCTTCACCTCCAGGGCAAGAGCTACAGGTGGGCTGCTCTGCCCTCCAATATTATAAGGGTTCCTGGAGGTCTAAACTCTGGTCCTTACACTTGCAGAGTAAGTGTACACTAACTACTGAGCCAGCTCCCCACCAACCAAACACACTCATTTTAAAACAGTATCCAAACGAAGCATAGTAATAAAATTGTGGATGCTTCTCTGTGGTAGGAGGGAGTTTACATGTAAGCCAGGAGTCCTGAAGAAGCACAGTGTTTTCTGAGTGTTGTTTTACCTCCTCGATGCATTTCAGCCAGAAGCAGTTATCTATGTGTCTCAGTTTGCTTGGTATCACCAATATTACGCTGCTTCCTTGTTTGTCCCTTTAAGTTTTTATATTGCATATTTGAATTTTTTATGTATTCTTGCTGTCTATCCCATAATATAAAAACTTCCTTGAGAAGGTATTTTCACAAAAGCTAATGTGGAAAAGAAATGAAGGGAGATTCCCAACATCCACCTTAGACCTCTACTTGCGCATGCACAGACGTCTGCACACACATTTGCACCCATACCACACACAGAAACATAAAAGAGGAAAAAAAATATGTATGTCACGACAGCAGGTGTGCCAGTTGATTTGGGGAGGCACTGAGAGGAAGGTGAAAGAGGAGAAAAAGGTAATGGAAACGTAGTGAGGTGATATGAACCATCAGTTCATATGCTGACTCAGAGTGGACATCAGAGGTGTGAAACCACCAGAATGCTTTCAGCTTTCTTGCATATACATGTGGTAGTAGAATTAATGGGTTATGTAGTGTGGATATAGGGGAAAATAAGCTCGGTTTCTCCTATATTCCTCACCACAACAGTCAACACAGAACAAGTCTGTGACTGGATGTCTAGGCATTTTCCCACATACCAAGCAAGCTGTCAGTTTTGGAATGGATATCTCCTTGATGTTCTCTAGCTCAATTCAGTTCTAACCTGCATCAACCTGGAGATTAAATCAGAATCCACAGGTGAGGGCTCCCATTCCCCTTCCCAAGGCTCAATAGATTTGATTGAGCAGATCACCAAACTAGGGCAAGCAGACTTACTACTGAATTAGTTAAAGGCTCTTACAAAGGTTACCAATAACAGCCAGAATCAATGAGTAAGTCAAGGGATAGGAGAAAATGCACAGAGCTCCCATGTTCTGTGCCAGCTTCTAGGAACATACCTGTGTGTGTGTGTGTGTGTCTGTGTCTGTGTCTGTGTGTGTGTGTGTGTGTGTGTGTGTGTTGTTGTTGTATGTTGTTTTTGTTTGTTTACTTGAGCTTTCTGAAATGTATATATTGTACACTGAATATATCCTCCTCATTCTTGGTAATTCCTTTTTCTCACCTCACCTTCCCTCCTGTAAGTCCATTTAGACCAGCAGTTCTCAACCTGTGAGTCATGACCCCTTCGAGGTTGAAATGACCCTCTTACAGGGGTTACCTAAAACCATTAGAAAACACATTACAATTCATAACAGTAGCAAAATTACAGCTTTGAAGCAACAGAAAGGTTGGGGCCACAACTGTAGAAAAGGGTTGCAGCATTAGGAAGGTTGAGAGCCACTGGTTTAATCAGTTTTACTTCTACTTTCAAAGTGTGTGTCTGTCTGTCTGTCTGCGTGAGAGAGAGAGATCCAGATTGAGATTTTAGATTTTATGTGTCTGTATAAAATCTGGGGACCACAAATGGAAGAAAATGTGCAGTCTTTGGGGTCTGTGAATATTTCATTATGTGGGCATGACTGATTGCCCAGTGTGATTAAGTCAACCATCAGTTACTCTGACTACACTGCAGGTTGGAGGATGGAACTGAGAGTCAACTCTAATCTTGCCTTTCTCTTTCTGGTTGTCAATATCCATCCTGTCATATTTAGCATATTAAAAGACACTTTGAAGATTACAAAGATTTTAGATGTATGCCAGAAATTAAGGAAATTTTACAACCTGACCAGTAGTAAATTAAGATTCCAGTTTCATCACAGCCTTTTCAATACTTGATATTATGTGACTTTGTAACTTTAAGGATCTTAGCATATATAGTATGGCTTCATAAAAATTGAGCTATTAACTCTTTTAACGATTCTCAACTAGATTTTATTTTACTATCCTGTGAGTATAGTTGAAGTAAAAGATAAGATGCTTACATGATTATTTCTTATACTTAGTTATCACTGCTTTGGGTGTATTTAATTTTGAACACTTATGGCCGTATTTTCTTTAGTGCTCTTCATACCTAGGTAAGCCTGGGAAATTCTTTAAAGGCACCGATCTCTGAGCGCTGCTCCAGAAATTCTCATATAGATGAGAGATGGAACCTGAAAACCTTCACTTAAATAAAGTCACTAAGTTCTTGTCATTCGGATGGTGGAAGGCACTCATTTTGATAAGGGAGCTACAGCATTAACACCTGAGCCTTTGCACCAATTACACTCTTACAGTGTGTGTCAGCGTCCATTGCACTGTTTTGAGATTGGTCTCAACTGTTAGAGCATTTGGAAACCTTATGCTATTTTTTTGGTGATTGATTTGCTTGTTTTATAGTGGGCAGTAGTCCTGATGAGTCGCTGGTCCATCTTCTTGCTGGTTTGGAAAGTGATGGATATCAAGGAGAAAAGAATAGGATGCCATTACCATGTCACTCCTTTGGAGAATCTCAAAACCCCCAAAATAGTGACGATGAAGAGAACGAACCCCAGATTGAGAAGGAGGAGATGGAGCTTAGTGTGGTGATGTCCCAGAGATGGGACAGTGACATTGAAGAACATTGTGCCAAAAAGAGGTGATTTCTCTTAAAAGTTATTTCAGTTACTCTAACACGTACCTTTTGTCACTGCTGCACTTCAGTAAAAATTTATTGTTATTATTCATACTGTAAAATGCCCTGAGAACTAAATTAACTTTCCAAATCTCCTTTAAATAATGACTTTTTTCATGTAGCATATATTTAATATTCCAAGAAATGTCATGTTCTGCTACATTCAAACAAACAAACAAACCTAGAAACAATGTGTTTTATATACAGTGCCGACACCTATAAGGACAAATGGGTAAAACTAAAGCTCCTCCTTACCATAGAACTCGGAAAGTAATTCCCGAGAGTAACTGTTAACAGAGCTAAGTAGCCCTGTGCAGAGTCCACTTAAAAATAAGTGACTCTCATATCCAATTAGCCTGAGTTAATTACATAGTAATAGAAGCAAATAGCTGGCTGGGTGACATATGCCTATAATACCAGCCAAGGCTACAAAGTGAGAACCTATCTCAAAATAAAGTCTCCGAAGTAGGCACTGTTACTTTGGTTTAAGATCAGTCAGTAAGACCCAGGTGTGATGGTGCACGAGTTTAATCCCTGCACTCGTGTAGTAAAGGTAAATGGGTCTCTGTGAGTAAGAGGCTGTCCTGGTTTACACAGTAAGTGCCAGGCCAGATAGAGCTACGGAATAAGACCCTGTGTCTCAAAAGAAAGAAACAAGCAGAACTGATATGTTATTCAGGGTTCTCTAAAGGAGTAGAAATGATAGCAGGGATGTATGTTTATGCTTATAATGAGTATATATAATGTATAATATATATTAAGAGGAACCCATTGGATTGGCTTACAGTCAAGAAACCAAGAATCTGGTAGTCACTCAGTCTATGAGGCAGATGTCTCAGCCGCCCCATTCTGTTCTTGAATGCCAGCAGGCTTCCTGGGTATTCTACATTGGATGGACATGCTGGAAACAGTGAGGGCAAGCAGGCAAGAAGCAAGTTCTTTTCCATATCTAGGGCGCCACCAGAGGGTGCTGCCCACATTTAGGGTGGGACTTCCTGTTTCAAATAATCTGATTAGAAAAATCCTTCACAGGATGGCCCAGAGATAGACATTTCAGTGGATTCCTGGTCAGGTTGGCAACCAAGAGTAGCCATCACAAATGGCATTGTGATTAGCTGAGCAGCCTCTGGGAGCTTGAGTAGTTTGAGTCTGCCTCTAAAACTCAAACATTTTATGACCATATTAGAGAGAAATTGAATAATAGAAACAGAAAGAAATTAGTTAAATGTATATTAAATGTTATGTTTAGCCATGTTTATCACAGTTTAAGAAGAAAGAAAATAAAGGGAAAGAAAAGGAAGGCTAGAAAGATTGGTGAACACTTTTATTTTTTATTTTTTATTTTTTGTGGTGTTTTTTTTTTTTTTTTTTTTTTTTTATTGTGACAGGGCTTCTCTGTGCAGTCCTGGCTGTCCTGGAACTCACTCTGTAGACCAGGCTGGCCTCGAACTCAGAAATCCGCCTGCCTCTGCCTCCCAAGTGCTGGGATTGCAGGCATGCACCATCATTACCTGGCCAAACACTATCATTTTAAAAGAACATTTGAATAGAGACTTTTTGGTCTAATTAGGTAGCTAAGGGAGAAGTGATCAACATTTGTAGATTGAAGATTAACATGTAGAAAATGGCACATACCCATTCCTTATGTGGCAGAGGATAACTCATGAATACTTCATGGAAATTGAAAATATTCATGTGATTGTTATATCAAAAAGCAGTTATCTGCTAAGAGAGTCGGTAGTAAGAGAGTTATTGTATGAGACAGCAAGCTCCTGATGCAGAGAATATGAAAACAAAAATTATCATTTATTAAATTAAGATTTTTACATCAGATAACCAATTTGATTAAAGTCATTATATGATGTCTGATGTAATAAGTTTCTTTTAGCACATAACTGATTTTATGACAAATTGTGATTGTAAAAGGCTTAAAGGGGAAACTGTTCTGTGTATAACAAAGAGATGTTTTCAAGCAACTGAGGCCAGAGGGAACAAGTTGGGTATGGAAAGAAAGACTTAGATGTATCTAGATGGGAGTGAAAGTATCAGACTAACATAAATATGGGATAGAACTTAGAGGCTCTAAACCTCAATTCATCTAAAACTTTCAGGAACCTTGCAACTCAGTTACCACATTGTCTTCTAGCTCTTTTTAGGTCACTGCTACTTTCTCTTGAGAAAATCTCTTGATATTTGAATGCCCCATCTCACCTTTCTTGATTTTCATTTCATAGTTTAGTGATCACTGTATGAATACCTTAAAATATATTAGGATGCTACATTTTTAGAAGTC